>NW_022436987.1:9895063-9999617 GCF_009761245.1 Sapajus apella
CCCCTACCCGCCCCAACTGCACCCAGTGTGTGATGCTCCTCTCCCTGAGTCCATATGTTCTCGTTCAACAGCCAGCTATGAGTGAGAACATCCGGTGTTTGGCTTTCTGTTCTTGTGTCAGTTTGCTGAGAATGATGGTTTCCATATTCATCCAAGTCTCTACAAAGGACACACACTCATTATTTTTCATGGCTGTGTAGTATTCCATGGTGTATATGTACCACATTTTCTTTGTCCAGTTTATCATTGATGGGCATTTGGGTTGGTTCCAGGTCTTTGCTATAGTACACAGGGCTGCAGTGAACATATGTGTGCATGTGTCTTTACAGTAGAACAATTTATAGTTCTTTGAGCATTTTTTTCATGTTTGTTGGCCTCATGTATGTCTTCTTTTGAAAAGTGTCTGTTCATATCCTTCACCCACTTTTGAATGGGGTTGTTTTTTTCTTGTAAATCTGTTTTAGTTCTTTGTAGATTCTGGATATTAGCCCTTTGTCAGATGGGTAGATTGCAAACATTTTTTCCCATTCTGTTGGTTGCCAGTTCACTCTAATCATGGTTTCTTTTGCTGTACAGAAGCTCTAGAGTTTAATTAGATCTCATTTATCTATCTTGGCTTTTATTGCTATTGCTTTTGGTGTTTTAGTCATGAAGTCCTTGCCTATGCCTATGTCCTGGATGGTTTTGCCTATGTTTTCTTCTAATGTTTTTATGGTGTTAAGTTTTATGTTTAAATCTTTGATCCATCTGGAGTTAATTTTAGTGTAAGGTGACAGGTAGTGGTCCAGTTTCTGCTTTCTGCACATTGCTGGCCAATTTTCCCAACACCATTTATTAAACATGGAGTCCTTTCCCCATTGCTTGTTTTTGCCCGGTTTGTCAAAGATCAGATGGTTGTAGATGTGTAGTGTTTCTTCTGGGGTCTCTGTTCTGTTCCATTGGTCTATGTCTCTGTTTTGGTACCAGTACAATGCTGTTTTGATTACTGTAGCCTTGTAGTATAGTTTGAAGTCCAGCAGTGTGATGTCTCCAGCTTTGTTCTTTTTGCTTAGGATGGTCTTGGCTATGTGAGGTCTTTTGTGATTCCATATGAAGTTTAAAGTGGTTTTTTCCAGTTCTGTGAAGAAAGTCATTGGTAGCTTGATGGGAATAGCATTGAATCTATAGATTACTTTGGACAGTATGGCCATTTCCACGATATTGATTCTTCCTAACCAGGAACATAGAATGTTTCTCCATCTGTTGTGTCCTCTCTTATTTTGTTGAGCAGTGGCTTGTAGTTCTCCTTGAAGAGGTCCTTTATATCCTTTGTTAGTTGTATTCCTAGGTATTTTATTCTCTTTGTAGCAATTGTGAATGGGAGTTTGCTCTTGATTTGGCTCTCTGTCTGTTGTTGGTATATAGGAATGCTTGTGATTTCTGCCCATTGATTTTGCATCCTGAGACTTTGCTGATTTTGGGCTGAGATGATGGGGTCCTCTAAATATACAATCATGTCATCTGCAAATAGAGACAGTTTGACTTCCTCCTTTCCTAATTGAATACGCTTTATTTCTTTTTCTTGCCTGATTGCTCTGGCTAGAACTTTCAATACTTTGTTGAATAGCAGTGGTGAGAGAGGGCATCCTTGTCTAGTGCCTGATTTCAAAGGGAATTCTTCCAGCTTTTGCCCGTTCAGTATGATATTGGCTGTAGGTTTGTCACATGCAGCTTTTTATCATTTTATGATATGTTCCATCAATACCTAGTTTAAATGAGAGTTTTTAGCATGGAGGACTGTTGAATTTTATTGAAGGCCTTCTCTGCATCTATTGAGATAATCATGTGATTTTTGTCTTTGGTTCCATTTATGTGATGGATTATATTTATGGATTTGCATATGTTGAACCAGACTTGCATCCCTGGGATGAAGCCTACTTGGTCATGATGGATAAGCTTCTTGATGTGCTGTTGCAATCTGTTTGCTATTATTTTATTGAAGATTTTTGTGTCGATGTTCACCATGGATATTGGCCTGAAGTTTTCTTTTTTAGTTGAGTCTCTGCCTGGTTTTGGTATCAGGATGATGTTGGTCTCAAAAAGAATTAGGGAGGATTCCCTCCTTTTATATTGTTTGATACAGTTTCAGAAGGAATGGAACCAGTTCCCCTTTGTATGTCTGGTAGAATTCGGCTGTGAACCTGCCTGGACCTGGACTTTTTTTGGTTACTAGGCTATTGATTACTGCCTCTACTTCAGCCCTTGTTATTGGTCTATTCAGGGTTTCAACTTCCTCCTTGTTTAGTCTTGGTAGAGTACAAGTGTCTAGGATTTTATCCATTTCTTCCTGGTTTACTGGTTTATGTGAGTAGAGCTGTTTGTAGTAATCTCTGATGGTAGTTTGCATTTCTGTGGGATCAGTGGTGATATCCCCTTTATCATTTTTTATTGCATCTATTTGATTCTTCTGCATTTTCTTTTTTATTAATCTGGCTAGCAGTCTGTCTATTTTGTTGATCTTTTCAAAAAACCAGCTCCTGAATTTATTGAGTTTTTGAAGGGTTTTTTTGTGTCTCTATCTCCTTCAGTTTGGCTCTGATCTTAGTTATTTCTCGTCTTCTGCTAGCTTTTGAGTTTTTTTGATCTTGCTTCTCTAGCTCTTTCAATTTTGACGATACGGTGTTGATTTTAGATCATTTTCTCTTCTCTAGTGGGCATTTATTGCTATAAATTTCCCTCTCAACATTGCTTTAAAGGTGTCCCAGAGATTCTGGTAAGTTGTATCTTCATTCCGGTTGGTTTTGAAGAACATCTTTATTTCTGGCTTCATTTCATTGTTTATCTAGTCGACACTGAGAAGCAAATTGTTCAGTTTCCAAGTGGTTGTACGGGTTTGAGTGTATTTCTTGATCCTGAGCTCTAGTCTGATTGCGCTGTGGTCTGATAGACTGTTTGTTATGATTTCTGTTCTTTTGCATTTGCTGAGGAGTGATTTGCTTCCAATGATGTGGTCAATTTTAGAGTAAGGGCAATGTGGTGCTGAGAAAAATGTATATTCTGTGGATTTGGGGTGGAGTGTTCTGTATATGTCTATTAGGTCTGCTTGGTTCAGCTCTGCATTCAAGTTCTGGATATCCTTGCTAATTTTCTGTCTCGTTGATCTGTCTAATATTGACAGTGGAGTGTTGAAGCCTCCCACTATTATTGCGTGGGAGTCTAAATCTCGTTTTAGGTCGTTAAGAACTTCCTTTATGTATCTGGGTACTCCTGTGTTGGGGGTGTATATGTTTAGGATAGTTAGCTCTTCCTGTTGGATTGATCCTTTTACCATTATGTAGTGTCCTTTGTCTCTTTTGATCTTTATTGGTTTGAAGTCCATTTTATCAGAGGCTAGGATTGCAACCCCTGCTTTTTTTTGCTCTCCATTTGCTTGGTACTGTAAATCTTCTTCCATTCCTTTATTTTGAGTCTGTGTGTGTCTTTACATGTGAGATGGGTTTCCTGAATATAGCACACCAATGGGTTCTGACTTTTTATCCAGTTGGCCAGTCTGTGTCTTTTGATTGGGGCGTTTAGGCCATTTACATTCATTGTTAATATTGTTATGTGTGAATTTGATCCTGCCATTTTGTAACTGGCTGGCTTTCTTTCCCTTTAGTTGACTCGTTTTCTTCATTGCATTTTTGGTCTTTGCCAACTGGTTTGCTTTTGCAGTGACTGGTACTTGTTCCTTTCCGTGCTTAGTGTTTCTTTCAGGAGCTCAATGACAAATCTTTAATTCCATCCTTAAAGGATAATTGATCGTGGGCATCTACTGTATGTTATAACCTTTGTAATACAAGTAATGTAATTTTTAGTGCTGAAACCATACTTTAAAGAAAATAATAACAGTAATTAATAGAACTTACTTAGGCCCCTGAATTAAATGGACTGTTGAAATTGTGGTCAGCTTTTAAGATACAGAAGAAAAGTTTTTTTCTTTGGGGATAAGTTATTTTAACTTGAGACATTTTAAATGATGGGAAAACATCTAGCTTTCTTTCTTAACAGTGATTACAATTTAAAGAGGAAGGTAAATACTGAATTAGCTTTATACTTACTTTAAATTGTAAAATAACTTACCATCTATTTAACTTAAAAGTAAGCCACTTATATTATTCAGTTAACAAACTGTCATTCTTTTATGAAAATAATTTTTATAGTAAAAATGCAAATGCAAGCTTATTATGTTAGTTATATTTATTCCTTTTAGTAATATGATTCTACCAAATTTGACTAAAATGTGTTCTAACTATCCCTGTGTTACTCAGAGATATGAGAATTAATTAACCAAACAATTTGAACAAAAATTAAGGTAATAGCCATTTAGAATGCTTCTTGCTAGAATGAAGTTCTGATTTGTGAAGAATATTAATTTATCAGGTAGGGAAGATATATGAAGGCAGAAAAAATATTAAATTGTGACTTACTAAATGTCTACTTAAAACAGAAATTTATAGTAAATTTATAATGTTATATTGAGTTGATTTGAATTATTTGAATCTTATAGTGTGACAGTTTTTTTTCTAAAGTAAATATTATTAAAAGCTGAGAAATATTTAAGTGGTTGAAAGTCAGTGAGAAATGTGAAGGAAACTGCTAATGCTACTGGGGAGACAATAGAACTATGTTTATTTAATATTAAGCATTAAACTTCTGAAGATTTTACTGGAAATTTGATTGATTTTTCTGTTACCCAGGGGTATTTTAAGCCCATTTTATGCATCATACCTGGGCTGTACCAAGAGCAGATGGAAAATTCCCGAGGGAACTTTTCTGTTTATTTGTCAATATCTAATTGATTAGTGTATAATTTTAAGATTATAATTCAAGAGGTGAAATGGATGCTGATTGGAACTCCTATTAAGAATTTGCTCATCAACATATAATTTCTTTTTTTTGGATAATCAAAATATGTACTTTACCTTATATAGACTAAAGGTTCTGAAAACATAGGAGATAATTTCTTTTAAAGCTGCACTCAGAATTTTTTTCCTGTGATACTCACATGAAAGTAGTAGTTTCTCTTTTCATTTCATTTGATTGAATTGTGGTAGTTTTTGACAAATAAATTAAAATTTTTACTTTTTTTTTTTAAACCATGGAGAGAACATCAGTATTTTCAAGAAATTAGAGGTTTGAATTTGAAATATTTTTCATATATGAAGCAATCCATCAATCTTTGTTTATGGAATCTTCAGAACATCAGAGTTGCGTGTTTTCAAGTTAGAGAAAAATGGATACACTGAATCCTAGCAACTGAAAGCAAATAGGCGTACGTCAGTATCTGTGTATAGTGCTGACACTTATGTCAGCACTTTGTCCTTTTCGCTTGGGAACTCTTGTTTAGTAGTGTGTTTACAATGAGGTCTTTCAGTGGAGCAGGGCTACATGACTGAATGTGTGCTCTGTATTGTCTGAGTACATTCTATTTACAAACTTTAAGATATGTGTATAGACATCTGTTATTGACATTTAGTCTGTGTTTATTTCTCGAAAGTGTTTTATTTGTTCATTTTTGATAACTAGCACTTGTCCATTCACTTTTTATTTCTAATTTCCGTGTCTTTGTGTAGGTCACTGAGTGTGATTCCAGGTAAGTTATTACCGCTAGATCCATGTGGCTCATCAGCCACATATTTGTTTTTTGTTTGTTTGTTTGTTTTGAGGCAGTCTCGCTCTGTCGCCCAGGGTGCAGTGCCATGGCATGATCTCAGCTCATGCAACCTCTGCCTCCTGGGTTCAAGTGATTCTCCTGCCTCAGCCTCCCGAGTAGCTGAGATTACAGGCTCCCACCACTATGCCTGGCTAATTTTTCTAATTTTAGTAGAGACGATGTTTCGCTATGTTGGCTAGGCTGGTCTTGAACTCCTGACCTCAGGTGATCCAACCTCCTTAGTCCCCCAAAGTGCTGGGATTACAGGCATGAGCCACTGTGTTCGTCCCACATATTTGTATTGCTTTAGAGAGGGAAGTTCGTGAAATTAAAGGTGGAATAATCTGGATTTGTTGTAACTCCTGTGATTACATTGTGCTTTAGTTTTCTGAACAGATATGATGAAAATTATCTCTAAGAGTTTAAAATATATTGCCAGGTGTTAAAATAAAGTTCAAAGTACTCCCAAGTGTTATGGGAATTTGTCTCTTTCTTGGGAAGAGGGGTAGAAGTTATCTAGGTGGAAAAGCCCAGTGCGCAATTTGAAATGTTAGATTTGGAGCTTGGAAAGAGATAATAAGGCTAGAATTATATTTTAGAAGTTACTCATTATATTTTATTGAAGGCCTAATGTATATCCTTCAAGATTGAGGTCCTGGAATTCATGCAGACCACACTACTAGCATCCCCCTTACTTGTGGAATTCATAGTCTAGTTACTAGATTCTAGAAGGAGGATAGGATTGTTTTCTTAGAAGGTCATAGTTGAAGCTTGGGAATGGATGAGACTGAAAAAAAAAAGAGTGTAGTTATGATTATCTACGAACAATTAAGGAAACAGTGACTTTGGAAAATACATTATGTAGCTTTTTAGGAGAAAGACAAAGACTGTGGGAGAAGTACCTATGTTTAGTAATTGGCATGATGAAGAGTCAGTGAAGAAAAGAGGGTCAGAGTATCAGGCTATGGGAGATTTATCATTAAGCTAATTAAATTTAAGTTCCAGATTTGTCACTTACATAAATGCCTTTCCAGTCTTTGGGAGGAAGGCTTTTACATGGGCATATGTTTCTCTAGGATTTCCAAAAATAAGGCATTTTAAAATTGGGATTTCTTTCCTTTTGACTTACTCTCATGTCATATAGAGTGGCTGCAGGCATTTTAGGGATCCAGCTAAGGGGAATTTGAATTGGATTTGCATTTAGTTTTGGTGACATATATTTATGTGGTTCATGTCACTTCTGAATATAGTTTAGACTAGCTGTTCTGATATAGGAACTATATCAAGGAATACTATTATTTCCCACTATGTTAACAGTTAGTGTTGTGACACAAAGATGCAAGGCTAAAGATTACCTGGTGATAGGGACATGTCCTGTAGTGCATCACATTAGAAGTATTTGGTAGGATAAGAGAAACAAAATTTGAAATGCACAGGGCCAGAAGCTAGTCTGGGAAAAATTCTTCCAAATCTAAATGAAAAAAACTGTATGAGTTTCTTTAAATTTGACAATACTAAAATTTTATGACATTACCAATAATAGTTTGTGAAGACTATTTTGTAAAATATAAATAACAATTTAGTCTTTTGAAAATAAAAAAAAATTCTCTTATAGAAAACCTTACATATAATTGTAATATGAAGAGGTGATAACAAAAGTTATACAAAAAATATATAGAAGTATTCTAGAAGTGTTTCAGGGAGTTTATTGATTATTGTTATTTTTCTGGATTCTTGTGATGTTTATGCTGCTGTGATTTTTTTTCTCATTCTAAATAAGCACTCACCTTTGCACCTAAGTTTATATTTGTAATTTTGCTTCCCTTTTTTTTTTTTAAAAGGACCCCCTAAATTCTATAAGGTTCAGGCCCAACAATACCTGGGAGGCACAGAATCATGGAAGTTAAGAGGAAACAAATTACAGATGGAGAATATGTACTGTTTTAAATGATGCATATTGGGGTAGCCAAGGAAGGCAGTTGCATTTGGCGATTCAGGGATTACTGATAATCTTCACCAATTAGTATGAATTTGGGAGTGGGAAATGGAGGTTGTGTACTTTTTAAAGAAAGTGCAGTAGAGTCCAAGAACAGTAGCTTTTGAGGAAAGCAAGTTCCAGGGAAGTTTTTTTGTATTTGTATGTGTGCATGCTTCAGCCTTAGGTGGACATCTAAATATGTTAAAGGAAGGGAAAACATGCAAATAGCACAGAAGGAAAAATTAAAGGTAATAACAAGAGAGGTTAAATCAGCGCAGAAATAATGATGAGAGCAGAAAGGGAAAAGGAAATGAGATCAAGACATAGGAGTGCACTAAATAGTGGAATTCAGTGAAGGTGATTTAGTTGTTTCTGTATTAGCACTGTGCTAGTGCTGGGTGCAATAATTGGTTTTCATAATGCTGTAATTTTTCTGTAAATCATAACATTGTATTGCTTAGTTCACTAATATAATACAATTTATAAAGATTTGCATTTGGATGTTTAAAATGAAATGTTTCATGACAATAGTGGAAGATAATTATGTAATTACTTGAATATGTTAAAATTAATCTTCCAGAATTTTTTGACTCTATAAACTGAATTGCCCCAAATCAGCTTAAAGATACTGTCAAGTCTTTTGCTAGTAAGTTATGTAAACTAATTAATAGAAAATACATGAAATAATGTTATTTTCTATAAATGGTATGGAAAGAGGTACAGACTTGAGTATCACTGGCTTTTTGCCAGTGTATTTAGAAAACTACTTTATTCAAGTCAAATTGTGTTTACTAAGATCAAACCATTTACAATTTATTTATTTATTTTTTACGGCTTACGAACAGAATTTTATTTAAATTTGTATAGATAAAAATCTACCAAAATTTAAACAAAAACTTATCCAGATGTTTTCCCACCATTTACAATTTAACAGGAACAACATCTGCCTACCTCAAGTTTCACATCTGAAACTACTGATTTATAGTAGTACCAGGCTGGGTGTGGTGGCTCATACCTGTAATCCGAGTACTTTGGGAGGCTGAGGTGGGAGAATTGCTCTTGCCCAGGAGTTTGAGACTAGCCTAGGCAAGATGCTGAGACTCCCCTTCTTTACAAAAATAAATAATTAAACGTTAGCCAGGCATGGTGGTATGTACCTGTAGTCCCACCTACTTGAGAGGCTGAAGCAGGAGGATCTCTTGAGCCTAGGAATTTGAGGCTGCAGTAAGTTATGACCATGCCACTGCTCTCCAGCCTGGGTGACAAAGCAAGACCCTATCTCTAAAAATGGTATATATCATAATAATAGTATCTACGCCATAGGTTTGTTGCATGGTTTAAATAAGATTGTGTAAGACTGTTTCGGTGCAGTGCCCCAGCTCTTCACTTTATGTGAAGTATGCCTGTAAAAGGGAATAAAACTTCACTATATTATGTTTCACAGATATTGTGTTTTTCACAGATTGAAGGTTTGTGGCAACCCTGTGTTGAGAAAGTCTGTTGGCACCATTTTTCCTACAACATATGTTCACTTTGCATCTTCGTGTCACATTTTGGTAATTCTTGCAAAAATATTTAAAATTTTTTATTACTATATCTGTTATGGCTATTTGTGATCAGTGATCTTTTAGTTACTATTGTAATTGTTTTGGGGCACCACGAACCACTGCACCTGGAGAAGAGAGCAAACTTAATTGATAAATGTTTTTATCCATCTGGCTGTTGCCCTATCTTTCTCCCCTGTCCTTGGACCCTCCTATTACCTGAGACACTGCAGTAATGAAAATGGGCCAATTAATAATCCCAAAGTGGCCTCTTAGTGCTTAAGAGAAAGGAAGAATTGCACATTTCTTACCTTAAATAAACAGCTAGAAATGATCGAGCTTAGTGAAGAAAGCATGTGGAAAGCTGACACAGACTGAAAAGCTAGGCTTCTTGCAGCAAACAGTCAAACTATGAATGCCAAGGAAAAGTTCTTGAAGGAAACTAAAAGTGCTTCTCCAGTGAATGCAAAAATGATAAAAAACAAAAAACAAAACAAAATAAAACAAAATGACCAGCCTTACTGCTGATATGGAGAAGTACGAGTGGTTTGGATAGAAAATCAAACCAGTCACAACATTTCCTTAAACCAAAGCCTAATCTAGAGCCAGGCCCTAACTCTCTGCAATTCCCTGAAGGCTGACAGAAGCAAGGAAGCTGCAGAAGAAAAGTTTGAAGCTAACAGAGGTTGGTTCGTGAGATTTTAGGATAGCAACTATCTCCATAACATAAAATGCAAGGTGAAGCAGCAAGTATTGTTGGAGAAGCTGCATCAAGTTTTCTAGAACATCTATCTAAGGTAATTGGAAGATGGCTGCATTAAACAACAGATTTTCAATGTAGGTGAATCAGCCTTCTATTGGAAGAAGATGCCATTTAGGACTTTCGTAGCTAGAGAGGAGAAGTCAATGCCTGGTTTCAAAGCTTCAAAGGCTAGGCTGACTCTCTCAGAGTCTAATGTAGCTGATGACTTTAAGTTGATGCCAGTGTTCATTTCCCATTCTGAAAATCCCAGAGCCCTTAAGAATTATGGTAAATCTATTATACTTAAGCTCTGTAAACAGAACAAAAAAGCCTAGATGACAGCACATCTCTTTATAGCAGAGTTTTCTGAATATTTTAAGTCCACGGTTGAGATCTACTGCTCAGGAAAAAAGATTCTTTTAAAAATATTGCCGCTCATTGACAGTGCAGCTAGTCATCATCCAAGAGCTCTGATGGAGATATACAGGGAGATAAATGTTGTTTTCATGCCTGCAAACATAACATCCATTCTGCAGCCCATGGATCAAAGAGTAATTTTGATTTTCAAATTTTATTAGTTCAGATTTACATCCCATAAGGCTATAGCTGCCATAGATTCCTTTGATGGATGTGTGGAAAGTAATCGGAAAACCTGGAAAGGATTGACCATTCTAGATGCCATTAAGAACATTTGTGATTCATGGGAGGAGATCAGAATATTGACATTAATAGGAGTTTGGAAAAGTTGATTCCAACCCTTATGAATGATTTTGAGGGGTTCAAGACTTTAGTGGAGGAAGTAACTGCAGATTTGATGGAAATACCAAGGGAAAAATAGAACCTGAAGATGTGACTGAATTACTTCAGTCTCATGATAAAACTTGAATGAATGAGGAGCTGCTTTTTATGGATGAGAAAAGAAAATGGTTTATTGAGATGGAGTCTACTCCTGGTAAAGATGCTGTGAACGTTGTTGAAATGACAACAAGGGGTTTACATAAACTTAGTGGACAAAGCAGTGGCAGCATTTGAGATGATTGACTCCAATTTTGAAAGAAGTTCTACTGTGGATAAAATGAAGCATTGCATGCTACAGATAAATTCTTCCTGAGGTCAATAGATGTGGCACACTTCACTGTTGTCTTAAGAAATTGCCACAGCCACCTCAGCCTTCAGCAACCACCACCCTGATAAGTTAGCAGCCATCAGTATTGAGGCAAGACCTTCTTCCAGCGAAAGGATTACAATTTGCTGGAGGCTTAGATGATCATTAGCACTTTTTAGCACTAAAGTGTTTTTAGATTAGGGTATGTACATTTTTAAAAGACATAATGCTATTTAGCACTTTACTACAGTATAGTATAAATATACTTTTTTATGCACTGGAAAACCAAAAAAATTCATGTGACATGCTTTATTCTGATACTCACTTTATTTCAGTGGTCTAGAACCGTATTTGCAATATCTCTGAGCTATGCCTGTATTTATTAGGTATGCTTTTATGTGCCCAAATAAGTTATAAGATGACCAACTCTGCTACTAAATACCTTTCTTTTCTTTAGATACCTCCAAATTGTGGACTGAAGCATCTGTGTTTTTTCAACTTGGAGATAAAATAATTGTTTTAAATTGAGGCATATATGTATACTGTAAGGTATATTAGTCTTAGGTATACTACTCAGTGAATATTTTCATAGATATATACCTATATAATCACCATGCAGATCCAAGTATACCATATTCCCAACCCACCAGAAGAAATCTTTATTCACCCTTTGAGTCATTACTGCCTTCTATAGGTAACCACTGTTCTGACTTCTTTTTCCATCAATTTATTTTCTCTTGTTTTGACTTGTATATTTCTGATTTCTATTTTAAAAATTCAAAAAAGACCAAATTTATTTATTTATTTATTTATGGTTTGTTATCTTTTTTATCTGGCTTCATTTTCAGAAAACAACTCCCACAAGATTCACCCACATTATTACATTATCACCAGTTTGTTGTGTTTCAGGTCTGTATAGTGTTCAGTAGTTTAAATGGACCACACTTTTTTTATTCATTCTCTAGTTTATGGACATTTGGATTATTTTTATTTTAGGGGAGTACTTATGAATAAAGCTTGTGTGAACATTTTTATACATCATTTTGGTAGATGTGTTAATTTTGTTGGCTATATACAAGGAGTGGGTTTACTGAGTCATAGGGTAGGTATATATTTTTTAAAAATAATTATTTTATTTTACTTTTTTAAGTTCTGTGGTACATATGCAGGATGTGCAGGTTTGTTATGTAGTTAACAAGGTGCTGGGTTTATAGCTGTGAGCCACCATGCCTGGAAACTTTTCACTTTTAGATAGGTGATCTAGAATCAATTTTGTTTTTTTGTTCATGGTATACAATTGGGATTAAGGGTTTTTTTTTTTTTCTCTTTTTTTCTTACTGATTTACAGTGCTGTAGTGCAATTAATTGAAAAAATTGTCTTTTTCCTTCAGATTTGCAGTGATCTTTTTCACAAACTAAGTGACTGTTTATATGTGGATCTGTTTTTGGACTCTGTCCCATTGGTCTACTTATCCATTCCTTGGTTGTTGTCATACTATACAATATATAAATTTTGAAGTCTAGTAGTGTCAGTTCTCAACTTTGTTCTTCTTAAAGATTGCCTTGGCTAGTCTAGGACCTTTGCATATCTATATAATTTTAGGAACCTCAGGTCAATTTCCACAAAAAAACTTAATGGGATTTTGATTTGGTTTGCATTGTATCTATAGATTAATTTGGGGAAAACTGGCATTGTAGCAATACTGAGTCTTTTGAACACTGAACATGTTATATTTCTCCATTTATTTGCATCTTAATTTTTTTTTTCGATTTTTAGTTTTCAGTTTTAGGTGTCTTTATTCATTGGTATTTTATTTTCTCATGTTATTGTATAAGTGATGTTTCATAAATTTTATTTTCCATTTTGTTATTATTATGTAGAAATAGAAAAATCTTGAGCTTGTATCAAACAACCTTACTAAATTTGCTTATTCATTGTCATTGGTATATAATTATATTATCTGTAAATAAAGACTGTTTTATTTCTTTTTGATCTTTATACTTTCTCACCCTTTTATTGCCTATTTTCCTGACTAGACCCTTCAGTATAATGTTGAATAAAAGTTATGATAGTGGACAATCTTCTTTTCTCTTTAACCTTGGGGGAAGTGTTGAACGTTTTACCAATCTAATAAATAGATTGGTATTAGCTGTAGGTTTGTGTGTATGTGTGTGTGTATTATTATTATCATTATTATTATTTTTGGTAATAGTTACCTTTTATCAGATTAAGGAAGTTCCCTTCCATTCGTAGGTTACTAAGAGGTTTTTTTTTTAAATGATAAATGAATGTTAAATTCTACCAAATACTTTTAATGCATCTATTGAGATGATCCTAGAATTTATCTCCATAATTTTGTTAATGTAGTGAATTACTTTTTTAAAAAAATTTAATTTCTTTTTTATTTTTAATTTTTTGCCAATTTACAATTTATTTATTTGTTTTAATTTTTTTTATTATACTTTAAGTTCTGGGGTACATGGGCAGAACATGCAGGTTTGTTACATAGACATGCATGTGCCGTGGTGGTTTGCTGCATCCGTCCCCCTGTCATTTACATTAGGTATTTCTCCTGTTAGCCCTTCCTAATCCCCCCACCCCCTGCTGTCACTCCTCTAGCCTCCCCAACCTGCAATAAGCCCTGGTGTGTGATGTTCCCTTCCCTGTGTCCATGTGTTCTCATTGTTCAACATCCACTTATGAGTGAGAATATGTGGTGTTTGCTTTTCTGTTCTTGTGTCAGTTTGCTGAGGATGATGATTTCCAGCTTCATCCATGTCCCTGCAAAGGACATGAACTCATCCTTTTTTATGGCTGCATAATATTCCATGGTGTATATGCGCCACATTTTCTTTATCCAGTCTATCCTTGATGGGCATTTGGGTTGGCTCCTAGTCTTTGCTATTGTAAACAGTGTGACAATAAATATACATGTGCATGTGTCTTTATAATTGAATGTTTTATAATTCTTTGGGTTTATACCCAGTAATGGGATTACTGGGTCAAATGGTATTTCTATTTCTTGATCCATGAGGAATTGCCACACTGTCTTCCACAATGGTTGCACAAATTTACACTCCCACCAACAGTGTAAAAGCATTCCTTTTTCTCCACATCCTCTCCAGCATCTGTTGTCTCTTTAATTTTTTAATGATTGCTTTTCTAACTGGCATGAGATAGCATCTCAATGTGGTTTTGATTTGCATTTCTCTAATGACCAGTGATGATGAGCTTTTTTTTCATATGTTTGTTGGCTGCATAAATGTCTTCTTTTGAGAAGTGTCTGTTCATGTCCTTCGTCCACTTTTGGGTGGGGTTTTTTGCTTTTTTCTTGTAAATTTGTTTAAGTTCTTTATAGATTCTGATTATTAGCCCTTTGTCGCATGGATAGATTGCAAAAAATTTTTCCCATTCTGTTGGTTGCTGGTTTACTCTAATGATAGTTTCTTTTGCTGTGCAGAAGCTCTTATGTTTAATTAGATCCCATTTGTCTATTTTGGCTTTTGTTGCCAATGCTTTTGGTGTTTTAGTCATGAAGTCCTTGCCTATGCCTATGTCCTTAATCGTATTGCCTATGTTTTTTTCTAGGGTTTTTATGGTGTTAGGTCTTATGTTTAAATCTTTAATCCATCTGGAGTTAATTTTTGTATAAGATGTAAGGAAGGGATCCAGTTTCAGCTTTCTGCATATGGCTAGCCAGTTTTCCCAACACCGTTTATTAAATAAGGAATCCTTTTCTCGTTGCTTGTTTCAGGTTTGTCAAAGATCAGATGGTTGTAGATGTGTGTCATTATTTCTGAGGCCTCTGTTCTGTTCCATTGGTCTATATCTCTGTTTTGATACCAGTACCTTGCTGTTTTGATTACTATAGCTTTGTAGTATAGTTTGATGTCAGGTAGCATGATGCCTCCAGCTTTGTTCTTTTTGCTTAAGATTGTCTTGGCTAGGAGGGCTCTTTTTTGGTTCCATATGAAGTTTAAGGTGTTTTTTCCCAATTAATGTGAAGAAACTTAATTTCTTTTTTAAAGATCTGTCTCATTATGTTGCTCAAGCTGAAGTGTTGGCTATTCACAGATGCAATTGTGGTGCACTACAGCTTTGAGCTTCTGGTCTCAAGTGATTCTCCTGTCTCAGCCTCCCAAGTAGTTGGGACTCCAGGCTCACACCACTGTGCCTGTATATTGCTTTGGTTTATTTTTTGAATGTTGAATCAACATTGTGTTCTTGAAATAAACCCCATTTGATTATGTATATTATCCTTGTATATTGCTGGATTTACCTTGCTAAATTGTTATTATTTTTATTTTTTAACGTTTTCCTCTGTGTTCATGGGAGATGTTAGCCTGTAATTTTCTTATCTTGTGTCCATATCTTGTATTTGTATTATTAGGTTAATGCTGGCCTCACACAGTGACCTGGGAAGTTTTTTCCTCTCTGATTATTGACTGGAAAAATAGTATAAAATTAATTTCTGTTATTTTTAATCTGTATGGTAATTTCTTTTTCTCTTTTTAAAATTTGTGAAATAGTCATCAAAATAGAGTAATCTTCTTTTGCAGCTGAAGAAACTGAAGCTTATAGAATTTAAGTACCATTAAGTAGCTGGTGGTTACTGCTCTGTATTAAAAACCAATTCTGTTTTATTTCAAAGTCTTTGCTATACAGTATACATGGAGGAAAATGACTGACCAGGTGATCATATGGGGATCTTAAGAAATACTAGAGGTCCTTCTTTTGGAAGCTTGGAAACTTCTTTTAAAAACTTTCTTCTGGTTGGTCTAAGAAGGGCACTCTTGATGAATGCTTCTTAGCTATTTGTGAGGGTTGTGGCTTAAAGTAGCTAAGCTTTATAATTCTGTTGCCTCTGTCAAATGAAAAGTCCATCCGTTCTAAAAGTGAACAAATCAGTTTTATTTCTGTGTGGGAATAAATGGTTACTTGGAATTTACTGGGATTTTTCTTTTTCCAAATCCACATAGTATTGGCAACAGTTTTTTTGGCTTTCATGTTAAGGTATTTCCAACAATGATTCTTTACAGTATATGATAGGTTAAGGGATTCCATTAATCATATACTGATAGGTCTAAAGATGACGGGAAAACTTCATACAAGGGAAATATAAGGGAAGTCTTAAGACAAATCTAGTACCTTATTTTCCCAAAGTCCAAACATTCTTATCGAAGAACATTTCTTATATAAGAAAGTGTTTAACTTCTATTTCATGTGGAAACATCTTTCCTTCCTTTAAGTGATATAGAATACTTGAAAAACTATTCCTTGTTTTCATTCTCAAATAATTTAGGCTTTCTAACAGTTGTTTACTAATGACTTCTTATTCTGTAGCTATTTATATTTTTTTATTGAGGATTTTATTGGAAATGTTTGGCTTCTATACGAATTTTCAGCAAGTTTTGATGTTTAGTCACTAAAATTTATACTGTGCCAACGATATTATTTTATTTGCTTGATATGATAAACCTCAATAAGTTTGTCTCATGTCCAGTTACTTAATTAGAACATCTGGCTCCCTTTGAAACAATTTCTCATTTTTAAACAACAAGTGGTAGTGAAACCTGCAAAATAATAATGTTAGAGAAAATAGTACTTTTTAGCTGAAAAATGTTCTGTGTTAATAAATTTTAGAGTTAGAAACTTCTTCAAGAGATGAGTTAATCCTTTTGGGACTTTTGAAATTGCTATCTCAGTGGGAATATTTTCTTGACAAATAGAGTATTGAGTACTTTTAAAGGTCTTTTGTTAATTATATATGGCTCCAACAGTAGAGGTTTGAGTTTAGTTTAAAGGAATAGATATTATTTTTATCCATGGTCACCTTAAAAATTAGAGTTAAAGTATTAGCCTGCTGGTCTTTTTCCTTCTCTTTAGTTCTGCTAGTAATAGTAGACTTTATTTGTGATTATGTAGGTTGAATTGGTTAACATGTGGCTGCTAATATTTAGTAAGGTTAATTTTTAGTATGAGAATTAAGAGTTATTTTAGTTTTTATATAAAGTGAAACTATGTATGAATAGACTTGGTAGTTATTATTTCTGCTGAATAATGAAAGTCTACTATTTGGATGATCAGTATATTAGTAGAATTAGAAATACTTGCTCTTGATGTTGTTTAAAAATTCTGAGATAGAAAAAGAGGAAGCTGATTTTATTAATGCTGTGAAACAGGAAAAATAAAAAAAATAGAGGTATGCTGTCAAAAATAAGTATTTAGAAAGGAATATTTGAGTGGTAAATTACTTATGAACTGACAACCGTTAATTCTTTGCTTAATGTTAAAATCAAAGTATAATGCTATAAAAACAAGCATAGAAAAGGCATTCCAGTTTCCCCCATATTTAGGGTATTATTTTTCCAAACACTTGCTGAATTAAAAAAAGTTACTAAAATTTCAGATGTGGATTTTCCTCCAAATGAAATTTTCCCTTTTTACCTCAGTATTTTTCTAATGTTCAATTGGCAGTAGGTGTGGGAAGCTGTTGCAAGCAAGATCTCCTAAGATTGAGCTTATTCTCCTATTGTAGATATCTGAATATCATTGCTTTCCTTTTGTGTATTTTATCATGGTTTAGTTATTTCGTGGGAATCTGTCAGAGTGAAAGAGCAAAACGTCAATTGGAAGATAAAACTGAAACTAAAAGTGGTTAAATATACATACATTAATTATTAATTACTACTTGGATATTACCCATGGTACATTTTAAATTTGCATTGGCTTTTTGTTGTTGTTTAGATACCTTGCTAGGATTATGGATTTTGGTCATTATGAACAGATTTGAGTACCTATCATGTACATAACATTTCTGTGACCATTCAGTTCATTCATTGTTCTCAAGTGATAATAACCAATTTTAATATTAATTTGTAAAATATGTCGAGCTTAATATTCCTCACATATGGAGCCTACTCTTCACCCACAAATTTTATTTTGTATATTTTAATGGCAAAAATAATTTATTCATATTTTAGCTACTTTTCAGCAGCATGAATACGTTTCACTATTTTTCTTGTTAGCATTTTCTTAAGTTTTATTGTATGAGATGGCTAAATGAATAATTATATTATCTGCATTGTAATTATCTTTGATTTCTGTTATTCACACCATCTCTTTACAACTGATAGTCAAAAATCATTTAAAAGTTTGAAAATTTTTAACCTAAAATTTCTGCTCAATTTCTATAATTTTTAAATTTCTTTCAGAGTACAAATGCACATAGTTAACAATCAGTACCAAAAGGCTTAAGATGAAAAATAGCAGTCTTCTTTGTAGTCCTTACCCACTCTGCAGTCCTGCACTGTGAAAGTAATCACTCCTAATTTTTTCCCCATTTCTTAAGGTATTTACCTATACAATTTAAAATAATATGGCTCTTCTTTTTGGTTTAAGCAGTTTTCTTATGATAATTGAAGAGTTAGCTTTCTTATTATGCCTCTCTCCACTCTTCTTCCATTCTCTTGTTTTAGTTATGTCACAATTTTAAAATTTATTTTTAGTATTTATATACTTTATTATGGAAATACTGTTTACTTGTGAACTAAGTACTCCACTTTTTTTTTTTTTTAAAAGCATCCAGTGTTACTATTAATAAGTAGAAAGCCATTCTGATTTCTCTCTGGAAGCATTCAAGATTTCCTTTACCCCTGGTGCTCACAAGTTTTGTGATTCTGTGCTTCGATAAGTGTCTTTTTTCAACCGTTGTGCTGTCACGTACTTGATGTATCTTTTTGTTTAGGAGATTCGTATCTTTTAATTTTGGGGAAATTTCCTGTGTTTTTTTTTTTGGTGTTTTTTTCTTCCCTTTTTTCAATTCTTTCTGGGCTTCCTATTAGTTGAACATTCTGTTCTCTAGATTAATTGCCTAATTTTTGAAGTGTTTTTCCTCTGTAGTTTATCTCTTAGGCTTTTTTGTCTTATTTTTCCAGTTGTTCTTCACTTCATCTTTCTGTCCTTCAACTGAATTATAAAAATTTGTTATCATACTTTTAATTTCTCAGAGGGATTCCTTATTCTCTGTTCCCATTTTATGGTTTTGATTTATGAGTACAACAGCTATTCTTATTTTTCTGAGATTATTAATGAGTTTATTGATATCATTCCTCCTAGTCTCTAATATCTTTTGGTACATTTTAGCTTTTCTATTGGAATCTTTTGTCACATTCTTCAAGCCTTAGTTCTTGCAAAAGCAGAATTTAAAATACCCTATCTTTGGTTTGTTTTGGAAGGTGATTCCAGAAATTATAATGAGAAAATAAAGAATAATTAGGAATAATAAGGAATAATTATAATGAGAGAATAAGTGAGACAGGGAGAGAAGAAATCCAGTAAAAGGTGTATTGATTGAGTGGGTTACTGTTTGGGGCAGATGAAGCTCAATACTGCTGGAGACTCACACTGTGTAGAACTGCACTAATAGTAATCACTATCTACATATGGCTATTAAAATTAGAATGAAATTAAGTAAAATTAGAGATTCAGTTTGCATTATACACCAGCCATACTTTAAGTGCAAATATAGAAATTAGACAGAACAGATTTAGAACAGTCCAATTCAGTCCAATCCAGTGCAGATATAGGACATTTCCATCATGGTTTAGACCATAACTTTAGATTTGTACTGTGGAAGTTCAGGAAAGTTGACCTATTTATCTACAAACACCTGTCCCTTATTGGTTAAACTCCTACAGTTGCTTACTCTCTGTCACTTATGGCCTGCTCCACACAGGGACTGTTTCATTTCTGCTACCATACCTGCTTCCACTGGATGCCTAGTAATACCAAATGCAGAGTTTGTTTAGTTCATTTTTTTTCTAGAGATCCAAGTCTTCTCTCAGTCTGAGGAAAGTAGTCACTTGACTGAGTGTGTTGGAGGGAAGATATCTTGTCTTAAGTATAAATATATAGATTTTTAACCAAATTGCCCAGACTTTTTTTTTTGGAAATCTTACCCCAGTATCCCATGGCAACTGTTATACAGGTATTGATCGACTTACCACCTACGCAACTTAACGACCATTCGACTTTACGACCACAATCGCTAGCCACGACTGCTCTGCGTCTGGCAGCGCAAACGTTGCCTAGCTGGGCGTACGACAATGTGGACCAGCTTCCGGCAGCACTACCATCTCCGCGTGCACCATTTCAACTGTACATGTAGCCTACTCAACTTACGACCAAATCATGTTACAACCGGTCTGCAGTCCCAACCGTGGTCGTAAGTCGAGCACTAGCTGTATTCAAGTTCTAAGCCTTTGGAGGATTCTGTGGAGTAAATTGACTCCTCATTCTTCTCCTCTACCACAGGCATTTTAATTTCAGTTTTCCCTGATCTGAAAATTACTACCACTCTATAGCTTAAGAAAAATTATTATATATAGTATTTCAAACGTGGAAAAGTATAAAGAAAAAATATGCTTGCAATTCTTATAGTGCTAGAATAAATGCAAAGCAGTTTTCTTACGATAATTGAAGTTAGCTCTATTGTTATGCCTCTCTCCACTATTTTTCCTTGTTATAGTTATGTCTTGTTATAGTTATGTCACAATTCTCTTGTTATAGTTATGTCACAATTTTAAAGTCTATTTTTGGTATTCGTATTACTTGATTATGGAAATAAGAAGCCCTGATGGGCTGTCTTTTTTATGTATATATATACCAGGAATCTTTTATTTGATTAAATTTTAGGAGACTTGCCACCACTCAGTGATATCAAGACTGCTTGAGATTATTATGTCTTTTTTCTTCTCATTTGCATGAGCTATTATTCATAATAATATTACGAATAATAGCTCATGCATGCTTATAGCAGTTTCATTCATAAAAGCTCATAGTTTATTGATAATTTTGTGGTATATTTGCATAAGAGATCTTAGCATATAATGTTCTTTCCATGTAACATTTGTCTGCATTTGGTTTTGATGTCAAGGTAACATTAGATTTATGAAAAATCTAGTGTTTTTGCTAATGCATGTTTATAGCAGTTTTGCTATAATTTGCTCATGCATGTTTATAGCAGTTTTATTCCAAATAGCTAATAGTTTATTGATAATTTTGTGGTCTGCATAAGAGATCTTAGTATATAATGTTCTTTCCATGTAACATTTGTCTGCATTTGGTTTTGATGTCAAGGTAACACTAGATTTATGAAAAAAGTTTGTGTTACCATCTTTTTCTGTTATGTGGAACAGTTTGTACAAAATTAAAATTAGTTGCTCCTTAAATGCATGGTTGAACTACCAGTTTAGGCCTGGTTGTTTGTGTGGGTTTGTGTGTGTCATATTTCTTGTAAACTTCTAAAAATCATCTAATATTTTTCTTTTTAAAACAAATTAAAAATAGTTCTTTCAGTTAGAGTCTATTTATTAAGTTCTTTTTTGTGTCTGAAAGTTTCTTTGTTTTATTCTCACTCTTGGATGATAGTTTAGCTGGGTATAGAATTCTAGCTTATTTTGAGTTTTTTCTTCCTTAAATATCTTTTGAAAAATTTCCAAGTTTTTTCTTATTTTTGGTTTGGCTTGATGACCATATGGCTTGATAAATGGCCTGAATCTTACTTAAATATTAGGTCTATAGATTTAACAAATGAAAACTAATATTTATAATTTGCTTCCCAGTTTCTACTTAAATACCAGCAATATTCATGATAAGACGTACTATGTAGTCTCAGATATCTTTAATTTTAATGGTTAGAATTATGTTAAAATGTTAAACCAGCATGTTTGAATTATGACTACATAATAAAGCCTGTTGATTTAATTGGCTTGAGGTAGGAGTCCAAGCCTGTGTTTTCTTTCAGTGTGCTCAAATAATTCTAATGTATAGCAGAGATTAAGGAACACAAAGTTACAAATTGAGCTGTAAATTCAGTGATATCCTAATACAAACCTCAACAGTGTTTTCCTTTTCATTTCATTTTTATTTACAAAATTGACAGTGTAAATTTAAAATGTATGTGGAAAGACAAATCAATATTCAAAGTAATAAAAAAAAGAAGCCCATCATTGGATTTATACTCCCTGATTTCAAGATTTACTTAAAGACAGTGTAGTATTAGTGATAGGATAGATATTATGGACCAATAGACCCACACATACATGACCAGTTGGTTTTTGGTAAAGGTGCTAGGGCAGTTCAAAGGAGGAAGTAATAATATTTATAACAAATGTCCTGGAAAACCGGATAATCTGTATGTAACAAAATGAATACTGACTCTTACCTCACACCACACACAAAAAATGAACATAAAATGTTTCATAATCCTAAATTTAAAACTAAAAAAAGCTATAAGACATCTAGAAGAAAACATCGAACACAGAAAACACAGACCATAAAAGAAAAAAATTCATGAACTGGATCTTGTCAAAATTAAACCCTTTTGTTTTTTTTTAAAGTTATCAATAAGAAAATGAAAAGCCTCAACATAGGAAAAGTTATAATACATATATTTGAGAAACAACTTCTATCTTGAATACTCTTACAACTCAATGAAAAGAAAATAATTGACCAATTTAAAATCAACAGAATATTTCAACACTGCTACCACATTCCAGAATTGAACACGTCCCATTTTCATTCCTTGAAAAATAGTTTGGCAGTTTAGCATATGACACTGTAACTCTCTCCTAGGTATTTATCCAAGAGAAATGAAAACAGATATCCACACAAAAAATTTGCTCATGCATGTTTATAGCAGTTCTACTCATAATAGCTCTAAACTGAGAACACCCAGATATTCATCGTAGGTGAATGGATAAACAAATTGTGCCCTATCCCTACCAGTAAACGGGAATGAACTATGAACACAGACAATTAAAAATATGGTAATAGCCACTTCAGATCTTTCACGTTTGCCTATTAAAGCAAACAAAATACTAATCACTGTTTTATATACGTTCAGTAAACTGCTGAAGAAGAATAGGATGCAATGACTGTGTTGTTAGACTGTTGGAGTAAGTGTAGTAGCAATAACCTACCTTCCTTTTTCCCTCCTTCCCTTTGTCTTTCCCTCCCTTTTCTTCCTCTCCTCCCTATCCTTATTTCCCTTTGCTGGTGGCAGTGTAAGTTGAATTTGTACACTGATGTAGACTCAGACTAGTGTAACACATTTTAAAAAAATAACGAGTTGAATGAAGAAGGAAAATTAAAGTTATACGGTACCTGAAACTAAAAGGTTAAATAAATGGATTCATCTTTTTAAAAAATGTTACGTTTTCTGAGTGTCTATAATTCAGTTAAGAAGCTAGACTGAAAATTGTAGTGTACTAGATGATCTTGGGAAAATTACTCACTCTCTCTGTCCCTCAGTTTTCTCATTTGTAAAACAACAATCATAATATGTTGATGAGCTAATGTATTTAAAGTGCTGGCACATAGTAACTACTTAATAATTATTTGTCTGTCATCATCATGGTCATATTTAAAGTGAAATGTCTTCTACATCTGATCATGGTTATTTTAATATATGTATTGCTAGGCAATATAATGTATTTTAAAGAAAAATACTAGTATTTTTCTGTTATGTCCCTTTCAAAGAAACAAAAAGATGTGCATTGTAAATTTTAGATCATAGGTAGAATTGTACTTATTGTCAATTCATTAGGTGTATGCAATAAATATTTAGATAGGAGCAATGTTAATTCATTTTTAGAGTTTTTGGCCACTTTCATACATTTCAAAATGGCTATGAAGACATAATTGCAGTTTTCATATTTTTTCATAGTTTAGTGTTTTGGTACATGCCATATTTGAATATATCTTAGACATCGGATAAGTGTCAAGATTTCTCCCTTATTCTGTCACCTAGCAAATACTGAGTACCTGCTGTATACCAGGTGCTAGGGATATAATCTAGACCCTTGCTGTCATGGAACTTACATTTCATTGTTGGGGGAGATACTGGAGAGGAAATATTGGACAAGACAACACATAAAATAACAAGATAACTTCAGATAGTAATAAGTGATAATAAGAAGAAAATGGGATGATGGGATAGAACATGCCTAGAAGGACTATTTTAGGTTGTGTAGTTACAGAAAGTCTTTGTGAGATGACATTTGAGCAAAGATCTGAATGATGAAGAGTCATGAAAATCTGGGGATGGATTTTCTAATCAGTGGGGACAGGAGTTCAGCTGCATCTTAGACCTGATGAGCTTGGGATATTTGATTACTTACAAAAGATGAGTATTGTTAAAGGTTAGTAGTTAGGTAGAAGACTAATAAAGTAGAGGAGGATGTAAAGAGGCACGATCTATCTTTCACAGATAGCCTTGGGAATCATTTCTTACTGAGTCTGTAAAGCTTGATTCTATAAGCAAAGAGAAATATGGAAAATATGTGGTTGGTATTAACAGTGTGGCTTTTAGGAAACAAGCAAAATATTCAGGAAGATTTTTATTGGGGATTTGGAAGTATAATAAAATAAATAATCATTAACTTTGTAGGCAGTGGGGAGAAACCAGGTCTGATTATTGACTTCTCTTTAGTGAAACAGCAATTTGTAAAACGTGTTTTTAAAGCAGCAGAGGAGGTAATATAGGCATACTACTCTTTCCCTCCCATTAATTTTTTAGACTTCTTTGATTTTTTCTTTTTTACTGATAGTGTGTGTTTTCCCCCTGTATAAATGATGTTTGTGATGAGGAAAAGTAAATAATTTAGCTAGAGTTCAATGCTTTTTTTCCTACTCTTTGTTCAAAACATAAATAACATTTGGATACAGTATAGTAATATACAAGGAGAAGCGACTAGAGAGAGCTTATTTGGTTAAGATCATTCATTTAAGTAGATTAGAAAGGTATACCTACTAAGAAGCATCTTCTGGAAGATAAGCCTAGGCTATTTTATTTAGTCTTCTTCTTGGTTGCTATGGTTTGGATGCTTGTCCTCTTCAAACCTCATATTGAAATTTGATCTTCAACGTTAGAGGTAGGGACTAATGGGAGGTATTTGGGTGATAGGGATTGGTCCCTCACAAATAGTTTAATGACTTCCACTGGGGGTGAGTGAGTTTTCCATTAGTTCCTGGAAGAGCTTATGTTAAAAAGAGCCTGGCACCTCCTTCCTTCTCTCTCTTACTTCTTCTTTTGTTATGTGATTATGCACGCTGGCGTCCCTTCACCTTGCCCCATGAGAGGAAGCACGCTGAGGCCCTCCCCAGGTACAGATGTCCATTCTTGAACTTTCTTGTCATCAGAATCACGAACCAAATAAACATTTTTTCTTTATAAACTACCCAGCCTCAAATATTCCTTTATAGCAACAAAAGATGGAGTAAGACATTGGTCAAGTCCTAGTATAAATATATATAAATATTTAAGTGTGTTTTTTACATATGGGGACAGCTTAGAGTCTCAAATATGAGACATACCTGAATATAACACATGGCTTCTAGACTGGATCCTATAAATAGTGCTATAAAGAATGTTATTGGGTCAGCTGACAAAATTGTACCAGTACAGTAAATTTGATACAAGTATTTAGTGATGTTAATTTTTCTGGAGTCAACTATAATATGGTTATGTTAAGAGAATATTCCTAATCTTTAGAAATTTACATTGAATAATTTAGGGCTAAAAAGCATGATGTAAGCAATTGACTCTAAAAAAGTTCAAGGGTGAATTTTATGTATATATTTTACACACACACACACACACACATATATAGACAGAATGTAGGAGTATGTTGGTAATAAAGTAAATAGAACAAAATTTTAACAACAGATGGGTCTGGGTAAAGGACATACAGGAGTCCTATGCATTAATCTTAATTTTGCAATTCTTCTGTAAGTTTGAAATTATGTCTAAATAAAATACTAAAGATAGGTTAGATATTTTTTGTTTAAAAAGACTTTTAAGAGCTATTTATAAAAGGAAAGGTTTTTGATCAGCAATATTAGTAAGGGAGGAATAATTTAAAAATGTAGCTACATCTCATTATCAGAAATACTATCAATTCTGTGTTGAGGAGTTTCTCAAGCAAAATGTCAATGGTAGTACAGTTATTAGGTGTTAAATATTGGATTACAAACTAATATTTTTTTGAATATAGGGTTAGGAGAGATTAGTGTGGATTGAATGTAAGAACTGTGAAAAAAAGTACAAAGTGGTGAGGTAGGTAAGAGAAACTGGAAAGAATGGGCTGATTGAGAATTCAGAATTGGAGAAGGTAAATTTGGTAGTTATCCATGTAAATGCTAACATTGCAGAGCAATGTTTTGTAGTCTTTTGCAGTTTTCCTGAGGATACTTATTATATTTCATTAATTTTTAATGTGCACATTTTTTTCACATTAAAAAAAATCTCTGAAATTAGGATGTACCTTATAATCAATGGCATCTGATAATCAATGTAGGTGTGAATTAAAGTCAGTTTTTCCATAAAAGATTTGTGGTTTTGCCAGTAACAGGGGTACTACCAGCAACTTGGAGGCACTACGAGCTTTCCTCTTCCAGTAACCTGGGGGTAGTACCAACCTGAAACTATTTTAGATTGTCTTCTGTGTTTGAGGATTACAGATTTGTGTGTGCTTTGGCTGGTGGTTCAAATTTGGAGAGGAGATAGCAACCCCCACCCCCACCACTAGTGCTAAGTTTGAGAAGACAAATTTCTGTGCTATCACTTTCTATGTTAATAGGCATATTTCTTCTTTACTCTTATACGTTTTTTGTTATAGTCTTATTATGGGGGTTCCTATCAGACTTTTCACTTTGGATTATTTTTTGTTTTCAGTTATGTATAAAAATAATGGTGATAAAATACTTTTTTTCCTGGCTAACTTTTGTGTCCTTGCTTTTTGAATATAAGTTCTTAATTGTATTATTCCTACTTATGGTTTCACAGATTATCTTTAATCTCATTCTATCCAGAGGAGTTCCAAAGATAAAATAATACCCTACATTTATACCTCAGTCTATTAAGTCATTTGTCTTAGGGACAAATTGTAGCATAAAGTCATAGTCAGGATTTGGTTAGGAGGACCTCATACAATAGATGAATGAGAGACAATCCAAGAAGGCCGAATAGAAACAGCTCTGGAGTGCGGTTCCCAGCGAGAACGCAGAGGGTGAGTGAATACCACATTTCCAAACAAGTTTTTAATGCCCATAGACCAGGAGATTCCCAGGCAAAAAAGTGCAACTGCCCACAGACCAGGAGATTCCTGGCAGAAAAGCGCAACGAGTCTCCAGCACAGCTGTTGCAGCTGGCGCAGTGGGTCTCCACACAAAAACTCACACAAATCTGGGCAGCCATTTCAATTGGCACCTGGAACGCCTAGGAGACAGAGCCACCCATTCAACTGAAGAAAAAGGGACTGAAACAGGGAGCCAGGTGGTCTGGCTCGGTGGGTCCCAATCTAACAAAGACCAGCAATCTGAAATGCTCTGGATTGAGAGTTTCACAGCAAGCACAGCTGGACCCGGGACAGTCAAGCTCTGTGGGGGGAAGGGCATCTGCCATTACTGAGGCAGTCCACCACTACCAAGGCAGTCTGCCATTACTGAGGCAGTCCACCACTACCAAGGCAGTCTGCCATTACGGAGGCAATCCACCATTACCAAGGCAGTCTACCATTACAGACACAGTCTGCCATTACTGAGGTAGACTGCCATTACTGAAGCAGTTCTAACTATAACTCTGTAAACTAAACTGCAAAGAAGTTCACACAGGAGCTGAGCAGAGCCAATGGCAGCTCAGCAACGCCTCTACTGGCAGACTCTGACTAGGCTACCTCCTCACTGGGCAGGGCATCCCTGAAAAAAGGCAGCAGCATGTCAGGACCTTATAAATAAAGCCCCACCTTCCTAGGACAGAGCACCTGGGAAAAAAAGGCAATTATGAGTTCTGCTGCAGCAGACTTAAATGTACCTGCCCTGCAGCTCTGAAAGGAGCAGTGGAGCTCACAGCTCAGCATTTGAGCTCCTATAAGGGACAGACTGTCTCCTCAAGCAGCTCCCTGACCCCTGTATATCCAAAGAGACACCTCATAAAGGAGAGCTCAGACTGACATCTGGCAGATATCCTTCTGGGACAAAGATAACAGAAGAAGAAACTGGCAGCAACCCTTACTGTTCTGCAGCTGCTGCAGGTGATCCCCAGGCAAGCAGGGTCTGGAGTGGACCTCCAGCAGTCCTACAGCAGAGGGGCCTGGCTGTTAGAAGGAAAACTGAAAAACGGAAAGAAATAACTTCATCATCAACAAAAAGATTGTCCACTCAGAGACCCCTCTGAAGGTCACCAACTACAAAGGCCACAGGTAGATAAATTCACAAAGATGGGAAGAAACAAGCTCAAAAAGGATGAAAACACCCCAAACCAGAACGCCTCTCCTCCTCCAAGGGATCACAACTCCTCACCAGCAAGGGAGCAAGGCTGGATGGAGAATGAGCCTGATGAATTGACAGAAACAGGCTTCAGAAAGTGGGTAATAACAAATTTCTCAAGAGTTAAAAGACCATGTTCTAACCCAATTCAAAGAAACTAAGAACGTTGAAAAAAGGTTTGATGGAATGCTAACGAGAATAAGCCACTTAGAGAAGAATATAAATGAATTGATAGAGCTGAAAAACACAACACGAGAACTTCGCAAAGCATACACAAGTTTCAACAGCCGAATTGACCAAGCAGAAGAAAGGATATGAGAGGTCCAAGATCAACTCAATGAAATAAAACAAGAAGGCAAGATGAGAGAAAAAAGAGTAAAAAGAAATGAACAAAGCCTCCAAGAAATCTGGGATTATGTGAAAAGACCTAATCTACATTTGATAGGTGTACCTGAATGTGATGGAGAGAATGAATCCAAGTTGGAAAACACTCTTCAGGATATTATCCAGGAAAACTTCCCCAACCTAGCAAGGCAAGCCAATATTCAAGATGCAATTAAAAATGATAAAAGGGATATCACCACCAATTCCACGGAAATACAAACTACCATCAGAGATTACTACAAACAACTCTATGCACGCAAACCAGTAAACCTGGAAGAAATGGATAAATTCCTGGACACTTGCACCCTCCCAAGCCCAAACTAGGAAGAAATTGAAACCCTGAATAGACCAATAACAAGGTCTGAAGTTGAGGCAGCAATTAAGAGCCTACCACCCAAAAAAAAGCCCAGGTCCAGATGGGTTCACAGTCGAATTCTACCAGACATACAAAGAGGAGCTGGTACCATTCCTTCTGAAACTATTCCAAATAATCCAAAAAGAGGGACTCCTTCCCAAATCATTTTATGAGACCAACATCATTCTGATACCAAAACCCAGCAGAGACTCAGCAAGAAAAGAAAACTTCAGGCCAATATCCATGATGAACATAGACGCAAAAATCTTCAATAAAATACTGGCAAGCTGATTACAACAGCACATCAAAAAGCTTATCCAACATGTTCAAGTGGGATTCATCCCGGGGATGCAAGGCTGGTTCAACATATGCAAGTCTATAAACGTAATTCACCACATAAACAGAACCAAAGACAAAAACCACATGATTATCTCAATTGATGCAGAGAATGCCTTTGACAAAATTCAACAGCCCTTTATGCTATAAACCCTTAATAAACTAGGTATTGACGGAATGTATCTCAAAATAATAAAAGCTATTTACGACAAACCAGCAGCCAATATCATACTGAATGGGCAAAAACTGGAAGCATTCCCTCTGGCACTAGACAAGGATGCCCTCTCTCACCACTCCTATTCAATATTTTACTGGAAGTTCTAGCCAGAGCAGTCAGGCAAGAAAAAGAAATAAAGGATATTCAAATAGGAAAGGAGGAAGTCAAATTGTCTCTATTTGCAGATGACATGATTGTATATCTAGAAGACCCCATCTTCTCAGCCCCAAATCTCCTGAAACTGATAAGCAACTTCAGCAAAGTCTCAGGATACAAAATCAATGGGCAGAAATCACAAACATTCCTATATACCAATAACAGAGAAACAGAGAGCCAAATCAAGAGCGAACTCCCATTCACAATTGCTAAAAGAAGAATAAAATACCTAGGAATACAACTAACAAAGGATATAAAGTACCTCTTCAAGGAGAACTACAAACCACTGCCCAAGGAAATAAGAGAGGACACAAACAGATGGAAGGACATTCCATGCTTATGGTTATGAAGAATCAATATTGTGAAAATAGCCATACTGCCCAAAGTAATTTGTAGATTCAGTGCTATCCCCATCAAGCTACATATGACCCTCTTTACAGAACTGGAAAAGAACACCTTAAACTTCTCTATGGAACCAAAAGAGAGCCCGCATAGCCAAAACAATACTAAGCAAAAAGAACAAAGCTGGAGGCATCACGCTACCTGACTTCAAACTATACTACAAGGCTACAGTAATCAAAACAGCATGGTACTGGTACCAAAACAGATATATAGACCAATGGAGCAGAACAGAGGCCTCAGAGGCAACGCCACACATCTACAACCATCTGATCTTTGACAAACCTGACAAAAACAAGCAACGTGGAAAGGATTCCCTTTTTAATAAATGGTGTTGGGGAAACTGGCTAGCCATGTGCAGAAGCAGAAACTGGACCCCTTTCTTACACCTTACACTAGAATTAACTCCAGATGGGTTAAAGACTTAAACATAAGGCCTAACACCATAAAAACCCTAGAAGAAAACCTGGACAAAACCATTCAGGACATAGGCATAGGCAAGGACTTCATGACTAAAACACCAAAAGCATTGGCAACAAAAGCCAAAATAGACAAATAATATCTAATTAAACTCCAGAGCTTCTGTACAACAAAAGAAACAATCATTAGAGTGAACTGGCAACCAACAAAATGGGAAATTTTTTTGCAATCTACCCATCTGACAAAGGGCTAATATCCAGAATCTACAAAGAACTAAAAGAGATTTACAAGAAAAAAACCAACCCCATTCAAAAGTGGGCACAGGATATGAACAGACACTTTTCAAAAGAAGACATACATGAGGCCAAGAAACATGAAAAAATGCTCATCATCACTGGTCATTAGAGAAATGCAAATCAAAATCACATTGAGATACCGTCTCACAGCAGTTAGAATGGCGATCATTGAAAAATCTGGAGCTAACAAATGCTGGAGAGTATGTGGAGAAATAGGAACACTTTTACAATTTTGGTGGGAGTGTAAATTCGTTCAACCATTGTGGAAGACAGTGTGGCGGTTCCTCAAGGACCTAGAAATAGAGATTCCATTTGACCCAGCAATCCCATTGCTAGGTATATATCCAAAGGATTATAAATCATTCTATTATAAAGACACATGTACATGGATGTTCATTGTGGCACTGTTTACAATAGCAGTGACCTGGAACCAATCCAAATGCCCATCGATGATAGACTGGACAAGGAAAATGTGTCACATATACAGCATGGAACACTATGCAGCCATAAAAAAAGATGAATTTATGTCCTTTGTAGGAACATGGATGAATCTGGAAACCATCATTCTCAGCAAACTGACACAAGAACAGAAAAACAAACACTGCATGTTCTTACTCATAGGTGGGTGTTGAACAATGAGAACGCATGGACACAGGGAGGAGAGCATCACATACTGGGGTCTGTTAGTGGGGACTAGGGGAGGGACAGCGGGGGTAGGGAGTTGGGGAGGGGTAACATGGGGAGAAATGCCAGATATAGATGATGGGGATGGAGGAAGCAAACTACATTGCCATGGATGTACCTATGCAACAATCCTGCGTGTTCTGCACATGTACCCCAGAACCTAAAGTGCAATAAAATATGTAAAAAAAAAAAAAAAACCAAGCAAACAACAACAAAAAAGAATAGATCAATGAGCATACATACACCCTGGAGTTAGTCCAAGTTTTGTATTATCTGGAACTTACCTCTGTAACTTACTTAACCTTTCTAAACTTTAGTTTCCTCAACTAGAGAATGATTTATGATATTACTTCTCTGTTACTGTTATTGTGCTCCTTTAGTGAGATAGTTTATATAAAGATCTAGTGTGGCATCTGGCAGACATGAGGTGCTGAATAGATGATTGATTTTTTTGATTGATTTTGATTGCTATTATTTTTGGTTTCCTAGGACATCCTCTTCCACCCAGTTCCTCTTATGAAAATATATCTTGTCGGTGAGAAACTGAAATCCAAAAAAAAAAAAAAAAGAAAATATATCTTGTCCAGCCATCTCCTCCCCACCAACCACAAGAGAGGTAGACAAATTATTCATCCTGGCCAATTTAGATTCATCCCCTAAATATAATGGTAGGTTCACGTTTGAGTGGGCATGTGACCAAAGTCCATCAGAGTCTTTTCCCATCAGGATTGATATACAGGGATTGGTGGTAGAAAACCTCTCTACTGGAATTATAAAGGTTAGCTTTAGATCTAAAGCCATTGGCAACTACCATCTAATTCCATATGGAGAAGTCTGCTTAAATAATAAAGCTAAGGAGAAACTATCGAGGATAAGATATGGGGGTTGAGGGTTGGGGAGGGATAGAAAGAGTGGGAGAAGAGAAAGAGAGACTGTGGGAGACCCAGTTCCATTTTTTAAGGGCATCTTCCCTAGAGCTGTTCTTTCAGAGATATGCCAGTCTCCTCCAGCTTTGTGAACTGGTAAATGCCTTTTTTAAAAAAGTGTGGTTTAAGTTGGTTTTCTGTCACTTGCAGTGAAGAGTTCAGATGAATATGATAATGGTATTATTTGCCCAAAGAACTTTCCTTTCTCAAAGAACTGCCTATATTGCTTTCTTGCTAAATTGTTAAAGACTAGTATATAATAGGCTACTATATAGAAGATGAATGCCTGGAAAAAGAAATAAAAATTATGATTTTTTAAGGAAGATCTCTGAGTTTAAGATTTTTTCCATGTCACATTACTTCTAGCGATGCTATAGGGATACTGTATTGCAAATGAACATCTATTTAGATGTACAAATAAAATTTGCAGTCTAATTTTAATTAGAAACTGTTAGCCACATTTAGAAGCTCTGATTAAAGATATAACGGCTAAAAGGGATAAAATTACATTTGCAGTTATTTGTTTTTAATCTTTAATGTCCCTGATTCTTAAGACTCTCATTTAGAGTGAGCAGGAACCAACTTGTCTGAAGCTTCAGAGGTGACTCAGAGTGTAATTGAGAGGATGAGAAGGGTGTGTTAGACCATTCTTGCATTGCTATAAAGAAATATCTGAGATGGAGTAATTTATAAGAAAAGAAATTCAATTGGCTTACAGTTATGCAGGCTGTACAGGGAGCATAGTGCTGGCATCTGCTTATGGGGAGGCCTCGGGAAGTTTTACTCATGGCAGAAGGCGAAGTGGGAGCAGGCACATCACATGGCCAGAGCAGGAACAAGAGAGAGAGTCTGGTGGGGGAGGTGCCACACTTTACAACAATCATATCTCAAGAGAACTCATTCATTATTGGAAGGATAGCACTAAGCTATGAGGAACCCACCCCCATGACCTAAACCCCTCCCACCAGGTTCCGCTTCCAACATTGGGGATTCAATTCAACCTGAGATTTGGAGGGGACATCCAGTATATTCCAAGGGCTGTGAATCAAATGTCAGCATTCACAGCTGGTGAAAACAGTATTTGTAGTCTTAATTTGGTTAGTTTGGATAAGAGCCAAAGATCACAACATGGCCATATTCACATGCAGGTTTGTAGTTTGATTAGGATTTGAGAATATGCCAGGGAAGGAAAGAATTTCCTTTAAAATCATCCTGCACACTGAATACCTAAAGTGGTAGAAATAATTTGTTATGGCCTGAGAAACTAGGAAAAAAATTATTCTTCTAAGTCCATAGATGGCTGTAGAGGATAGTACATGAATGCCTATCCTGTCTACTTCTGTTTTCTGTTTTATTTTACATGTGTTTTAGAAACATGATCTCACTCTGTCCCCACACTGGAATGCAGTGATGCGATCATGGCTCACTGTAACCTCCAACTCCTGGGCTCAAGCTGTCCTCCTGCCTCAGCCTCCCAAGTAGCTAGGACTACAGGGATATGCCACCACACGCAGCTAATTTTTTATTTTTTGTAGAGACAGGGTCTTACTATGTTGGCTAGTCTAACCTTGAACTCCTGGCCTCAAGCAATTCTATTGTCTTGGCCCCCCAAAGCACTGAGATTACAGGAATGAACCACCATGCCTGACTCTGTTTTCTTTTTTGATGTGCATTAAGTATTTACATTTTACCTGGAGTTTGGAAAAGTAGTTTATTTGTACATACAAGATATGTTTTTTTTTTCTTTTTGAGATGGAGTCTTGTTCTGTTGCCTATGCTGAAGTGTAGTGGCATGATCTTGGTTCACTACAGTCTCCGCCTCCTAAGTTCAAGTGATTCTCCTGCCTCAGCCTCCTGAGTAGCTGGGATTACAGACGCACACCATCATACCCAGCTAATTTTTGTATTTTTAGTAGAGATGGGGTTTAACCATGTTGGCTTGGCTGGTCTTGAAGTCCTGACCTCAAATGTTCTGCCTGCGTTGGCCTCACAAAGTGTTGGGATTACAGGCATGAGCCACTGTGCTGGGCTAAGATGTTTTTTGAAAGTAGAAGATAATCTTATGTATTGATTTAACCAATTTTCTTTGCATGCAATTGTGTAGCATAATTAAATACAAATTCTTTTACTGATATCAGATTTAAATAATTCATTAATATGATGTAATGGCTTAAATAGTGAATTGTTTGGTTATATCTTGTCCTGTGATTTCCTCAATATATCTCATAGAATTGTACAAAGAATGAAATTGAGATGCTTTACGGTTAGGCACATAGACATTTATGTAACATTTAAAAATTTGAATACCAATTATATGTAAGGCACTAGGATAAACACAAAGGATACAAGAAGTCATTGCCTTAGGCCAACACATTCTGATAGAGAGTTAAAATAGTTATACAAATATCTGTTACTCAAAGCATTAATTACATATGTGTGATATATATTGAGTATATAAACACTATGTATATTAAGTGCCTTGTGCTTAGTATCAACTAAGTGTTTTAAGGTCTGAGACTATCATCAGAGTCCATATGAGGTTTGTGATGGTTAATTTTATGTGTGAATGTCACTGGATCACAGGATGACCAGATATTTTGTCAAACATTATTCTGTGTTTCTATGAGAGTATTTTCAGATGAGATTAACATTTAAACCAGTAGACTGAATATAACATTGTCTTTCCTAGCTTGGGTGGGATTCATTCAATCAGTTGAAGACCGGAGTAGAGCAAAAAGGCTAACTCTCCCACTTATAAGAGAGAGTTCTTTTCTACCTGACTGCCTTCAAACTGGGACACTGGCTTTTTACTTCACTTTGGACTTGAGCTGAAACATTGGCTTTTCCCGGGTCTCAAGCTTGCTGGCCTTCCGATGGAAACTATACTACCAGCTTTCTTGGTTCTTAGTGCTTCAGACTTGGACTGGAACCAAACCATTGATTCTCCAGCTTGCCACTGCACTCTGCACATAATCATGTAAACCACTTCCTTATTATAATAAATCTCCACACACACACACACACACACACACACACACACACACACACACACACACATAATTGTTTCTGTTTCCTTGGAGAACCATAACTAATACAGGGTGACTTGAAAAGGCATCATGGAGTAGGTGGAATTTAAGCCAGAGCCTAAACTGTCATATAAGCAGTATTTCATAGATAAAGATGGTAAAGAAAAACACTACAGGCAGAGGAAATAGCCTATATGATGGAAGCAATCTCAAGTAGTATAATTTGGCTAGAGTTCAGGATGTTCTACTGCTTTATTGCATTTCAAAAGAGTTGTGGGAGAATACTAGTTTTACCACAATCTGGCTAGTACTGGGTGGTAGTGTGGTAGTGGCAATGGCAGTGTGTGTGTTTGACTTTTTTTTTTTTTTTTAATGACTGTAACAGGTTGATTACTGGTTAAAGAGGAAGTCTGCTTTCTTAGTATTCTAGTTAATCTAACTTGACATCGTTTTTCATTACTTTGTCATGCTGTAATCCTGGGGAGGGGAGGGTTATATTCGGAAAAAAAAAAGGCTAAATAAATGTGTGTGTGTGTGTGTCTTGCTATTTGTATTTGTTCTCATAGGTTGCAAAGTGAATATAATGACATTCTTCCCTTGGCCCTATTTTTAGCTTGCTTTTCTCTTAGTGGACCTAAGTTATGAAATAGCAAAGGTTTACATAGCTTTGAAGTGGTAGCATGTGCTTCTTGTTTCCATCTACTTGTGGTACTGAGGTGGGAGAATCATTTGAGCCTGAGAGATCCAGGCCGCAGTGAGCCATGACCACATCACTGCAGTCCAGCCTGGGCGACACAGCAAAATTCTGTCTCAAGAAAAATATAAAAAAGGAAATTCATTTTGTAGTACCCCCAGATTTAATGCTTATTGTACATATTTGACCATCCATTTCTTGGGATGATTGATACCCCAAGGTGGTGTCAATGTAGAATGGCAGTACTGTTCAGTAGAACTTTCTCCAGTGTCTAGTGTGGTATCCACCACATAGCTATTGAGTCCTTGACATATGGCTAGTTTGGCTGAAAAATGGAATTTTAAGTTTTATTTAATTTTAATTAGTTTAAATTTAAATTGTAACATATGACTAGTGGTTACTGTATGAGACAATGCAGTTCTGGAGCTTAAGAAGTTTTGGCTTGTTTCTAGCTCTCTGGTGTTGAGAAGGGCTGACCAAGCAGTATCTTCACTCATATTTAAAATAGAATATTATCTTAAATGTACTTAAATATCCTATTGATGATTACACAGCAAATGGATTTTGATATTGTCAATTCTTTAGTAAAATTAGGTATTTGTTAATTCATTATGTTCTGCCTCATTCCAAATAAAGATTGTATGTGAATGATAGGAAATGATATATTAAAGATAGGATTATTAAAATAATGATAAAAAGAGCCATGTAACAAATGAAGTGAGAAGAGAAGCAAGAAAAAGAGAAAAATCTAGGAAAGTCTAGTTAGAGATTAGCAAAAAAAATCTATCTGTGTCAACTGGGAAATAGAGTAAAAAAAAGAAATCCAATAAAAAAATAACATTTTTATATAATGAGACATGCCATTGAGTCGTGAGAAACATTTTTTCAAAGATGAAACACAAGAAGTTTGTTCCATTCTGTAAGATTTGTTGAGTAGTATAGTAGATGGCATTATTTAATAGCAATTTTACAAGTAATAGTGACATTTTCATCATACATTTACATTAAATATTGGTAAAAAAATTTGGGAAGAACTAAAGCCTGCCAAATAGCCATGTGAATGAGCTGAGAAGCGGATTCTTCAGACCTAGTTCAGATCTAGCCACTGCACTCCAGCCTGGACAATAGAGTGAGACTTCATCTCAAAAAATAAAATTTAAAAGCAAGTTTCTATTGTAGAAGAGTAATGGTATGCTTAGGAACTGAAAGAAGGGCTACAAGATTATATAGCACAGAAAACAAACAAACAAACAAAAAAAACAAAAAGAAGAGTGGTGTGAGATTAGCCTAGAAAGATATGTATCGGCTAGACTAGCAAGGCCTTGGAAGGTGATGTTTTGTTCTTCTTTGGAAGGGAAGCTATTGAAAAGTTTTTGTTTAATAGATATTATGTTAAAGCTTTCTTTTTGAAAAGATCATTGTAGTTAAAATATGGACATTGTAGACATACCATAGTGGCTATTTGAGACTATTAGGAAGCAGTTGAAATAAACAAAAAAGATGGACTAAGGTATTGGCACAAGTTTCTTCAGAAATGGAGAGAAATAGATTTGAAAGATGGTTACAGGATAAAATCAACAGGACTTCGTGAGAAGGTTGATTACCAAGAGGTTGTGAAGAAGGCAGTGTTAAGAGTGGTGAAAAAGCTTCCTACTTGCCTATCTGTGTGTGCGATGATGCTATTTTTTCAGGTACAGAACATTAATAGGAAGGGGACACATTTGGTGGTAAAACTCATTAGATAGCTTTTGTTGAATTTGAGATATGTTTGAGACATCCAAGTTTGGAATGTTGAAAAAGATGTACAGGTTGAGCATCCATAATCTGAAAATCCAAAATCGGAAATGCTCCAAAATATGAAACTTTTTGAATACCTACCAGATGCTTGAAGATCATGCTCAAAGGAAATGCTATTTGGAGCATTTCAGATTTTCTTTATTTGGATTAGGGATGCCCAATCCGTATAATGCAATTACGTTATTCTAAAATGTGAAATATGCAACACGTCTGATCTCAAGCATTTCAGATCAAGATACTCAACCTGTATCAGGTTGGATCACAAAGAACTCCAGGCTGGAGATAAGAATGTTCAAGGAATCAGCAAATATATGCTAATAGATGTAATGGATAAGAATGCCTTGTGAGAAGGAGTGAGAAGAGAAGAAGGCCCAAAAGTTGAGGAACTTCAATATTAACTGGCCAAACTGAAGAGGATAACCTACAAAGGATATAGGAGAAGGATTATTTTACTCATTTATGTATTTATTCTACAGATATTTATCAAGTCCCTATTATATTCCAGGCACGAATAAAGAATCCAGGGATATAGCAAGGGTTAAGATAATCTGATCTTTGCTCTCGTGGAACCCAAGCTGTAGTAGAAAATACATAAATAAACATAAATAATTTAGATGGGTACAGGTACTAAAGGGTAATAGAAAAGGAGTGTGTGCTGAGAAAGGAAAGACTAGAAGAGGAACAAGGCTTTTGAGGAAAATCAAGAACGTCCTTCCTTTTAGCCATGCTGCTTTTGAGGTGTCTATATCCAAGTCCAAGTGATTAATAGGGCCTGCTGCATGCTAGTAAATAGCACCACCATTCACCCAAATTGGCAGGCTCAAACTCCCAGCAGAACTTCTCTCTCTCTCTGTCTCTCTCTCGCTCTCTCTGCCCTCTCCACCTCCCTATTCAGTCCACTAGCAGCTCCTGACAGCTCTACCTTTAACTTTTGTGCTCAATCTGGTTAATTACATGCACTATTTCTCTACCGTTTTCTCTTGCCTAGACTATTGGAGTAACCTCTTTTCTGGCCTCCCAGCTTCCAGTCTTGTCCCCATGTAATCTGGTGTTCACATTGCAGCTTGAATGATCTTTTAAAAACCAAAATTCCTTGATCACATGCTCCAGTTTTTTCCTATAATATCGACACAATTTACCATGGCAATAATGCTCTATATGATCTGGTCACTTTTTTGACTTCATATTGGAATGTTCTTTCCCTCTCCTTCAGCTCCACTGGCCAACGCTTAGCTATTCCTTGAAGATATCAGTATTATTCCAGACTTCAGGGTATTTGCATTTGCTAGTTTTTTTACTTGGAATGCTTTTCCCTCATATTTTCACTTAGCTTGCTCCCTCACTTCTTATCAGTCTCTGTTCAGCTATGATCTTATGAGAGAGTTTTCCCTGACCACCCTATATAAATAAGCCTTTTTGACACCTTCCTGTAATTCTGTATTCCCTTAGCCCATTTTTATTTTTATTCATTTCACTTATCATCTAATATGTTCTTGTTTATTATTTTTCTCTCCCTATAGAATGCAAGGACCTTGTCTGTCTTATTAATATCTGCATCCCAACAGCCTTGAATAATTCCTGGTACATAATATGTGGGTTCCATAAACATTTTTTTGGTGAATGAATGAATGCATTTATAAGTCTGGCTCTCAGAGGAGTTTTCAGTGCTGAAATGTAAATTTACTAGTAGTCAATAGTGTATATGTGGTCATGTAAACCATAGGACTGGATGAAATTACCAAGAGACAGTATGGAGCCAGACCAGAAAAGGGGACCCAGATTCAAGCCTTGGGCTGCTTTTTCATTTATAAATCAGACTAGAAGAACCCAACAAGTTAGGAGGAATACCTAACTTGGCGGTGAGGCCTATCATTGAAACTAAGAGAGGCAATGTTCTAAGGACATAGCTATGGTCAGTAATGCTGACAGGCTGGATTAAGATGTGTGTGAAATTAACCATTGGATTTGCAAAGATGAAAATTGTTTTGTGGCTTTTAAGAATTATATCGGTGGAGTGGTTGGGGTAGAAATCAGATTGGAGTATGATAGATGAAGTAGGGAGAGTGAAGTCGACAACTCCTTTGAGAAGTTTTGCTATGAAGAACAGGGAATTGGATGATAATTGGAGGCAGGAAATGTAATCAAGGAAGGACCTAAGTATTCCCTCAGAGTTTTCTGAATTTGCAGTTGATTCATCTTGATTATCTCCTCTTGAGGTCTAGCTGTCATCAGTTAACTAGAGGATTGATTCATAATCCCTTTTTGCAAGGTGGCAAAGCTTACCTTCCTCCTCAAATCTTCTATCTACCAAGGTTCTCTTCTTTCATTTCATTAGATTCCTTGGTAAATGATTCATATTTCTTTTCATGATAACTCTTTAGTAAATTAAGCCTTCCCCTTTCTTGCTGATTTTACTGTGTTGTATAACCATCATAGATAATTTCAAGTGTTAATAGTGATAAAATTTGTACTAATAATGATGCTAAAATATATTGATATTTACTATGTATGTAGGGACTTTAGGAGAAATTTGCATGTATTTTATTTTGACTTCATATTCAAAACAACCATGAATGTGAGGCAGGTACTACTATTATCCTCAGTAGAGGATCTAGGGATTTGAGGTTCAGGGGGTTTAAGTAGTTTCCTCAAGATCATATATATAGTTCATAAGTGGCTACAAATATGATTGTAGAGCTTTTGCTCTTAGCCATTATGCTCTTCTGTCTTTAACAAAGTAAACGTCTCATCTTCTAATTATGTTAAATAAATATGCCTTTGGTGAATTGTTTTGGTAAAGTTGATAATTCTTTTTCTCCACTTTTATATCTGTTACATGAATTTATATCTTGGACTGGATTGTTGGTAACTCTATTGTTTTTATAATAATCAAATTTTAGGGCTAGATGGACCATTTAATTACATAATGGATGGAATAAAAATCTGCCAATCAGATAGACCTGTTTTCTCAACTGCATTTTTTCTCCTTTGTCTTTTTTGGCCTACTCTGTTGGCTGTGAACTGTATTTATTCCTTGAGTGGTTTTACCAATCTTACAAGGCTTATCATTTCCAGAGTGGCAGAGGAGCCATAGCAGGTTTTTACTTCTTAAATATACTCTTGATTTTATGACATTCAATTTTCACAATGATGAAGAACATGCTTTTATAGGCATTGTTGAAAAGGAATGTTAGAACTGTTTATGTGATAGTTCTGCAAGTTTCTTGCATTATCTACTATAGAAAGATCTATCAAACATGCTTACTTTTTCCACAGAGTTTATAATATATGTGTATGTTTTTATGGTTTGTTATAAATAATATTCTTAGCAAATAAGAGCTTTTAGTAATTTAAATTTTAGGGTTATTTTAAATTGTGAATTTAAACAGTCTCTTTCACTTCAGGTGATTGGCTAAACCAACTGTGGCTGATGGTGTTATATAAAATTGTTTACTAGTTTTGAAAAGCTAAAAGTTTATGTTTTTATGGTTTTTTTGTGAAAGTCACTAAAACTTGTAACGTAATGAAAATATTTCTACTGCTACAATTGTGGAGAAATTTTAAAAACCTAGATTTAGTCAGTATTTTTCATGCTAACATTATAAAGAATGTCAGAGCCCATGGAGAGAATCTGAGGGAATCAGAGAAAAGGAATAGGAAGTAACATTTTTAGAGTAGCTTTTTACTTTAGGCAATCAGTAATAGGGCAGTATAACATTTCATTCTCACAGAAGTCTTTCGGGGTAAGTATTGTAATTTCTCTTTTACAGATGAAGAAACTTAGGTTGCAAAGTTTAATTATATTGATAAAGATTACATAGGCAGTAGAACTAGGATTGAAATCTAGATCTACTTGGTACTTAAGCCCCCTCTTAGACTTGCTTTATGGGTTTGTACTTGGGCCTTATTAAACAGATAATTATTATATGTCATAGCAAAATTCTTGATAGAAGTATGATATTTAAATTTTTCTTTACTTAGCTATCATAAACATATAAACATTATACTACTTCTATATAAGCCTGCAGGTCTTTTGAATATAAAAACTAAACTGCATATTGACTCATTCATCAGAGTTCTGCAGAATAATTAAAAGTAATTATAGCAGATCTTTTTTAAGTGTATGTAATAATTTGTATTATTTGAAAGCTTAGACAGCTTTTCTAGCAGTGTGCTTCCAGACCATGCTCATTGATGCATTGAAGAGATACTCATGGACCATCTTGTCTACTCCCACATAGCTGATTTATCTTTGTGGCAGTCCCTCAGTTGGACAACCTTCCCTACTACCAATGCTATAGTTTTCAATAAATTGGGGAAGATCAAATATTTCCTGGAGATAATTTTCTTGGCATTTATATTAGAACCCTAGTAGTAAATACATTATTGATTGACGTGAACACAATAGGAAAACATCTCAAACTTTTTTTTGATCAGAGCATAGCTCAGTTGTTTTAGGAGTTCCAAATAAACTGACAATAATATATTAATGTGATTATTCCCTTCTTTTGAAATGAATTTGAATATACTTTATGATTTTTTTAAGAAATAACATTTCGAAGATCACATTGTGCTTATTTTCACAGTGGTCTCTGGCCAAAAGGAATAAAGTTCTGTCCTGGGTGGAACTAGGCTAGTTGCAGTTTCTCAAATTTCCTTAATGAGACATTTTACTTTTGTGAAAATAAGTCATATTGTCCACCGCCACCTTTCTTTACTTTTCCATTTTATCCCCTCTTTGTTGCAGAAACTAGCTACTACATAATAAAATGCCAAGATTTCATAATTTTCTACGTTTAAATTTGCAAGTAAAAAGTTTTGTTGGAACATTTGTAAGATCAAACTAATGTGAGATAAATGACTGATATGCAGAAGTTGATTAATTTAACTTTCAGTACTGTACCTATTACATAAAGCATGATTAATCTCTATGTGCAAGTATATAAACAAATTTTGAGTATAAAATCATTACCTTAAATTTTATTTTATATTTACTAGAGTGTTCAAATACTTTGTGATAAAAACAATGGATGACTAAAATGATTGAATAAGTTATCAAATAGAGCATGTAAACTAGGGTTCATAATTGCAAATAATAGAAATGAACTTTGGATGTTTTAAGAACTAAAAAAAAATGTTGAAATATTACTCAGAAGTTTGCAGAATCACTGAGAGGGTTGTAGAGCTGGACTCAATAATTAAGGATAAGAATGAAAGGTTAGGCAGCGAATAGGACCACAGCCAAAATCACAGCACATCAGCCTGGTGAATACATGCATGGCTGCTACCAGCAATGAACACTCACTTGCCCCTCATGGTAGCCCATGAATGCTGTCTCTTCCACTGCTACCTAAGAACCTTGATGTTGCTGCCATTAGTTTTCAGAGTAGATTCTCTGATACTCCCCTCTCCATAATTATCTCCCAGTTTAAAGATGAGTGTTTCTGAGTAGCTGACCTAAGGTCACATACTAATGCTGTATCTGCAAAAGTAGTTGGGGAAGTGAGTATTGGGTATTTTCAGATTGTGTGGAGAACTGAACTCTGTGGTCTATCAACACTCCTCAGGTAGGTAATTTATAAGTATAGGAAAGGAGTTCAGATGTTGGGTGGCCAAAAATGTACAGATATCCATTACATTCCTTGTACTAGCGTCTAAGTTCTTTCCATTTTATTCTTGTATGAATTCTTTTAACATTCTTGTTGCATGAGAGAAAAAGGCATACATTATTTAAAAATTTTAGATGAAGAGAATTGGTTGGAGACATAGTATTACTCTGGATGTTCTTAGATGTGTCAGGCCATTTCAGCCTTATTTTTAGTTAGTATTTAACAAGTTCTGTGAAGTCATGGTTGTATTAATAGCAAACATAATAATAGTGCTATTTGAGCATTATCAGAAATTATAAACATAACATTCTAGCTCTTCTTCTGAAAGATATATCAACATTTCCCTAGACATATCCTTATCTTTGTACCCACTTTGGACAATAAGCTCTAAAAGTATAATGGAAGGAACAAAAACTTTAGAGCCAGATTTGGGATCAGATGTGACCTCCATCACTCTGTCATCATCATTTGGTATCTAACATTGGCTATTATTATCATTTTCAATATGACAAAACTGAATTGTAGAGAGGTTAAGTAGCTCAAGACTTTTTAATTAAACATGAATGATTAAACAATAAAAGTAGCCAGAAAAGTTAACTTAATTTTTTTCTAAATGTAGTATAAATATTTTTAGTGCATCTCAAGTGTGCGGTGGCTTAGATACTCGTATTCCAATTGCAGATGTCTAATTTTTAACCTACGTACAGGAATAGGTAATCATGTTAGATCAGTTTGTCTTAGTTCCTTGTGTTTTATGTTTAGAATGTTGGGGAGATTTTGTCCACATTCTAAATAATTATTTGTTATGCTCTTTCACCATCATTTAATATTTTAAAGTTTTAAAGCATTTTACTTAGATTTTTTACCTTACAACACCTCTTGTACTTGTGTAATGTTATTTTTACAAATGTGGGAAATTAGATATATATATGAAAAATGACATAGTTTTAAGGCTACTATAAGTTATAGTTTAGTTCTCATAGAGGAACTCAGTCATATAAGTTAAGCATTTTTGTTCCCAAATAATAGTAATAGTAGTAAAAGAAATTTTAAAATTTCACTTACAAGTATTTATTCAGAAAGTACGTAACTGAGCACCTAGTGTGTTCTGTGCACTGACATAAGTGCTGGAGATACCTAAGTAAATCAGACAACGATTTCTACCCTCATGAAGCTGATAGCTTATAGAAGGAAGTAGAAAATAAATGTAAAAAATACTCTCACCTGTTGATAACTAAGTGCTGTGGAGTAAAATTAAGAAACGAAGGGTAAGAGGGAGTTCTGGGGTGTTAGGAAAGGGGAGTTATAATTTTCAACACGGTTATAGAGGAAGACATCACTAGGAAGGTGATATCTGAGCAACAAGAGACCTAAAGGAGGTATGGGAGGGAGACATGCAGATGTCTTGGAGAAGAACATTATAGGTAGAGAGAAGAGCCAAAGTCCAAGGCCCTGAGAATGGAGCATGTCTGGCATGTTCAAGGTGAGGCAAGATGGGGGTGGAGGGACAGTATGTTGAAAGCAAGGTAAGCAAAGGGAAGAGTAAAAGGAAATGAGATAAAAATAATGAGAAAGTATACAAAAGTAAGTGATTTTTTTCCTTGGGTCTAGATTTCATGCTGGTACCTAACTTTGCTAAATGTTTCAATTGTTACAGAACTGTTCATGCCCAATTTACATATCAGAGAATGGGGTTTGAGCAACTGTATTTTAATGCATCAATTAAATTGAGAACCATAGCTTTAGACTAGTTCAATATGAAGAACAGATTAAATGTAATCTGAGGAACTGCCTTTTAAATATAGATTTTTGAGATTCATTTTAGTATAATTTTTTGATGGTTAAACAACATGGAAGGAAAATAATGATTTTATGAAATAGAAGTGTGCAAGATAGCTTACCAAGATGGTTCATCTGTGTTTGCCAAATCAAACAGGGCAATTTAAAATACGGTTGTCTCTTGGCATACATGGGAGATTGGTTCCGGAACTCTTGAGTATACTCTAACCTTCACATACTCAGATCCTACATTAGACCCTGTAGAACCCACATATACGGGTTTCACATTCTGAACTTATTTTATTTTCAATTCGTGCTTGGTTGAAGAAAAGCCATGTATAGAAGTGGACTACTTGTACAGTTCAAACTTGTGTTGTTCAAGAGTCGACCATGTATCAGGTTAGTGTATAGATCTGTTTTGTTTTGACTATCATAAAACACTGATCTTTAGATTTATAACATGATTTCTGTTTTATGCATTGGTTCATATACACCTAATGAGATTTCTATTTTAATTTTCGTTAAGACACACTTAAACTCTTTTTTAAAAAATATTTTATTGGCTGGGCGTGGTGGCTCAAGCCTGTAATCCCAGCACTTTGGGAGGCCGAGGCGGGTGGATCACGAGGTTAAGAGATCGAGACCATCCTGGTCAACATAGTGAAACCCCGTCTCTACTAAAAACTACAAAAAATTAGCTGGGCATGGTGGCACATGCCTGTAATCCCAGCTACTCAGGAGGCTGAGGCAGGAGAATTGCCTGAACCCAGGAGGCGGAGGTTGCGGTGAGCCGAGATCGTGCCATTGCACTCCAGCCTGGGTAATGTGAGTTAAACTCCGTCTCAAAAAAAAAAATATTTTATTGCACTTTAGGTTCTGGGGTACATGTGCAGAACATGCAGGATCGTTGCATAGGTACGTACATGACAATGTGGTTTGCTGCCTCCATCCCCATCACCTATATCTGGCATTTCTCCCCATATTATCCCTCCCCAACTCCCTACCCCCACTGTCCCTCCTCTAGTTCCCCACCAATAGACTCCAGTGTGTGATGCTTCCCTCCCTGTATCCATGTGTTCTCATTGTTCAACACCCGCCTATGAGTGTTTGTTTTTCTGTTGTGGTGTTTGTTTTTCTGTTGTGGTGTTTGTTCTTCTGTTTTTGTGTCAGTTTGCTGAGAATGATGGTTTCCAGATTCATCCATGTTCCTACAAAGGACACAAACTCATTGTTTTTTATGGCTGCATAGTATTCCATGGTGTATATGTGCCACATTTTCCTTGTCCAGTCTATCATCAATGGGCATTTGGGTTGGTTCTAGGTCTTTGCTATTGTAAACAGTACTGCAATGAACATATGTGTGCATGAAGACACACTTAAATTTTTTTTTTTTTTTTTTAATCTTCAAATCCACTTTATTTATAACAAAAGCCCTAAAGCAACTATGGCAAAGTGTTTTTGTTAAAATTTAAGCAGTGGGTACAAAGAAGTTTCATGTTATTTTCTGAGCTTTTTGTAATGTTTGAAATATGTTTTATTTATTTTATTTTATTTTTTCCATTTATTTATTTTATTGCATTTTAGGTTTTGGGGTACATGTGAAGAACATGCAAAATTGTTGCATAGGAACACACGTGGCAGTGTGATTTGCTGCCTTCCTCCCCATCACCTACATCTGGCATCTCTCCCCTTGCTATCTCTCCTCAACTCCCCACCCCGCTCTGTCCCTCCTCTATTCCCCCCAATTGACGCCAGTGTGTAGTGCTCCCCTCCCTGTGTCCATGTGTTCTCATTGTTCAACACCCGCCTGTGAGTGAGAACATGCGGTGTTTGATCTTCTGCTCTTCTGTCAGTTTGCTGAGAATGATGGTTTCCAGGTTCATCCATGTCCCTACAAAGGACACAAACTCATCGTTTTTGATGGCTGCATAATATTCCATGGTGTATATGTGCCACATTTTCCCTATCCAGTCTATCATCGATGGGCATTTGGGTTGGTTCCAGGTCTTTGCTATTGTGAACAGTGCTGCAATGAACATTCGTGTGCACGTGTCCTTATAGTAGAACGATTTGTAATCCTTTGGATATATACCCAGTAATGGGATTGCTGGGTCAAATGGAATTTCTATTTCTAGGTCCTTGAGGAATCGCCACACTGTCTTCCACAATGGTTGAACTAATTTACACTCCCACCAACAGTGTAAAGGTGTTCCTATTTCTCCACATCCTCTCCAGCATCTGTTGTCTCCAGATTTTTTAATGATCGCCATTCTAACTGGCATGAGATGGTATCTAAATGTAGTTTTGATTTGCATTTCTCTGATGACCAGTGATGATGAGCATTTTTTCATATGTTTGTTGGCCTCATGTATGTCTTCTTTTGTAAAGTATCTGTTCATATCCTTTGGCCAGTTTTGAATGGGTTGTTTGCCTTTTTCTTGTAAATCTGTTTTAGTTCTTTGTAAATTCTGGATATCAGCCCTTTGTCAGATAGGTAGACTGCAAAAATTTTTTCCCATTCTGTTGGTTGCCGATTCACTCTAATGACTGTTTCTTTTGCTGTGCAGAAGCTGTGGAGTTTGATTAGGTCCCTTTTGTCTATTTTGGCTTTTGTTGCCAATGCTTTTGCTGTTTTGGTCATGAAATTCTTGCCTACACCTATGTCCTGAATGGTTTTGCTTAGATTTTCTTCTAGGGTTTTTATGGTGTTAGGTCTTATGTTTAAGTCTTTAATCCATCTGGAGTTAATTTTAGTGAAAGGTGTCAGGAAGGGGTCCAGTTTCTGCTTTTCTGCACATGGCTAGCCAGTTTTCCCAACACCATTTATTAAACAGGGAATCCTTTCCCCATTGCTTGTTTTTGTCTGGTTTGTCAAAGATCAGATGCTTGTAGATATGTTGTGTTGCCTCCGAGACCTCTGTTCTGTTCCATTGGTCTATATCTCTGTTTTGGTACCAGTACCATGCTGTTTTGATTACTGTAGCCTTGTAGTATAGTTTGAAGTCCGGTAGTGTGATGCCTCCCACTTTGTTCTTTTTGCATAGAATTGACTTGGCTATATGGGCTCTCTTTTGGTTCCATATGAAATTTAAGGACACGCTTAAATTCTTAATACTTAAAAGTGCATATGAAAACTTTATTTTCACAAATTGATGTACCTATTTTTGAATAGTAGTGTGCATATTGCTTTACAAAATGACAGTATAAAAATGGCATTCAGATTTCCCTTTCTAAGATGTTTGAACATTCTGATTTTTACTGATTAGAAGCTTAATTGGTATTAGTCAACAAGGAGAAACAATGAGGAACTTACAGAGAATTCTCTATAGTATAGTTATATTGAAAGATTAGGAGTGAATGTTTTATCTTATAAAAAGATTTCTCAACTCCTAGAATGGTCTAACAGAAACGACAATAAGCTCTAATTCTACATATCTTTTTTATTTTTTCTGTTTCTCTGTCTCCTGTCTTTTCCTGTGCATTCTCTTGTTCACTCCCAACCTCTCCTGTTTATTTGTTTGAATCCATAAAAGTTGGAAATTTAACAGTATTTTTGATATATTATGTGGTATAAGTTCTGAAATCTTTGTAAATTAAATTCATGAATGCTACCATAGTAATTTTATTAAGGTGTGACTCTTAATTATATATTCTTCAAGCTAGGATTATGGGAGTCAGCCAGTAGGTAGGCTTAGTTTGATTGTCCTACTTTAGAATTTGTTTTTCCTTCTTGAAATAACTTTCATGAAGTTAGATATAGGTTTTTGTACAGTATCATTTTGTGGGAAGTGGATCTGAAAAGGAAGCCACTGGTAAGTGATAAAAGCAGAGAGAAAATGAAAAAGAAAAAAAATGGTAAGAAAGATGTGACTTTTAGCCAAAAAATATAAGTTTAAAAGACATGAAAGAATAAGATGTCATTTTTTTAGGAGCTTGAATTTATCCATGAACATTGCCACCTTTACCCTACAGGAAGGAAAAAAAAGGGAATTCTGTTTCAGAACCTGCTGTATTAAAAACTGTTTGAAAAAGAGAACACTTTATTGAAAATTATTGGCTAACATTCAGTGTGAGGATATGCCTAGGCACCACCGGACTAGAAACAAATTAAGTGTGGTCTTGAGTCAAACATATTTTTCTTCCAAAATTTAAATTAAATGAAGTTAGTTTCATATGGGTGTTTTTTGTTTGTTTGTTTTTGTTTGTTTGTTTTCCTTGACACAGGGTCTTGCTCTGCTGCCCAGGCCGGAGTACAGTGGCATGATCATAGCTCACTGTAGCTTTGACCTCCCAAGCTCAGGTGATCCTCCCACTTCAGCCTCTTGAGTAGCTGTTACTATGGGCATATGCCACCACACTTGGCTAATTTTTAAATTTAAATTTAATTTTTGTAGAAATGGGGGTTCCACTATGTTTTCCAGGCTGGTCTTGAACTCCTGGACTCAAGCCATCCTCTCGCCTCCAGCTCCCAAAGTGCTGGGATTACAGGCGTGAGCCACTGCGCCCAGCCAATTTTACATGTTGATAACAATCTTGCTGAACTTATTGTTTCTTATAACTTAAAGGTTGTTTTTCTTGGGGTTACCAAGTAAATGTCATTTGGGGTAGTGACAATTTTTCTTTCTTTTTAATCCAAGATTTTTCTTTTTTCTCTGATTGTGTAAAGTTAGCACTTCTAACACAATACTCTCAGCAGGTATAGCATGATTACATACTCTCTTATATTAATAAGGTGAAGTATATTGATTGAATACTCAATATTGGATTAATCTTGAATTTCTGGAATATGTCATATAATTCTCTTCTTTTTATTATGAAAAATTTCAACCATACAGAAAAGTTGAAATTTATTCAGAGGAAATCTGTATATCCTCTGTTTTAGTTTAACAATTAACATTTTGCTATATCTCCTCTTTTTTTTTGTTAGACCACTTGAAGCTATTTTCAGCATGCATTTTAAAGAATAAGGATCCGGGTACAACCACAAAACCCTTACCACATCTAAGAAAATGAATATCGATTCTATATTATATAATATCTGTTCTTTATTTAAGTTTTCCCCAATATCTCAAAACTGTCTTTTATAGCTTTCATTTTTTCCAAACAAGGCAAGGTTTATTCATTCACTGCACGTGGTTATGTCTCTTTCATCTCTTTTAATCTAGAATAGCACCTACCCCATCATCTATTTCTCTGTTGGACTATTGAACTAATATTCAGAGATCTCATATTTTTCACTACAGAAAAAGCTCTCATAAATATGTATAAATATATAGCGATCATAATGCTTAAGAAGGAATGGGCATTGGACCCATACCTGTGCACTTCGGCTTGAAGGAAGATGAAAAGTTTTTAGATACAACAGAAGAAATGATAATATAGAGAAGTGTAGGAGGTACAAAGCCTATGTTACAAAGATAGCGAGTAGGGGAATGTGATACAAAGGAGGAAGTAAAACCTTCGAACTTTGGAGTTGTATAATAAATGCTAACATTCTTCACACTGAGGTTGTGAAGCAGGACAATAATGAAGAGGAATAGTGAAGAAATGTTATTATAGGAGTTTTAAAAATGATTACAAGATGTATCCTATATAGAAAAAATATCAGAATTTCTGGTGAAAACTATCAAGTATAAGGGTATATTCTCTAGAACCAAAAGGTGAAGGTGAAGACACCTCATTGGCACTCTTTAGAAGAGATGGATTGTAGTTATCCACCACTGCACCTGCCAGCCACGAATGCTGTTTAAACTTCAGTTAAACTAGTTAAAATTACATAAAATAAAAATTCTAGTCCCTCAGTCACATTGGCCACATTTCAAGTGCTCAATAGCTACACATAGCTAGTGGCTACTGTATTAGAGTGTTTTCATCATTGGAAAAAGTTTTACTGGCCATCACTGCAATAGATTCAATATAAATGTATGCTGGCTTTTAGGGTATACATTCAGGATTTTGTAGAAAGCCTTTTAAAACTGATCAAAATCCTTGATTGTTACTTAGTCTGGATGACTCACATGGGGATAATGACAGTGAAGAAGAGAATATGGAAGCATATTTAGAGTTATCACAAAAAAATCCAGATATGCTGGGAATAGGGGGATGTGTGTGTGTGTATTACTCCTTATTGTTGATTGACACATTGGAACAATGAAGGAAAATAGTGGAAGCCAAGTAATCTAGTTTTACCTGTGCTCTTCTCTCTTGCAAGGTAGACGGCTAAGCATTTGATCTGAGCTGGAGGCCCTCAAACTGGGATTGATAAGATGTGCTATGAACTGAAGTCCAGTGGAGGGCAGCCTGGGAAGCAAGGCATAAATACAGTCGTGGTAAACAAAATGAGTGAAGGATGCACAGTTAAGAGCCCGAAAGAGAGTAGCCTGAAGGTGTAGAAGGAAGCTAAAGCTACAAGAAAGTTAAAAGCTTTTTAAAATGCATAGTCTTTTGGGGGTTTTCTGTGAATTAATAATTCTGAAGAGGAAACAGCCCTGCTGCATGGAGCACATTTTCTTAGAGATCATAAAGAAAAGGAGACCTCTTTTGTTCATACTTTCTTTCAGTATTTTTGGGCAAGGAGAGTGAAGCACTTTTTACTGGCAGGAGTACAACTAAAGTTCCCATTGACATAAATAAAGCCCAGTTATCATAAGGGAACTGAAGTCCAAGATTAGTGAAGATTATAGAATAGTACTTGATTGTTCATAAATATATTCAAATATCCTGATACAGATGAATTTTGGTTTAGGGTATTGAGATAATTTATAAAGGAGATTAGCAAACAGGCTAAGACACTATAGAAAATGAGATAGGTTCTGGAATACTGGAGATAGGTAGATGTCAATCTGATTTCCATAAGGAAAAAATGAAAGTTCTACAAACAATGTGTCAATTGGTTTGACATTGATTTTAGAAAAGACTAAAAGGGTGGGTTTTGATCATCTGAGAGAGATAGTAGTGGTCACTAAGAAAAGATTAAAGGAGTGAGTTTTGAACACTTGAGAGAGGTAGTAGAGGTCATTAGGAGTCAGTATGGGCTCATGGAGCCTAATTGTGACAGATTGACTTCTCAAGTCCACCATGTACTAGCTTTGCAACACTGAGCAATTTGTTTCATCTATCTGGGTCACAGCTTTCTTATCTTTGAATTGAAAATGAAAATAATATCTATTACATAGGGTCATAATAAAGAATAAATGAATTTATACTTGTAAACCTTTTAGAACAAAATGTGATACATAAAAAGCACAATGTCAGTGATAGATAAATAGCTAGAGAGAGACCAAAAGGCTGCCTTCTTTAATCAAACTGGTAACTCAGTGAAAGGAAACAGCTAATGTGTCTGGATTGTAGCAGGTCTTTTTATAAAAATTGACATACAATTTGCATAACCTAAAATTAACCACTTTAAAGTATACAATTCAGTGTCATTTAATACATTCACAAGGTTGTGTAACCATCCCCTCTATTTAGTACTATATTTTTATCACCCCCAAAAGAAACCTCATATCCATTCAGCAGTAACTCCCTATTTTCCCCCTCACCTTAGTCCCTGGCAACCACTAATCTGCTTTGTGTTTCCATGGATATACCTATCCTGATATTTCATATAAGTAGACACATGCAATATTTGACCTTTTGAGTCATATGTCTTTTACTTTAGCATAATGTTTTTGGGGTTCATCCACATTGTAGCATATATTAGTACTTCATTCCTTCTTACGCCTGAATAATATTTCATTGTATGGATATACAACATTTTGTTTATCCATTAATCTATCAGTGGACACTTGAGTTGCTTCTACTTTTTGGCTTTTGAAATAATGATACTATGAGCATGGGTATACAAATATCTCTTTAAGTTCCTGCTTTAAATTCTTTTGGGTATATACACAGAAGTGGAATTGCTGGATAATAAAGTATTCTAGTCCCCTCTTACATGCAGTTTTTGCCTTTGACAGTTTCAGTTACTTGTGGTCAACTGTGATTCAAAAATATTAAATGAAAAATTCCAGAAATAATTTATTAGTTTTAAATTATGTGCCATTCTAAGTAAGTAGCGTGATAAAATCTTCCACCATTTAGCTTTGTCCCTCTGACCTGGGTTGTGAATCATCCTTTTGTCCAGTGTATCCACACTGACTGTGATACCTGCCCCTTTGTCATTTAGTAGCTGTCTCAGTTATCAGAAAAAACATTGTACATACAGGGTTTGATACTATTCATGGTTTCAGGCATCCACTTGGGGTCTTGGAACATATCCCCCACAAATAAAGGGGGGATTACAGTAATTCTGTTCTTAATTTTACGAGGAATCACCATTACTGTTTTCCATAGTGGTTGCAAAATGTTACATTCCCACTAACAGTGTATAGGGTTCTGATTTCTCCATATTCTCACCAACATTTGTGATTTTCTTGTGTTTTGTTTTGTGCTTTGGATAGTTTGTTCTAATAGGTGTGAAGTGGTATCTTACTGTGGTGTTGATTTACATTTCTCTAATGATTAGTGTGTTCAACATATTTTTCCAGGCTTAAATTTGTCATTTTTATATAGTCTTCGGAGGAAATATATCTATTCAAATGTTTGCCCATTTTAAAATTAGTTTTTGTGTAGCTGTTGATTTGTAGTTCTTTATGTTTTCTGGATTTTAACTACTTATGACATACTTTTGCCCATTTTAAAATTGAGTTGTCTTCTCGTTGTTGAGTTATAAGAATTCATCATATATTCTCGATACTTTAGCCTTATCAGGTAAGTACTTTGCAAGTGTTTTCTCTCATTCTCTAGGTTGCCCTTTCATTTTCTTGATAGTGTCCTTTGGTGTACAAAATATTTTACTTGTTATGAAGTCCAGTTTATTTTTTTATTTGTTGCTTGTGCTTTTGGTATCATATCTAAAAGTCCACTGTCAGACCCAAGGTCATGAGGATTTACTTCTTTGTTTTCTTCTAAGGTTTTATAGTTTTAGCACTTACATTTAAGTCTTTGATCCATTTGGTGTTGATTTTTTAATTTTATTTTTTAAATTGGCAAATCATAATTATATATATTCGTGGGTGGGACATAGTGATGTTTTGATACATATATAGTGATAAATGAGGGTAATTAGTTTATCTGTAATATCAAACGTATCATTTTTCTATGTTGGGAATGTTCAATATCCTTTTAGTTATTTGAAACGATATATTATTGTTAATTGTAGTCATCCCACAGTGGCATAGAACACTTGAATTTATTCCTCTGATTTTTTTTTTTTTATGACGTGACATAGAGTTCAGATTTCAGATTTGCCTGTGGCTATCCAGTTGTCCCAGTATCATTTGTTGAAGAGATTAGTTTTATATCGTTGAGTGGTCGTAGCATCCTTGTTGAAAATCAATTGACCATGGATATATGTTTATTTATCAATTCACAGTTTTATTTCATTGATCTATATGTCTATCCTTATGCCAATACCACAATGTTTTAATTACTGTAGCTTTTATAATCAGTTGTGAAACCAGGATATATGAGTCTTATCATATTTTTTTTTTCCTTTCTATTCTTTTTTTGATTTGGGTATTCAAGGTCCCTTAAAATTCTGTATGAATTGTAGGATCAGTTTTCTCATTTTTGCAAAAAAAGTCATTGGGATTTTGATAGCAATTGCATTGAAGTTTTAGTTTGCTTTGGATGATATTGCCATCTTATCAATATTAAGTCTTCCAAGTCCATGAATGTGAATGTTTTCCCATTTAGTTAGGTCTTCTTTACTTTCTTTCCCCAATGTTTTGTAGTTTCCAGTGTAAAAGTCTTGTACTTCCTTGATTAAATTTATTACCAAGTATTTTATTCTTTTTGAAGCTATTGTAAATGCTGTTATAATGATGGGTTATTTCATTTATATCTCCCGTTTCAGTTCTTAAGATACCAATGTGTACACACATAGAGCAAAATAAATATAAATTGAGTAGTAGATTTAGTTCTAAGCATCCTGAAAGACTGGCAAAAAGGAAATGAGGTAGGGAAGCAGGATCAGTGTATGTGACTTTCTAATAAAAGCGAAGAACTTTTTTCTGGAACAAAACTCTTGAAGAAAATTATCATGAGAACTTTTGCATTAGGGACATGAAATAAAATTAAGGATAATTTTAATGTTTTATAGGAAACATATTTTTAATATTGACAATGAATAAAAGCCAAGGGAATAGGGTTATAGTTTAGCTCAGTCATATAGTATAATTGTTAAGTGTTTATTTTTCTCTAATTTATAAGCTCCATGAAAGTAGATTTTTGATTTTTTTTTAAATTTTATTTTATAGAGGCAGGGTCTTCCTATGTTGCCCAGGCTGGTCTTGAACCCCTGAGCTCAAGCGATCCTCCCACCTTCGCCTTCCAAAGCACTGGGATTATAGGCGTGAGCCACTGCACTTGCTGAAGGTAGCTTGTTTTTTGGAGGGAGACTATGTTTTGTTCTTTTCACATTCCTTAGAGCAAGTGCTTCAAAAACTGTTTATAAAAATAGTTTTTTCTGAATTGTGTAATTAAATATCTGTGAAATTAAAAATTGACTTTGAAATTTTAGTGGTTGTTTAAAACATTATTTCTTGATTCAGAGAAAGAATAGTGTATCTGGATAATCATTTATCTTTAAGGTTTTGAGTTTTTGGTTGAGTCTTGTTTGTGATCTAACTATAATGATTAAGTTATTATACATACACACACACACAGAGCAGATCTAGTATGGCATTTTTTTTTTTATTACTTACTTTTCCTGTTCCTGCTGTGGACCAACCATTATTTCTTTGTATTTAACTATGTAAAAAACTATCAAGAAATATATACAAATGTAATTTTGGAAGCATTGATTTCTGCTCACAGTCATTTGTCAATTTTAATGTTAGCTACTAGTTAGCTGCAATTCAGTGCCAAATGAAGTTAGAGATGGGTAGGAATCTTTATATTTTTATTATTTTCTCTCTCCTTTTATTCTTGCTACCTGTACTTTTTCCCTTCACCATTTTGTTTTCCATCTTTCCTGCCTGTGCCTATCTAAAGTAGATACAAGGATTGCTTAGCTTGTTTGACAGGAAAAGGAAAAGAATGAATGAAAAGAAGGCTGGATTCTCTTGGAATTTTGTGAGATCAGGGACCTGAATCTGAATCACGTAGCATCCATGAAAGTTATTCCACATCCCCATTTGTTATCTGATTCAGATTCAGGTCCCTTATAACATAGCATCCATGATAGTTATTCCATATATACATATTATATGTTATGTTGTCCAGTTCTTCTCTTCAGGACTAAAAGATTTATTTCTCCAGCTGCTAGGAAGATTATCCACTGACAGGTCTCATCAGGAAGCCCTCTCATGAAATTGTCGAAATGTCTAACAAGAGCTGCCTTGGCCAGGTGTGATGGCTCATATCTGTAATCCCCTTACATGCTGGCTAGGCACAGATGGCTCATGCCTGTAATACCAACACTTTGGGAGGCCAAGGCAGGCAGATCACTTAAGGTCGGGAATTCATGATCAGCCTGGTAACATGGTGAAACCCCATCTCTACTGAAAATACAAAAACTAGCTGGGCACGGTGGCATGTACCTGCAGTTCCAGCTACTAGCGAGGCTGAGGCATGGGAACCCAGGAGGTTGAGGTTACAGTGAGCCAAGCACCACTGCACTCCAGCCTGGGTGATGTAGTGAGACTCTGTCTCAAAATAAAATAAAATAAAATAAAAAAGTGTCTTAAACAAGTGAATGCCCATTTTCTAGGGCAGCTCACATTAAATTACTTGTTGATTTGATATTATAAAGGCTTCATCCTCCCTCAACCCAATTTAGGACAACTTTGAAGTTATGTCTTAGTTACCCTTTTATAGTTACTAGACTAGGATGTTTTAAAAACTGAAAATAAAAACTTACCTAAATGTTTTTGTACTCTTTTGCTAATGAGAAATAATCCTTCACTGGTGTCATGTTTTGAGATATTTGAAGGCTATCTTTAGGTTCATTTAGCTGTCACTTAAAATATTAGGCGTTACATAAGGTTAAAAAATTGAATAGTGGGAAGAGTATGACCCAGAAATCATGAGTGAGGCTGAAAAGAATATGAGGATCCTTTCGTTGGTAATATGTGGAAGATCCTATTTGAAGTCGTGAAGACTTAATTATGTATAATTTCATTTTCTTCTTTATGGCTTTAGTCACTGTGTCAGGCCATTTTTGCATCACTATACAGGAATAACAGAGACAGATAATTTATAAACAAAAGAGGTTTAATCGACTCACAGTTCTGCAGGCTGTACAGAAAGTGTGGTGCCAGCATCTGCTTCTGGTGAGGGCCTCAGGAAGCTTACAACCATGGTGGAAGGCAAAGGCGGAGGAGGCATGTCACATGGCGAAAGCGAGAGCAAGGGTCGGAGGAGGTGCCATGCTTTTTAAAATAACAAAATGTTGCCGGAACTCATCACCAAGGGGTTGGTGCTAACCCATTTATGAAGAGTCTAGCCCCATGATCCAGTCACCTTTCAGCAGGCGCCAACTTCAACTTTGGGAATCACATTTCAGCATGAGATTTGGAGGGATAAACATCCAAACCGTATCAGTCACTCTATTTAGTTCCAGAGTGAATGATCCTTACAGAATCATAGTATTGTAAAGCACATTGATTTGCCATTTTTGACTAGAGTTACACAACATAACACAAATGTCAAAGCCTCAACATTGTAAAAAATAATATAACATGAAAATGAGTGGGTACTAGGAAGAGTAAGTGCTGTCATGTCTTTCTTCCATGGAAGGGACAGTCAGAAGATACCCTAAACAGAATCTGTCATTCACTGTGGTTGACTCCAGGGCATAGGGACAAAGGGAAGCATATAGTTTTCATTTTAAGCCTTTATGTGCCATTTAAAGTTTTTAAAGAAGCATATTGTATGCATAATTCCTATAAAACCAAGCAACCAAAATCTAGTGCTGATGGTGGGACGTGTGTGTATTGGGAGGGGAGAATGGCTTAAAAATAATTTCATTTAAAATCTTTCTTAATTTTTAACTTTCGTATTTTGAATAAAATGATTTGCAAAATAATGGATTGTTTTATAAAAACGTGTAATATCATATTTAAGTAGCAAGTGTTTCATAAATACCTTTTTACAGAAGTGCACAAGTTCTTGTGTTCCAGAATTTGACAGCTCTTTTGAAGAAACAGTCACTATCTGATTCACTGCATATGTAGTGACAAGAAATTTAAAAGTATACTTTATTTTTCATGATTAAATTGTGCATATAATAATTTTACCATACATAGTATAGCATTTCCTTTAGCATTATTATATTGTGAATGACTGTTATAAGCAAGTTATAACCTAAATTCTTTAATGTGACCTAATTGTTTAACATAACCTAAATTCTTTAATATAAGCATAGGCCTATAATATTAGTAAGAATAGATCATATGGTTTAAAATTATTTTAAAATATTGAGGATTACTTCAGATCTTATTGCTGTAATTCCCTATGTATGATGAGTAACCATTCTGTGACTTATTGTTCTCTTGGATATGTAGCTGTTTATGTTTCAGACTGGCTGCAATCCCAGTTTATCATTGGCAACTGTTTTGATTTGAGGCAGGTGGCCTGAAGAAGCAGTATTCATAAATAAAAACACATTTTTTTCTATGTATTTTAAATCTTTCTCAGAAGCCTGAAGTCTTTTCAGTACAGAGTTAATTTCAAATTCATATTTTTTTTGAATTTTCACAAAATATATATTAACCTGATTTTTCTGTAACAGTATTCTTTTCAGTTTTGTGAAATACATAACTGCTGACGTATTTTAACATAGACATGAGCTAAAGAGATCCTAATTATATTTTTATACAAATCTTATAAAATTATTTAAATTCTGACCCAAATAGCAGAATGGTTATTACATTGATTCTTTAATCATTTCAAAATAAGAAAAATTATTTCCAATGGAATTCTCACTTTTTAACTTATTTAGTTTTCTTTTTCATTCATTATGGTTTTGGAAAGTATCCAAGACAGCTACATTTATTAACCACACTATAGTTAAGGTAAAAGTATAATGATCTTTCTCTTCATTGTTGAAATATCTGCACTAAAATGTACTATTAAAAACAGAGGTAACTTCATTTTAAGGAATGGTCTGTAGCCTTTCTTTTTTCTTTTTTGGAAACAGTTTCACTCTTTTGCCCAGGCTGGAGTGTAGTGGCATGATCTTGGCTCACTGCAGCTTCCACCTCCCGGGTTCAAGCAATTCTCATGCCTCAGCCTCCCAAGTAGCTGGGATTACAGGCATATACCACCATGCCCAGCTAATTTTTGTCTTTTTAGTAGAGATGGGGTTTTGCCATGTTGCCCAGACTGATCGCAAATTCCTGGCCTCAAGTGATGCACCCGCCTTCGCCTCCCAAAGTGTTGGGATTACAGATGTGAGCCATCCATGTCTGGAACTTTCTATTTTTTATAAAACTTTTTTTTAATTAAAAAAAAAAACAAAGGTTAGTACATATGTAAATGAAAAGTAATAGAATATTCATGTTGAAAGAGAAGTGAAGATCATCTAGTCTGGCCTTTCGGTGCTTGAATTTCCTTAAACACATGAACTGAATAGTAAGCTAGCTTCTGCAGGTACTGATCCAATGATGAATAATTCAGTACCTCTGAAGACAATACATTTTATCTTTGGATAGCATTGATTAGTGAAAAGCAAATAGTTACATTGAATCAAAATCAGCTTCCTTGTGGTTTTTTTTTTTTTTTTTTTGACCCATTGGCCCTAGTTTCTTTGGGTCTATAGAGAATGGTTTAAACAGTCTTCCTTATGACAATCTTAAAATATTTGAGGACAGCTTTTATGACTCCACAATCTCTCTTATTGTTTCTGAAGTTTCTTCTCTAAATACTTTCAGTTTCTTCAGCCATTCTTTATATGTCACAAAGGTCTCTCTGTTATTCAGAATATGTTATTCAGAATATGTCCCTACTAGGAGCCGAATCTATGAATAGTATTCAGGAAACCCGTGGATTTTAATATTAGGGTTCTCCAGAGAAACAGAACTAATAGGAGTATATTTACACACACACATCCCATAAATATGTATATATTTGTGGAAACTGAGAAGTTCCAAGAGCTGCATTTAGCAAGCTGGAGACCTTGGAGAGCCAGTGGTGTAAGTTCCAGTCTGAAAGCTGACCAGCTTGAGACCCAAGAAGTCCAGTTTTGTGGCTGGAGAATACCAGTGTTGTAGCTCAAGCTGTCAGGCAGGAAGAATTCTTCCTACTCAGCCTTTTGATTCTATTTAATTGATTGAATGAGGTCCACCAGCAGTAGGGAAAGCAATCTGTTTTACTCGATGTACTGACTCAAATGTTAATTTTATCCAGAAATGCCCTCATAGATACATCCAGAAGAGAATAATGTTTGGCCAAATATATGGGCACTTTGCAACTCAGTCAAGTTAACACATAAAATTAACTCACAAATATGAAAAATTTGTATGTTTACATTTACTAACTTTTGAATGAGAAATGAGAGTTTATGATTATTTCAAATCATAAATTTGGAAATTTATGATCATAAGCAACAAACTACTGTAGCAAAACTGTGTCTTCACAACAGTAGAAATCACAGATAATTTTATATCCATTATAGTTGTTGCAGATATTTGGAAATATTGACATTCATTGGTTCTTAATGTGAATATTATATGTAAATTTCTAATTATAAGAACATATATTATTGAATCGTGTTTATTTTAATATTTATAATGTAGATATGATATAAATTTTATTGACTGATTGGTTTTCTCTGGTTTCTTATGGATTAGATTTTATGCATTTAAGAATATTATTTTGAAAAGGATCCATAGGCTTTACTAGACTTCAAAAGAGGTCCATCGTTTAAGGAGTGGTTAAGAACCTTTGGTCTATACTTTTTCTAAAGTGTAATTTTATGGGTGTGGCCCACTAACACTAACACATTTTATGGGTGTGGCCCACTAACACTAACATAAAAGTAGAGATTAGCATCTTCCTGTATCTACATAAAATAAACCAAGATCTCATTCATTTTTGGGGGGCAGTCAGACAGATCACACTAGCTGGAATTAGTCCATCTTTTGATTCTAGCCTGGTCTTTTCAGAATCACTCTGTTACTGTGTTCTCTGTTCTATGTTTCTGTCACCTACAAATACAGTAAGTATGTTCTCTGTATCACAGATCACCAAACCTAGATGTTCATCAGAATCACCTGAGGAGCTTTAAAAAATAGATTTTTAGTTCCTCCCTCATATTTAGTCAGAAATACTGTGCACTTGGTGATTATGCAACCTGCCTGGCACTGTTCTGTCAATTCGTATTTGGAAATCCCATTATTTTATGTCATTTATATCCTTTATAATAATATTTATTAGAATGTTATAGAAGTCATTCTCAGCAAAACAACACAAGCATGGAAAACCAAACACCACATGTTCTCACTCATAAGTGGGGGTTGAACAATAGAACCCATGGACACAGGGAGGGGTACATCACACACAGGTGCCTGTTGGGGGTTTGTGGGCTTGGGGAAGGGATAGCATTAGGAGAAATACCTAATGTAGGTGATGGGGTGATGGATGCAGCAAACCACCATGGCATGTGTATACCTATGTAACAAATCTCCATGTTCCACACACATACCCCAAAACTTAAAAGTGTAATAATAATGAAAAAAATGTTAACAGAAGTTAGAATTATGTAGTGTTGCACTTGCTATGTCTTTCCAGGTTGACCTGCAGCACCCTGGAGGCTGCAATGATTATTGCTTTATATCATTACTGTAATTCATAGTTTTCTGTTTCGAATCAGTTTGTTTCAAGAAATTGAGTATATATATCTAATTTCTCTTATCTGCCATCTAATAATAAATCTTGGCAGAAGGAAATTGTCACTCATTTTTCTAGTGAGTTGATATAAACTTATGCTAATCACTACCTCTTCACCTAATTTGTCATAAATTATTCCTTAAATCTCATTTGTAAGCAATTGATATCAGCTGTATTGTTTTTGTTCAGGTTTCCCTAAAAGTCAAGTGTGAAGCAAGGACAGTGTTTATTTGGTAGGTGATCCCACAAAGTGAGAATAGAAAGTGGGCAAGAGTAAGACAGAGAAGGAGGAAATGCCAATATAAGACTATATTATTATAGTGGTAGTTGTGGCAGTAGAAGCTAGATTCTGTTGTGACATCCTGAAAAGTGTTCAGAATGCTCCCTAGACTTTCTATCTGAAAGATGGGCAATGAGATTTATCTATCAGCTCTTGTTCTTTATTAGTTAATGGTTCCCTCCATCTCTCAATCTGGGAAAATTAACTCACCCATATTTCTAGGCTGCCCTTGCTAAAAGGCTGAGTGGGACATTGTAGTGCCAGTGAAAATCCTGGGACAGAAAGTAGAAAGATGGTAAATGCTTGTTTAAAGTGGCAGTCTGTTAATGTGAGGTGAATCTTTCCAGGAAGGTTCACTACAAATATGACAAAAAGTGGACTGAGGGGCTGTGACATGGGTTATTAGTGGCACGTGCTACACTCATCTACTGTATTTTAAGAAATCTGCTTTTTTCTTTTTAAAAAAGTCAATTACATTTGTTTATTTCTAAGAATCTTCAAAGGTTACCAATAACCTCATGTGCTAGTTTTCTCAGTATCCTGTGACTGTAATGCATTCTGACCAAGACATTGTACTGACTTACCTGTCTTGGGCTTTAGTTCTGGCATTACAATGTTTGTTCAAACCTTTTCAGTTTCTGACAGAGAAAACTAGGACAATCTAGAAGTTAAGGAGTTTTACTTTCTTTTTAGTGTAATTATGCTGTCTTCTGAAATAAACCTGTTTTGTTGCTGTTGTTGTTGTTGTTATTCTATCTTGGTTTAATCTATTTTAAAAAAGAAAAGAAAAAGAAAAAATTCCTTTTATTGTTTCTTGAATTTTGCAAGCCACAGGTAATTTTGAGGTTTGGCTTGAGTTCACTGGTTAACTTCTTTAATTTCTTTTCCTAGCTCTCTTAAAGTTCCTCCCTCCCTCAAGTTTTATGCTGTGGAGTCAAGGCTTTCTTTTCTGTAAGAACTTTGAAATGTTTTCTTAAATTTTAAGGAGACCCATTGACTATATCTAGACTTTCTCTTTATTTGTGGCTATCACAAACTCTGAGCTGACATGGTCAATTCTTGCATTTTCTCCTTGATTCTGATAAGCACTGGGATCCTTCATTTAGATATTACTTGTCTTCATACAAGTCAAAGGCTACTGTTTTGCAGTCATTGTCCTCCTGCCCCATTCTCTTTTCTTTTGCCTTACCCCCTTTTTTCTCTTCCTCTAAGATTTGTCTAGTATTCTAGTATAATCTGTTGACTTTTATTTTCTGGACTATCTACTGTTTGCTCTCATTTATTCCATTGCTTTGAGACACTTACTTAGTGACCATAGCTAATCTGATAAACTACTTAGTCTTCAGGTATTAAGGAATGATTGTGTTTGGAAGTGGTAAGATAACATATTTGTGTTTTGTCAGGAGCCTAGGATCCCTGTTTTTCACCTTGTTCCCCTATTCATCATCCATTGGATGATAGGAAAAATTAACTGTTAACATAAGTGAAAAGTAACTTAGCTCTTTGGAGGAAGAGATAGAAAAGTTTTGACTCAGTTGATTTTAAAATTCTGAGCAGATTTTCGGTACAGATCTTTTTGAGTGTCTTCCATGAATCACATATTTTATTAGTCACCAAGGATAAAGAAGGTCAGGAACTTTGCTATCAAAGAGTCTAATAAAAGAGCTAGACTTGTAAACAAATATCTGAATTTTACTATCGAAGTTGAATTGAATGCTCTAAATGATGGATATATTTGTTATGAAATCTTTTTTGTTGTAACAGTTGATGTTTTGATAATTCTTGGGTTCATAAATTGAATCATCGGTTGTGTAAAGTCGATATATTATTCTCAGATGCCAATTCTGTTTTCTCCATGCTGAAAATTAAGATGGTAATAATCCAATACCTTTAATTTCCTTAGGTAAATGTTAGGCTAAACATCCAGTGCTGTATCTTCGGTATTTTCTACCAGGCAGAAAAATTGTTATTTTTGTGCCTTTATGTTTAATGATATAAGTAAGATACTTCAATTGAAAAAAGAATAAAAAACAAACTATCCCTTTTAGAGGATCTAAGGGGAGCAGGAACTCCCCAGGTATTTAAATATTTTAGTACGTAAATGACTTAAAATCATGACTTTTCTGGGAAAACTGAAGCACATCCTGGAGATTTAAAAAACTCCACTTGTTGTTAGATGATTAAATAGTGTTTTGCTTTGGGAATTGAAAACCAAGACTTGTTATAAAAATAGTTCATTCCATACCAATAAAATCTTATTGGCTTATTTATTATTATTATGTAATAAGATAGAGTGAATGTGGAAGCTTGTGTTTTAGGAACTTTTTGTCTTGTTTAGATTATGTTAAATAATATACAACATGTTAAAAAAACAGCTTTTATAAACAACTAAGACTTTAGACAAAGGAACATGGGTGTGTGATGAGGCTTGACCCCAATTAGGTAGGCAAAAACGTTAAAAAATATTTCATGGCATAGAGGGAGAATTATTTCAATTTTCTTTCTTTTTTTTTTTTTTGGGACAGAGTTTCACTCTTGTTACTCAGGCTGGAGTGCAATGGCGCAATCTCGGCTCACCGCAACCTCTGCCTCCTGGGTTCAGGCAATTCTCCTGCCTCAGCCTCCTGAGTACCTGGGATTACAGGCACGCGCCACCATGCCCAGCTAATTTTTTGTATTTTTAGTAGAGACGGGGTTTCACCGTGTTGACCAGGATGGTCTCGATCTCTTGACCTCGTGATCCACCCTCCTGGGCCTCCCAAAGTGCTGGGATTACAGGCTTGAGCCACCGCGCCCGGCCTCAATTTTCATGAATTACTTGTTCTTTTCTGAATTACATGGATATTTATGGGAATTAAATTTTTAAATAATTTGATAATTTAATGTGATAATCTGATTTTACTAGCCAGTTTCTTTAGCATTTTAATTTTCACTGTTCCTTAACTTTTTATAAACAAACAAATCAAGAGAACTCATTATTATTAACATCAATAATACAAATCATACTAACATTTCTTGAGATCAATCTCTAGAGTAATATATAAACACTCATGTGTATTATCTCATTTGATCTCTCAGTAACCTGAGTGTGTAGATATTATTATTGCTATGTTATAGATGACATTACTTAAAAGAATTCTGTAGCAAATTTTTTGGAAAAGTGAATAGTGTTTGGAATGTGAGCACCCATTCTTCAATTTATCTATTTTATACACATAGACTTTTGTATAGACAATGTTTTGTTAAATATGCTATTTCTTAGCCAGGTGCGTTGGTGGGTCCCTATAGTCCCAGCTACTCAGGAGGCTGAGGTAGGAGAATCGCCTGAGCCCAGGAGTTCAAGTCTAGCCTGGGCAACATTGCAAGACTCCATCTCTTTAAAAAAAAAAAAAAAAGCTGTTTTTAGGTCTCTTCATCCTTTATTTATTATTTTGATGAATGTCGCCATTATCTTTTGTGTCTGCTCAGGCTTGACCTCTCTTGGCTCTTTTGACTTTGCTCCCCTATCTTCTCTTTCATGCCCTCTTCAAACCAGGAAGTTGCAGCCTTGGAAGGACAATCTCTATAATATTTCTCCCATTATTTATTGTATGTTTTGAGCTCAGGACTGATAATGAAATTTTTCTGAATTAGAAGAATTGCTCTTAGCCACGATTACTTAATACTGAATGACTTTGGAAATTAATTTTTGCTGCAGACTTGATAATGTGTCTTAATAAATTCATCCTAAAGTTACAAGGAATAACAGCATTTAAATGCAAAAATTATGCTATGGCAAAAGTCATTTTGATGACAATAAATGTTGTTTGCATCACAAGTAATATCAAGCTGCTGTATATATCACATCTTGTCTAAAGTTAAAACAAGAAGCTAGATATCCATTCCCACACATTATAGCAGTTATATTTTCTAGATCAAATTATAGTTCTAGCAGCAGTTTTCAAACTAAAATACAAGTTAGGGATTTTCTGTATTTCAAAATCTGTTTAACTGTGCAATCAAGGAACTTCCAAGTAACTGTCAATTGCAAATGAGTATCTACAATGTAATGACTTGCTAAAAGACAAATGTCAGGATAAGAATGTAATATAATTTCATAAATACCTTGTAAGTGATGAATATGCGTAAATAAAATCATATACCTGTGGACTCGTGTCAATATTTGGCAGTGCCTGTCTGTGTGAAAAGACATTTTCAAAAATGAAATGTGTAAAATCTCATTACAGATGAACATTAACAGGTGAACATTGATTTTGATGATAGAGAACACCAACTTTGAGCCCCGATTAAAATGAAATGCTCTTTCCCCAAAAGAATTCCATTCTTCTCATTGGAAGACCCACATTACAAAACATTATATTCACATTATTATATTTTGAATTTCATCAATAAAAACTTTATGAAAATATATCTGTATTGTATTATATAAATATCTACATATTAACCTTGATTTTGCCTCTTGGCCATTAAAGCCTAAAATAGTTACTGTCTGGCCCTTATATAAAAAGTTTGCTAACTGTGAGCTAAACAGTTGTTCATGCTTTAAGTGAGCTCATGCCTATCAAACACAGAGAAATAAGTCTCTACTGGTAGAGTTTTAACTATTAGTGGAGAAAAAATGATTCTACATCATTCCCAGAACAGACTTTAGATGATTATTTACTCCAACTTAACCCAAGTTTCTTATTTTATAATTAAGAATCCAAGGTTTAATGGAAGCTAGACATTGGTATGACTGGAAATGGAACCGAGATATTCTCACTTTCCTTCTAGTGTTCTTTCTAGTGTACTTTGTTTATATGCAAGTGTTTCTGTTGGGAGCTAAGAATGATAAAAAAAGAAGTATGAGTAATGGTGTCTATATTGAGATACATCATAATCTAGTTGGGGAGTACATCATTCAGGGTCCCAGTAAGAATAATACACTCAAATGGACTAATTGAGGATCATTTAATCACAGACTATTTATAAAAGGGCAGAGAGAGTTATGGGAAATAGCCTTTTGCCACCAAAGTCTGAAGAGACAAGGGGTGCTATAGGAGAGGCCCCTCAAGAGGAGCTGTGGCTCTTAGTGGAGGAATCCAACTACTGTCAACCTGCACTGTCCAGAAAGGAGCTGATACCCCACCTGTAAATACCTTGACCTCATTCTCCTCCTGCCCTTTCATCTCCTGCTGGTGCCTCACATAGTCCTAATCCTGCCAAAAGCCATATGGCTAATAACCTTTGAATGGAGTCCAAAAAGATTAGCCTTCTAAGGAAAACTAACATTTAGAGAGTGGATCAGAAGGGACAAATGGAGAATATCCACCACAGAGAGCAGGATTACTTATATGATAACAGCATATAGTAACATATTCGAAGTGCATGAGCAATCTGAGCTTCATGTACTTAATAGCATACCAACACACAAGATATCATTTTTAAGTGTTTTGCATTTTTAAAAGTACATGCTTTATTTGCACAACAAATTTAAATCTGCACCACATTCCTTTTTACACTGACATCTGGAACAAAAGTAGTTCAGTCTAATTGTAGTTCAGTAGTTCAGTTCTGAATTGGTAGTCCACTACTGCTGCTGCGTAAAGTTGTTTCACTCTCTATCAGAAGCAGATGTTGTTTTAAATGGTTTAGAACTCAGCTTAAGTAAGAGGCTAAGTAGTAAGAAGCCTGGAAGGTAAATAATGCACTGCTATTGTTTATCAGTTGAAAATTCATTATTTTCAGATGTTTATAAACTGGCAATTTTTATAGGATAAAAGAGACTTACATAATAGAGATTCTCAATAAAAAGAAATTGTGAGTATTGCAGAATAATATTGTTGTTAAAGTTATGAATTTTGTAGTTAGAGAAACCACAGTTTGATTTTGTCTCTGTTACTCACTTGCCCTTCAAACCTGGGCAAGTTCCTTCGACTTGCTCGACCACAGTTTATGGTAAAAACTAGGACCACCACAAAGTTGTTTCAAGTTTTAAGTGTGATAATGGCATATAGAAATCATGAAATAAATGTTAGTTATTATTAGTAGTGTTCTTAGATTCTATAACCAAAATTTCAAATCCGTAATGGAACAAGTGATATTTATAGGTTAAATCATTCTATAGATATTTATTCAATAATGATTATATGCTGGGTACTCACTCTGGTAGATGTTATAATTATAGTAGAAACAAATCAGATCTCGACCTCCTGGAGGCTGAAGGTGCATAATTTGCATCTGATTATATTAATAATTGATGAATTAGTAGACAGTTCCTGTACTGACATACATGCTGCCAGCCTAATTGGTTACTAGTTATCCTCACTGACCATCAGCATACCAGAAAGACTAGGATAGTTAAAAAATTATTCTTTCTTCAAAATCAAGTTTAATGGCATTCTTATTTAATTTTTTCAATGTATATAATATATTCATACGGTTCAAAAGACAAAAAGTGGAAACAGTCATACACTGACCATTCTCTTTTGCATTGCTTAGTTCTCAACTTATCCCACAAAAGTAACCACCATTCTCAGTGTGGATATATATTCTTTTGGTACATTAAAAAATTGACATATCATAGTTGTACATATTTTTGTGGTACATATGATATTTTGATACTTGCATACATTGTGTAACAATCAAATCTGGGTAATTGGGATATCAATCGCCTCCAACATTTATCTTTTCTTTGAGTTGGGAACATTACAGTTCTTCTCTCTAGCTATTTTGAAATATACAGTAAATTATTCTTAACTATAATTTCCCTATTATCCTATACTAGAACTTGTTCATTCTGGGATTGTTTATTTTTTAATAGTTTTATATTCAAGAATTAGCACAATTTATCATTGTGCTAGATGCTCTAATCACAGTAAAACACTAGACTGTTGTGTATTTGCTTCCTAATAAATGAGCAGCCATTAATACAGAGCAAAGATAATTAAGTTAAAAATAAAAGTATTTAAAAAATCTACTAGAACATTGATCATTGATAGACTTTAACTATCATCCGATTTTCCTTTCTATGCCATTTGGAATTTATAAATGGTGATTTTTTAATTTGTGTGGCACTACCAAAAAGTTCAATGTTTGGGAGAATAAGTTACTTCACATTGAACAGTAGTTAGACATTATGCTCATTTTAGATAGGATTACTTGATGCTTGGTTTTGATTTGTCAGTTTCTTGAGCTTATACATGCCATTTTGTAGTAACAGTCAATTCAGTATTAGATAAATCTTAGATTTTTACTATTTTATGCTAATTTATACATGAACAATTAGTAGTTAATGGTCCCCTACTTTGTAAAGTTTTTTCTCAAAATGTAGTGTTATTTTGTCTGCATGTTTGAAGTTTATTGGAAAAGTTATTTTGCCTATTTAGAGCATAAAAACTTTTAGTACATTTTGTTTTATAAGTTCAGGATACCATGATGATCCCTGTGGAATCTGTGTTTTTTTTTTTTTTTTTTTTTTTAACAGACAATAGCTTCCCAGTTTTCATTTTTAAATCAATTTGCTATTGGGCTAGTATCTTTGTTTGCTTAATTTTAAGCACAGTTACCATGACAAAATTTATTTACTCAGCTAATGCCTAACACTATCAAATATATACTGCTGGCAACTGGACTAATTTCTATCTCACTAATAAAAATCCCAAATAAAAATGGTACATTTTCATTTTAAATGGAAAAAGATGAGTTTATGAATATAAATTGAGTTTTACATTTTTATTTTTGGTTAATTAAAATCTACTTTGATGCTTTTATGTTAATTTTCTTTAATGCCTACGACTCCTAAATTTAATATGCAGTTCTAAAATAAAGGCAAGTCAGCTGGGTGCAGCAGTTCATGCCTGTAATTCCAGCACTTTGAGAGGCTGAGCCTGGCAGATCGCTTGAGCCCAGGAGTTCAAGACCAGTTTGAACAATATGGTGAAACCCTGTCTCTAATGATTTTATACTCTTTTTTTTTTTTTTTTTTTTTGAAATGGGGTCTTGCTATATTGCCCAGGCTGGCTTTGAACTCCTGGGCTCAAGTACTCCTCCTGCCTGGTACTACAGGCATTCACCACTTCACCCAGCTGATTTTGTACTTCTCGACAAAGAAGGAATAGTAAATAAACCAACTTAGCTGGAGGGGAGTGAAGAGGGCTTTGCAGGCCATCGCTGAAACCTTACGCTTTTATTCAGGTTGAGATGAGAAGTCGCTGGAGAGTGTTAAGCAAAGGAGTAACATGATGTGACTTAAGCTTTAAAAGGGTTGCTTTGATCTGTTGAGAATTGATTCTTCCTGGGCAAGAAAGGGAGCAAGGAGTATTTAGGAGGCTTTGGTAATAATTTGGGCAAGAGAGTGTTCTGGCTTAGGCTAGAATGGGAGCAGTGAAGAAATGGTAAGTGTTTATATTCTGTACATATTTTGAAAGTAGAGACAACAGGATTTTCCAGTGTGATGTGTGAGAAAGAGAGGAGTTATGTTTTTGGCCTAAGGCAAGGCCATGATGGGATTGTCATTAACTGAGATGAGGGAAGACTATGGGGAGGAAGATCAGTTTTGGACATGTTAAGTTCAAGATATCTATTAGACAGCCAACTGGAGATGCTGAGTAGGCTATTGGATATATAATTCTTCAGCTCAGAGAAGAAGATACAAAGTACATATACATTTGTGACTCATTAGCTAATGAAGGTATTAACACCCACAAAGTTAGGTGAAATAGAAAAGAGAAGAGGTCCAACGCCAGAGGATGTCACAGCAATGTTAAAACATCAAAAAGGTAAACTAAATAGGACTCAGGAGACTGAGAAATAGTGTCCAGTGAATTAGAAAGAAATCTGAAGAACATAATACTCCAGAAGCCAAGTGAGAAAAATAATTTCAGGGAGGAACAGTGTTAGATTGTGTCAAATGGTGATGGATAAAAGTATGAAGAGTGAGACTTGACCATTGGTTTTAACAACATTAGAGAACTTGTCAAGAACAGATGTAATGAAAAAGTGCCAAAAACCTAATTAGAGTCAGCTTACGAGAGAATGAAAGGACAAGTATTGGAAACAACCAATACAGACAATTTTTGTAGAGAAATGAGATAGTGCTGGGTTTAAGTATGACCATGATAAAGGGGTATGTATGTGTAGTGAGTGTGTGTGAGATGTGAGAAATTGAATTATTTAGTAGAGAAAAAAATGATGAGAGAGAGAGATTTGCTGCTGAAATATCTTCAAGTAGGGAAGAGGAAATTGAATCTACTACATTTATGGAAAAGTAACTGCAGGCTGGAGCTCAGACAGTTCATCTGTTGTGACAGAATGAAATGCCAGGTATATGGATACAGATACTGGAAGGTATTTTATGATTTGATAAATAAAAACAAGGTCTAGGTAGATACTTTCCATTTTTTGAAAGAAAGGTCTTTAAAAAATTATTACCATTTTAACATAGTGGAAAGGAATGAAATTGGAGGGAGATAAATGTGGGTTTAGATTTTAGCTCTGCCAATACTAGCTGATATGTGGCAGAACTTAGTTACAGTGCCTCTATATTATTTAGTGGCCCAGCAAGAAATAAAATTCATTCAAAAGTGGTTCAAATAAAAATGCTTTAATGAAGAGTCTACTTTGAGAGAATGAACAGAGTTAAGGAACGATCAAGACATGGTAAGACAACTGGAAACTAGCAATTATGGAAAGCTGTTACCTCACCTGGAGCTGAAGAGGCAAGAATGGACATGGTATTTTTAGTTTAGTATTTGCCAAAGGTATGAAGGAAGGACCAGCTGGTAAGAGCTGTAGTCATGGAGGAACATAGTTGTTGCCAGAGACAATGGTACATAGGCGGGGAGGCAGCAGAGAAGAAGTAACCTTGATCTCTCTCTGCTCCTCAAGTCCATTTTTCTGCTATTAACCCCCTTTCGCTAAATATAAGCAGAAACCATCTGCAAGGCTGTGTACATGTTGCAGAATATAGGGTTCACCATCCCTAGGGTCCAGAGAAGGGCAAAAGATGGATGTGGGAGACAAATGCTGAGAATCACTAAGCCTCGGCCGGGCATAGTGGCTCACGCCTGTAATCCCAGCACTTTGAGAGGCTGAGGTAGATGGATCATAAAGTCAAGAGATCAAGACCATCCTGGACAACATAGTGAAACCCTGTCTCTACTAAAAATACAAAAATTAGCTAGGCGCAGTGGTGTGCGCCTGTAGTCCCAGCTACTTGGGAGGCTGAGACAGGAGAATTGCTTGAACCCAGGAGGTGGAGGTCACAGTGAGCCGAGATCGTGCCACTGCACTCCAACCTGGCGATAGAGCAAGACTCTGTCTCAAAAAAAAAAAAAAAAAAAGAATCACTAAGATCATTAAGCCTCAACTTCTCCGTATGTAAAGTGAGGCTACTGCAAAGTTGCTGTGATGTTACATGTGCTGACAAGCACTGGCTACATTATTAGCATATAGTAGTGTTTATTAAATGGTAAATATAAGGTGCTACAGCATAATGGTTAGTCCTTAAAGCTTTCGAATTAGGCAGATCTAGATTTAAGTTCTGCCCCTGTCACTAATCATGTAACTTTGGGAAGTCTTTGTTTTGTCATCTGTAAAATGGGGAAATAAGGCTTACCATAGAGAATTCTAGTAAAGATGAAAAGGGACAATATATAAGTGCCTAACATAGTGTTGGTACACAGCATGCAGTTTAAGTCACCATGACCATCATTGTATTATTTGACTAGAAAGAATAGTAAATGACATCAGTTTCCAAGTAATACTAGTCTCCTCCCCCTCTCCCTACACTCTTTTTTTTCTGCTTCTCAGTTTTTCTGAATAGGGTTATTTCTTTGTTACATAGTGCTCAAGGTTACTATCTTTGCACTTTAAACAATTAGAAAATAGGAGAGAGATCCAAGATGGCTGATCACTAGCAGCTCGGGATTGTAGCTCCCAGTGAAAGCGCAGAGAACGAGAGGACGCCACACTTTCAGACGAATTTTTGTTGCTCACAGACCAGGAGATTCCCAGCGGAGGAGCCCCATGGGTCACCAGCGCGACTCTTGTGGCTGGCGTGGCGGTTTTGCCGGCGCCTCTGTGCGGTGGTTCTTGGTGCAGAGTCAGAAAAGCACCATCATCTTAACGCTGCTGTTTTAGCTGGTGCAGTGGGTTGCTCAGATTCCAGTGCTGGGAATCAACATGCTGGACGTCCACTCAGAAACCTAATTAGAAAGTCGGTAATTACAAAGACGACAGACGGATAAATCCATAACGAAGGGAAGAAACCAGCCTAAAAAGGCTGAGAATACCCAAAATCAGAATGCCTCTCCCTCTACAGGGGATCACAGTTCCTCATCAGCAATGGAACAAGGCCTGATGGAGAAGGAGTATGTTCCATTAACAGAAGTAGGCTTCAAAAGATGGATGATAAGAAACTTCTGTGAGTTAAAATAACTTGTTTTAACCCAATGCAAAGAAACTAAGAACTTTGAAAAAAGGTTTGACGAAATGCTAACCAGAATAGACAATTTAGAGAGGAATATAAGTGAATTAACGGAGCTGAAAAACACAACACGAGAACTTCGCGAAGTATGCACAAGTTTTAACAGCCGAATTGATCAGGCAGAAGAAAGGATATCAGAGGTCGAAGGCCAACTTAATGAAATAAAACGAGAAGACAAGATTAGAGAACAAAGGATAAAAAGGAATGAGCAAAGTCTCCAAGAAATATGGGACTATGTGAAAAGACCTAATCTACGTTTGATAGGTGTACCTGAATGTGACAAAGAGAATGAACCCAAGCTGGGAAATACTCTCCAGGTTATTATTCAGGAAAACTTTCCCAACCTAGCAAGGCAGGACAGTATTCAACTCCAGGTAACACAGAGAACACCACAAAGATATTCCTCAAGAAGACCAACCTCAAGGCACATAATCATCAGATTCACCAGGGTTGAAATGAAGGAGAAAATACTAAGGGCAGCCAGAGAGAAAGGTCAGGTTACCCACAAAGGGAAGCCTATTAGACTCACAGCAGATCTCTCGGTAGAAACCCTACAAGCCAGAAGAGAGTGGGGGCCCATATTCAACATCCTTAAAGAAAAGAACTTTCAACCCAGAATCTCCTATCCAGCCAAACTAAGCTTCATAAGTGAAGGAAAAATAAAATCTTTTGTGAACATGCAAGTACTCAGAGATTTCATCACCACCAGGCCCGCTTTACAAGAGCTTCTGAAAAAGGAACAACCAGTATCAGCCTTTCCAAAAATATACCAAAAAGCAAAAAGCATCAACATAATGAAGAATTTACATTAACTAATGGGCAAAACAGCCAGCTAACATCAAATGGCAGTATTAAACTCACATATGTTATTATTAATCCTAAATTTAAATCGACTAAATCTCCCAATCAAAAGACACAGCCAAAACCAGTATGCTGCATCTAGACCCATCTCACATGCAAGGATACACAAAGACTCAAAACAAAGGGATGGAGAAAGATTTGCCAACCAAATGGAAAGCAAAAATAAATAAATAAATAAATAAATAAAAAGCAGGAGTTGCAATTCTTGCCTCTGATAAAATAGACTTTAAAGCAACAAAGATTAAAAGAGGCAAAGAAGGACATTACATAATGGTAAAAGGATCAATGCAACAAGAAGAGCTAACAATCTTAAATATATATACACCCAATACAGGAATACCTAGATACATAAGACTTATAAAGAGACTTAGACTCCCACACAATAATAGTGGGAGACTTCAACATCAATATTAGACACATCAACGAGACAGAAGATTAACAAGGATATCCAGGACTTGAACTCAGATCCGGAACAAGTAAACTTAATAAACATTTATAGAACTCTCCACTTTAAATACACAAAATATATACTCTTATCAGTACCACATCACACCTAATTACAGATGTAAATGAAATATTGGTTGGCTGTTTGTTTATTATTTTCTTCCCTCATTTTTTTTTCCTGTCTCGATTATTAAGCACAATTATTTGCATAAAAGAGGTTTTCAATACCCATTTTTAGACTGCATTCTAGCCTGGGCAATAAAGCAACACTCCCGCTCTCTCTCCCTCTTCCTCTTCCTCTTCCTCTTCCTCTTTCTTCCTCTCTTTATAATTCTTTTTTTCTTTCTTTTTTTTGTGAAAAAAAAAAAAAAAAGAGAAAAAGAAAGCAAGCATGCACGCTCACTGCGCCAGTTCAGACCTGCTGTCCTATAAACTGCATTTTCCTGTCACCCTAGAGTGAAAAAAAAAAAATTAGAAAATATAGCTTTAGTTAGCTTAACTTTTTGGCTACTCATTTGTTTTGTTTTTGATTTATGTTCGCTAAATACAATCAAAGAGTTAAGTGGATTTTTTTTTATTGGGCCTAAGCTGGAAGGCATAGAAGAAGCTGGAAACACTGAAATTCAATCAGTTTAATTAGCATAGATTTATACGTGAAACTCAAGTAAAATGTTATCAAGAATTAGGAGAATACGGGATGCTGTAACAGTTAATTCAGAGCCATACGATAGTAAGTATTCTTTTAAATTTCACATATTATAACAGTTCTGTACGTTTGATTTGAGGGCACATACATGTTTTTCTTCTTGGCTATGTAGAGAACAATGAAATAAAGCCTCATTGACGTAATTGAACCTGATAACATCTCCTGGTTGTGCTGCTGATGTTTCACTGTGGTTTTGGTGGTTTTTTAGAGCTCCGTAGAGCATGTTAGACTTAGAAACATATTCAAACAGAAATTTTTATTAGGATTCAACTTTTTAACCATAGAGAAAAAAATGAATTTAAATAAAGGCACAGTCTTCTGTACACTTAAATCAAATCAGCTTAAAAATTTTTAATAGTATGCATTACTTAGAGAAGTTACTGTTCCTTAATTAGTTTTGAACAAATAACCATAGTATGAAAAGAAATAATGATTTCTGGTGGTGTATTATATATTAGCACAGAAGGAAACAGATAAATATAATAATGGAAGCCCCTAAAAACAGCAAGTTAAAACTTTATCCTTTTACTAAATGATGTCTTATAGTTTTATAGAACTAAATTTTTAAAACATACGATAGCACTATAACTTTTTCTTTTAAACTGCGATTAAAAAATTAGCTTTATTTTTAATTCTTTAAGTTATTTACAAGATCTACTTTGGTACTGGGGTTTAGCTGCCTAAAGTTTTGCTGACTTGGAAACAATGTGCATCAGAGCATTTACTGTCTACTTGGAAGTATAAGTTTAAAAGAGCTACATTTTATTATACAGGAGGAATGAGTGCTTCAACCAATATTTCTTGAAACTCTTAATATACATGTATCACCAACTATGCATTCAGTATGCATGGTAGCTACCCACCAACTTAAGGTAAATGTATAAAAAAGAATTCATCACAATTTTTGAAAACTAAAAAATCAAAATATTTTATATCAGCATACATTATTTGCAATATTAAAGGTATCTATATATGTTTAGCTCAGTGTTGAGTAAATAGGCTGCTTGTTGTAAGTACATTCTATATCATATTTTTTTCTCATCTCTATTTCTCTTGAATTGGAAAAATCCAACCAAAATTATAATTTATGAGGAAAGGCAGCAGGGGTTTTTTGGCTGTTGGTTCTGAATACTCAGATTAAACATGGACTCCAGAATTAAGAGATTGCTTACTGAAGACTCAAGGCTGGTTCACTTGCTAAATTGGTGGACATTATCATACTTGAAAGTTTAAGAAATAGAGGCTTTTGCATTTTATTGAAAAAAAGCACTTTTTGCTCTTTACATTTTTTATTTGCTTTTAAATATTTTTATATTTGCTCAGTTTTTTCACAGCACACTGAAAACATGTATACTCTATCCAAAAATTGAGTGCATGTACATTTACGCAATTTCTTTAACATTGAATTATACTCAGTATAATAATTTTAACCACCAGCCCCTTTCTGTGAGGAAAAAAACAACAGGGTATATAGATTTGCAGTTAGTGTAGCACTCATTGCTTAGCAAAGCTTTTGTTTGCTGTACAGACAACTGATTTTTTTCTCTCAGGACTGATTTCAATACATGTTTCCCAGTCTGTATCATAGTTTACAAAATAAATATTAAGTAGGAAAAAAATCACCTTTTGTAGTATGTGTTTTTCAGAGGTAAATGCATAAAAAGTTGTCTGCTATTTCCTCATGTATATTACACATAAACCAAGAGCTGATTTGGACTCTGTACTTCAGTGCATTTATCCAGCAGTAAAGTACCTGTTCTTTCTTTCAACATAATGTTTATCATTTGTGTGGCTGATAGTTTATAAATCTCTTAGCAATGGTCTATCTTTTTTTATGCTCTTGCTATGCAGAGCATCGAATCTGAATGGTGTCTGTGTAGTTTTTGTCTCTTTTAGGAACAAAAATCTTCAGTTTCATGTATGAAAGTATTTTGTGCTTATTCTAGAAAAAGTGTATTCATTTACCAAAGAGGTTTTTATATTTTGTTTGAAAACTTTCCATAGCTTCATGTCACAATTTGATAAAGTTTCAAAGTAGACAACATGCAGAAGAATATAGGGTAAATGAATTACCAGTCAAAAAGCAATCCAGCTTTCAGATAGTTGCTGTTGTATGTCCTAGTAAAATTTTTGTTTTTATCTCTGTGTGGTATTATCACATCTACAGATTTATATTCTGTTTGCATTAGCGTTCTGTTCTTGATTTAGGCTTAACGTTTTTTCTGAGTTGTTTATGTTACCTCTTTTTTTTTTTTTTTAATCAATACCTTAGGCTTTAGAAAACCAATTTTGAGCCATTTATTTATTTTTTTTGATTGGGAAATATAATGCAACACAATGAGAAGAATGCAAATTTAAAAGATATAAATAATATTCAAATGACATGAAAATGCTTTAGGTAAGATGATTGTTCTTTTTTAGAATAATACAGGTCTTAGAGAATCTTTTCAGTTTTTAAGAATATAATGTTTTTAAGATAATAATAGGATTTCTGTGGAAATCAAAATTACCCTTATATTTTATAATTATGAAATATATGCAAACTAAATTGTTTCCTTTTTTCCCTCTAAATATTCCAGGACACTGAGGAACAACTAGTGACTGACATCATAATTTGATAAATAATAACTAATACTCTTACTGTGTCCCAGTTCAAAATTTTATCTGTTTAAAAAATATATATATTTTGTGTATAAATATATGTAATCTAATATTATAGAGACACTTAGCAATATTTTCATTAAGTATTTGCTCTTTGCATATTTCTCCCTTTATCCTGTCATTAGTTCTTCCACTGTCGGGGATTTTTCCTATCAAGTACAAACATGCTTTAGAATCTACTACGTTAAAAAAAAAAAGTATTATTCCCACATTTTTTTCTAACTATTGTTTCATTTCATTCTTGCCTTTACAGCACAGTTTTTCAAGAGTTTTCACTAGTCACTTTCTCTACTTCCTTACCTTCCTAAATTCATCTTAACTTTTAATTAAAGCCAAACAAGTATTTATGAAATATGCATAAAGTATAGAGACTAAAGAAACAGACACCATCAACCCACCATTACTATTATTTTTGAACATTACCATTAACATTGAAGTTTCCTGTGTGTCACTCCTGGATCTGGCTTACTCCTTTCTCTTTTAGAGATAATCACCATCCTGAATTTCTTTACAGTTTACCATATGTTTTTATTCCTAATAAGTATATCTCAATATGTATTTCATTTTGAATGAGTGAAGTTATACTTCATTATCTGTCTGTGACTTGCTTTTCTTGTTCAATGTTTGGTTTCTGAGATCCATCCACATACTATGTAGTTGTATGTACTTCATTAATTTTCACTGCTGTATACCATTGTATGAATATACCAAAATTTTTCCATTTTATTGTTGATGAACATTTGGATTGGATCTAGTTTTTTTGCTACTCCCTGGACCCTGCAGCTATGTGCATTCTTTTTGTCTCCTGTCAAACTGTAGCAAAGGACCAAGTTTGGGTTTTTCCCTGATCTGTTGTAGATTGATGCTTTTGTAAAATACACTAAAAATGTCTCACCAATGTCAAATTGCTATAAAATTATATGAACCTTTACTTTGAATTTTTGTATTTATCTTGTTATGGACCACACTTTGAATACTGCTCTAAGATGTGTACCTAACTGTGGAATTCCTGGGTCATTCATCTTCTACTACTTATGAAGAAAATTGTTTTCTCAAAATCACTAATATTCTAGTTCAAATTACACAGAAGGCAGTCTGCTAGCTCTTTGTGGCTTTCTCTGTATCTGTTTTCAATACCTAGTATGAAGGGGATTTCACACTGAGACCTGCTGCTTTAGGGTAATGTAATTTTCATCCTAGAGAAAGTGACTACACGTAAGATTGGGCTGTTGCTTAAGAATTTATTCAAAGCCAGCCTAGTGAGCAAAAGTGAGAGAAAACTATGATGATGGGATAAGGGGCCAGCAGGAGTGAATTTATTGAGGGAGATGGTCTGTAATATTGTAATACTATAGTATTGTAATACAAAATGCTACAGTAGAGAGATCTAAAGAGAGCAAGCAGAGAAAAAAAGCATTGTACACAGTAAGATTTTTGGAGACCTTTTTTTTTTTTTTTGAGACGGAGTTTCGCTCTTGTTACCCAGGCTGGAGTGCAATGGCGCGATCTCGGCTCACCGCAACCTCCGCCTCCTGGGTTCAGGCAATTCTCCTTCCTCAGCCTCCTGAGTAGCTGGGATTACAGGCACGCGCCACCATGCCCAGCTAATTTTTTGTAGTTTTTAGTAGAGACGGGGTTTCACCGTGTTGACCAGGATGGTCTCGATCTCTTGACCTCGTGATCCACCCGCCTCGGCCTCCCAAAGTGCTGGGATTACAGGCGTGAGCCACCGCGCCAGGCTGGAGACCTTTGAGAGTCCAGTTAATATAGGGTGTACATTCCTTCTCATGTTAGCAGGCTTTCTTCTGCATAGGCAGCCTTGTAATTGTTTAAATGCATTAGGGAAATTTCACAGCATATAAGCTAAGATGGGATTGCTCTTATAAGCAAGCAGCAGGACTACTTTATATCAGTGTTTCTCCACTGTATTTTCATTACAACCCCCAACCCAGGTTCATATGTATATATATATATATTTTTTTTTTTTTTCCCCAATTGTCTACCCCTTTATGTAATTTTACTAAGAGTAATGAATCAGGGAAATAAGGTATACAAGTATTTGTCTCTGTTTGATGGTATCATTGTGGAAGAAGTATAGAAGTATGGATCAGATAATAGTACAGTTAGGCAAGTTTGTAGATTGAGAATGCAAATTAATTCATTGATGCCTGTCTCATAGGTGATTTTTAGTGACACATTGTATGGCTTTGTTTTCACTCCTGTCCTATTCTAGACATTTATTCATGAACTTAAGAAAACATCAGATTTAGGGATGTCATGTTAATGGGAGGAATGGAGAATAGGGTAGTTGACATTCTCAATCTCCAAAGAAACTGACAGGCTAATATAAGGGCAGAAGTAAAGTATTGCAGTTGGGTCTAAAAAGCCGTATTTATAAGAATAGAATGGAGGAAAATGGATCATAACAATAAAGGAACTTAGGGATTTAGTTTATCTTAACCTTAAGGAGCATTTTTAGGAAGCTATTAACATCTTAATTTGCAATAATTAGTGTCTCTAGAATCTAGATTATATACTGATTAAATCACAACCTGAAATAATTATATCAGGATCTTTTTAGGACCATATAAAATATTGCTTAAATTTAATGAGCATACCTTAATGTGGTATACTTTGCATGTAGTTACACCAGAACCATTTTGTGGGCACTGGTTCATGAGTCTTCTAAGTGATTGTATTGTGTCTGAATATTCTTTGTGAAGAAATAGATTTTTCTTCACTAGCAAGAAAGAAATTATCTTCTGCAAGGATGTTGATGAGGAGATTGTGAAAATGATAATTGACAGTTTTTTGAGTGATTAAGCATGGGTGTATTATATAAAATATGAGTCAGCAAACTAGTCCACTAACCAAATCCTGCCAGCACCCTGCCAGTACCCTTTGAGCTAGTTTTTTTTGTTTCATTTTAAAGGTTTATAAAACAAAAAGCAAAGAATATGCCATAGAGACCTTAGGTAGCGTGCAAAACCCCAAATAAGATCTTTTGCAACCAGAAAACTTAAGCCTGAAGGGCAAGAAACAACACAAATAGTTCAGTATATAGAAATTATATGATTATATTATAGATTAACTGGGCTGATATTCAATATGGTTTGAAAGTTACATACAAAATAGCTGTTACAATGAATTATTTAAGCAAAAGGAGAAGACCTATATATGAACTCAGTAAATGTCAAAGAAATTTAGAATTGATGATAGTTGGCAGTTATAGCTTCCTAAATTGAAATTAATTTTATCTCCTTGGTCATAGTGACTTCTATATTGGATTGGGAAGCAGCCAAAAAGCTTGTTAAGAAGAAGTGCAGGGAAAAACTAGCCTGGGACTAAAGTTACCGCTGATAGCCCAGGCAATCAAGGAGACAGACAGGAAAACAATCGCTAATTATCTGAGTATCAAAAGTGGTATGGGCTGCTTTTTATAAATCCATTCCTTTATACTTAATGTAACCCCAAGGACAGCAAGCTTTTCAAAATGTTTTTGAAGTACCTTATTGGTAAGAAAATAGTATCACTTATTTGACAGTGGTTTTAAGATGAATGATGGGCCTTTGGGGATGGTGGGGAGGCAGAGAATATCTGATCGTATGTAATTTTTCTTATATTTTTAGTAACAATGTGATTTTGGATTTATATTTTCCTTTTTGTGGTCATAAATATTTGAAGGTTAATATGGCTTGTTTTAGTCACTTTACTGTGGTAGTTCTTTATTCTTTCGATTTCTCAATTACGGATTGTATTAATTAATGAAATATTCTATCTAGAGGTAATTTTTATTCTCACCATTCCAATATCTCTTCCAGATTTTGAGCTATATTAGATAATTATAACAGAAAATGCTGCATTTTGTCTTCACATATATTTGTTTATTTATTTCTGGTTTGTAACCAAGTTTTCTTTTTTTCCCCTCCAGATGATTCTTTGGGATTGGGACTTAAAGCAATGGTATAAGCCTCATTATCAAGTAAGTATAAGTAATATCACTAACTAATATCTGTGATGAAACTTTTGACATTTAAAGTTACATTCACAATATTTCTATGCCATAAGATTTTCTTTAGCTAAACTAATAAGTTAACCAGAACCTTCATTGAGGTAGATTTTTTAAAAATACATTTTAATTTTAAGGGAAAAAGAAAATGATAAAAAAGCAAATTTATGTAAATTGTTATGAAAAATATTGCTTATGTTGTCTGGGCTCAGAATCAACTAATATTTCTATATTAAGGATGAGTTTTTTTTCTTTTCTGATGTGGACCACTGATCTATAAAGGAGAAAAAATAGATTGAAGGCCATATCTGAGACAAAGCAAAGCAATTGTCAAAATATTTTATTAGGGAAGTAAAGATACCCAACTTTCATTTTTTTGGTAAACTTTTTATTGAATTACAACATACATGCAGAAAAGTATACAGCTCAATTTTCACAAGTTAAACATCCCATGTAACTAGTATTGAAATGAAGAAATAGAATATTACCAGTATCTCAGAAGTCTCACTTATGCCAATTCCAGTCATTACCTATGTCCCCAAAGATAACTCCTGACTTCTAGTAATTAGTTTTGTTTATTTTTGAACTTTATATATACACAAATGGAATAATATATGTACTTTTTTAAGATTAATTTTTTGAACACCTAAGTAATATATGTTTATGTCAGGTAAAATGAAAATAGAAATAAAAAAAGAAAAATCACTCATAAAACATTAAGTAATAACTGTGTTAACTTTTGTTGTGTATCTTTATTGATCTTTCTCATTATGATGAATGTATTTGTATATTCTATAAAAATTGTATTATTATGTGTCATATGCTGTTTCAAAACCTGATGTTTTGTCACAGTAATGGCTAAACATTGGTAAATGTTAAATCATTTTTGTTATAGAAATGTTATACATTTATTATATTTATTTAGTAGTTGCCGAACACTAATTTTTAAAAAAATGAATGTTCCTTCGAATAGCTGATTTTTATTTTTAAACTATGAATGGAATAACCACAATAGCCCATAAAAATAAAACCACAGTAGCCCATAAAAATATTCTCTGGACTTTGGTGAGTAAAATAATGTAACTATTGCAGTCATATGAAATCAAGGAGAAGGCCACGTCTTACCTAAAAGGAATTGGTTCTTTGACCTACATGTTGGGCTTCATCATCATTTATATTCACCAAGATCCTCAGTTTTTAATTAAAATAATATCTCAATTACTGATAAAAATCTAAATATGCCTTATAGTCAGAGTGGACTGGTGTGTGTTAGGCACCTCTATCATTTTTCCTTTTCTCTCTTTCCTTTTCTAATCTTCATAAAAAATTGAAGGACATGGTGATTCATGCCTGTAATTCAAGCATTTTGGAAGACTGAGGTGGGAGGAGAACTTGAGGACAGCAGTTCAAAATCAGCCTGGGCCATGAGACCCCTGTCTCTACAAAAAATAAAATAAATAAAATTATCAGGGAATGGTGCGCATCCCTGTAATTTCAGCTACTTGGAAGCCTGAGACAAGAGGTTTGCTTGAGTTCAGGAGTTCAAGCTTCAGTGAGCTGTGATCACACCACTGCATTCCAGCCTGGGTGACAGAGTGAGACCCTATTTCATAAATCATTTAGCTGAAGAATTCAGCATCCTCAAAGCCCCCAGTGCTCCCTTTCTAGTCATCAGCTTTCTGCAAGCATTATGTCACTCCTGATTTTTGCCATTACAACTTAGTTTTTCTTGTTTTTGAATTTTAAATAGATTGAATCCATTATGTGTTTTGTTTTGCTTTTTTCCTTCAAAATTTCACCTGTGAGATTAATTTATATTATAGCACATAGCAGTAATCCATTTTCATTCTAGCTATTATTCCATTGAATGAATCTACTGCAACGTATTTATTCTAGACTAGATGGACATTTATTTTATTTTCAGTTTTTTGGCTATTGCAAGTAATGCTGTTGGCACACTCTTGATGTCTTTTCTTGGGTATATATTTTGGAGTGAATTGCTAGCCATATGCATGCATATGTTCGCTTTAAGTAGATAGCACTAGATAATATTTTTTTTCTTATTTTTTTTGAGACGGAGTCTCACTCTGTCACCCAGGCTGGAGTGTAGTGTCATGATCTCAGTTCAGTACATCCTCTGACTCCTGGATTCAAACAATTCTCCTGCCTCCGCTTCCTGAGTAGCTGGGATTACAGGTGTGTGCCACCACACCTGACTAATTTTTGTATTTTCAGTATAGAGACGGTGTTTCACCATGTTGGCCAGGTTGGTCTCGAACTTCTGACCTCATGTAATCTGCCTGCTTCAGCCTCTCAAAGTTCTGGGATTACAGGCATGATAATTTCTTGAAAATACAAAAAGTCTTATTAACTTTTACCTAACCATCAGCAATGTGTGAAAGTTCCAGTTGTTTCACATCTTTGCCAACAGTTGGTGGTGTCTCTTTTAAATCATTCTGGTAGCTGTGTCACAGTGTCTTGGGTTTGAGTAAAGTCATGAGCTCCATAACAACATTTTGGCCAGTGATAGACTGCATATACAATACTGGTCAATAAAATTATAGTGAAGCCTATGTAGAAACCTGTCAATAATAGATCCTGTCGATGCATGACTGTATTTGTATTTCACTAATGAGATGATTCAAGAGCCTTTCATATGTTAACTGGGTATCCAGATATTCTCTGCTCAGGTCTTTTGTCCAGTTTTCTATCTTTTACTTAGCAATAAGTAGGAATTCTTTGTGTATTCTGAACATGTATATATGTAGTTTTGTGTGTGTGTGTGTGTGTGTGTATGATACATGTATTTATGTATCTATTATTTATATATATATTATTATATATATATAAATATATATATATTATTTATACATATATTAATATGTATTGAAAAAATTTTTTCCCAGTCTGTGGATTATTATATCTTTTGATGAAAATACTCTATATTTTAATGTAGTCCCAATTTATCAGTCATATACTTTGATTAGTGATTTTTTTGTGTGTCTTGTTTAAAACTCTGTCTACCATCAAGGTCATGAAGATTTTCTTCCGTTACTTTCTAGAAGTTTATTTTTTACTTTCAATCTTTAGACTTATAATGCATCTGGAATTGATTTTTCTGTATGATGTGATATATATCTCAAGATACATTTTTTTCAATATGTATTTCCAATTGACCAAGTTCCAGTTTTGAAAAAATAAACATTCTTTCTTCTTTGCACTGTATTGTCACCTCTGTTGTAAATCAAGTGACCATATATGTGTGGATTTGTTTCCAGACTTTTTGTTTTTGTCCATCGATCAGCTTGTCTGTTCTTGAACACTGATACCATATTCACTACTTCAATCATTGCAGCTTTATAATACATCTTGATATCTCACAGTATAAGTTTTTCAGCTTTGTTCTTAAAAGTCATCTTGGCCATTCTTGGTTCTCTGTGTTTTCATACAAAATTGAGAATAAATTTTACAATTTCCATGTACAAAAAAATCGTGGAAGGATTTAGATTGATTATTTTACTGACTTTATCAATTTAGTGAGAATTACATCTTTATAATGTTGAGATCTTCAGCCCATGAATATGGTATTTTCACTTATTTGAGTCATCTTTATCTCTATTACGTTTTCAGAGTGGAAGTCCTGCATATATTTTGTTATATTTATTCCTAGATATTAGATTTTCTAATATTGCAAAGGAATTGTAAAAAAGGTATCAATTTATTTAAAGTTTATGTTTTTAATAGTTTATGCTGCTTCATTGAAATTCAGGTGATTTTTTAATATATTCATCCTTGTATCCAGGAACCTTGCTAAATTTACTTATTAATTCTAATAGCTTATTTGCAGATTCTTCGAGTCTTTAAGTACACAATAATATTATCTGCAAAGATGGATTTATTTATTTATTTCCAAACATGTGCCTTTTTTTTCTTTTTCTCATGTTATTGTACTGTCTAGGACCTTCAATGCAGTGTTAAATCGAAGTGGTATGAGTGGGCAGCCTTGTTTTTGTTCATGAACTCAGGGAGAAAATGTTCAACATATCACCACTAATGTTTTTTGTAGATACCCTTTAGCAGATTAAGGAAGTTTTATTCTAATCCTGCTTACTAAGGACTTTTTTTTCTCTTTTTAAGTCATGAGTGAATGTGGAATTTCATCAGATGCTTTTTCTGCATCTATTCAAATGATTCAGGAATTTTTTTCTACTTATTCTGCTAATGTGGTGAATTACATTGTTTAATTTGTGTGTTAAACCATCCCTGTATTCACAGATAAAGTAAATTTGATCGATTGTGTTTTTTTTTTAAAAATGTATCATTAGATTCTGTTTGTTAATTTAAAAAAAAAATTTTTGAATTTGTGTTTATGAGAGAGTGTTGGCCATAAATTCTTACTTTTCATAATGTTCTTGGCATTATATTGGTATCATGGTTATCAAGAACCTTGATACCAAAATAAAATAAGGTGGGATATTTACATTTTCTATTTTCTTGAAAAGCTGGGTAAGATTAAGAATTGATATTTTTTCCTTTAATGTTTGGAAGAATGCTCTGGTAAAGCTATCTCACCTTGGAGGATTTTTTTGTGGACAAATTTTAAGTTATGGATTCAATTTCTTTAATAGTTTTAGTGCCATTTAGGTTTTCCATCTTTTCTTCTAACAATTGAATTACTTGTGTTTTTCTAGGAATTCCTTTTTCTGTTGTTGTTCCTTCCAGCATTTGTGAGACTACTGAAAGCCCTATTTTAATTTCAAAATAGAAATCTTTTTGAGGATGTCTACTTGGTTTATTTCTCTCTTGGCCACTAAATTAGCAAATGCCTTTAGAGGAAAAGCAGGTCTGAATTGAAGCTCACTACTTTGTTTTTCTCATCACTTTGGGAACTTGTTTGGCCCTCCCTGTTTTCATAGCTCTGAACTCCAATTTTGGTCTCCCAGCCCCTTGGGCTTATAGATCTGTACTGTTTTCTGGCCTCTTTTGTGCTTCTCATCCTCTCTGCTCTATGCAGGTTATGACTCAGCAGAAAATTCCTAGAGGGAAAAGAGTAGAACAGAATGTTGTGTTTCTTTCAATCTTTTCTCTTAATTCTGGGTTCTTGGCCTTTTATGCCCTGGCTGTCTGGTTGTATTTTGAAGCCTTGAAATGTATGCTGTTTATATTTTTTTCAGCTTTTCTAGTTGTTCTAGACAGAAGAGTTGGTCTGATACAAACCAGTCCCTCTTAACTGGAAAATTAGGCAAGCCTCTTAAGGCATTCTGAACCTATTTCTTCATCTACACATTGAGATTAATACCAGTTCCCTAAAAGGGCTGATTAATATGTGCCTGGTACTCAATAAAAATGTGAGACAATATTATATAAATTTCAACAATAATAAATACTAAGCTGAACTTGTAGTGTAAGGCAGGAATCAGCATTTTTTTCTTTAAAAATCCAGAGAGTAAATATTTTAGTGTTTGTAAGAAACAAATGGTCATTGCTACCTTCTGCTGCCCCTACTGCTGTTTCTCCTTCTCTTTTTCCTCTTCTCCTTCCCACTCCTCTTCTTTTTCAATAACCATTTAAAACACAAAAACTATTCTTAACTTTCTGTACAACAATCAAGATTTTGTCAAATATAAGTGAACGGGAGATAGGAATTTAAGTTCAACTTTTAAAATTGCAGCAAATAATTTAAATATATAATTTAATCTGACGTAGATTATCATATCACTCTATCCTTGCTCACTTCTCTCCTGTTTCACCCAGAGTAAAAGCCTTTGTCATGTATGTTAAAGAACTTACACAACTGGTTCCCTCCTTTACTCTCTTTTACTTCTCTCTCTTTGTCTTCTACTACTTTCTCCTTTAGTTACTCTTTCCAGCTTCACTGCCTTCCTTGTTATTTCCCAAACAAGTCAGACAGGCCTCTGCCTCAGCTCTTTGCACTTGCTAGTCTCTCTGCCTGGAATGCTTATTTCCCACACCTTGTCATGTCTTTATATAAGCATTGCTTTCTGCATACCCTAACTATCCTCTTTAAAGTTGCACTGGGTTCTATCACGTCTTTTTTTTCCTTAACTTACTTTATTTTCTTTTTTCAGCAGCCTGTTCAAAATCTATTATATACAATCCTTTATTACTCATATTACGTAGGTTGGAATCCAGTATTCTCAAAAATTTGGTCCCAACATGCCCTTCCAACCTGTTTTTCATTGCTCTCTTATATAATTTGTACTTTAATAATTTCACGTTTCCTGTACAGCATTATTTTACCACCTAAAAATTGTATTTTACCACTTTTATACTTTTATTTATACTGTGTACATTTTGTGCAGTACACTCCCCCAGTACATTTTTGTTTTGTTTTATTGTAAACAGTTATTCTCCCCTAACATTTATAAATATAATCCTACCAATTTTTTAAGGCCCAGCTCAAATGCTACCCCTTCCATAAAATTTCTGTTACCATCCAAATGGAAGTTTTCTATACCTCTTTTGAACTGTGATGCCATTTTGTCTGTATTTTTATCTCATCACTTTCTAATAATAATAACAGTACTACTTTTACCCTTAGTTATATATACTATTCATTACTTTATATGCTTTGCATGTGTTACCATATTTGTCTCTTTTCCTTCTTGCTAAGTACAGTTATTAACTCTGGAAATGATGTAAGAGGTAATCAAGTGAGAACTGTGAAAAGTGGAAAGAGGAAGGCAGACTGGCTAGGGACCCTAGTACAGGAGAAACAACCAGTGCCAGAGTCTCTTACGACTCATACCCAACAGCAAAAGGTGGTCTAGGCCTCCACTCTCAACCCGACAACATAAGGTGACACAGATAAGCTCATTCTTTCCCCCAGATTAAACAAGAGTCCTGCCAACAACACTAAGCAAGGCTGGTGGCTCTGGCATGGGAGAATTGATTTGGAGTCACTGGCAATCAGTGGCCAGGGAGAAGCATTCTCCATCCCTCCTGAGCATGAGACTTCCCTTCCCCACTGAGAGATAACTGGCAAAGGGGATATCCCTACAAATGCCTAGCCCAGAAAGTGATCTTTGTTCCTGTGCCTGGACACTCTGTTCTCCCCCGACAAGGTACCAGATGACACAACCTGAGGAAGCTGTCTTTCCCCCAACCCTAAGGCATGAATATGGGCTAGTGGGAACCCTAGGGGCACCAAAAAAAAAAAAAAAAAAAAAAAAAAAAATCAAACAGACCAAAATGATTGTGAATGCTTTGAAAATTAAATTGTCATCAGAAGGACAGCCCACAAAAGTAGGCCAGGGCCTGCATGATAAACCTAAATGAGGAGGCTGCCTTTTAATGTCAAAGATTTCAGTAGACCTAGAGTCTTGTAAGTTGTAGCCAAAATATTGAGGATAGAATAAAAAATCACCCATCATACCAAAACCAAGAAAATCACAACTTGAACAAGAAAAAGCAGTGACAGCCCTAAGATGAATCAGATTTGGAGTTATCTGGCAAGGATTTTTAAAGCGAACATCATAAAAATGTTCTAACAAATAATTACAAAGTGTCTTGAAACAAATGGAAAAAGAAAGAAAATATTAGCAAAAGAAATATTAGTTATAAAAAAGAAACAAATGGAAATTATAGAGCTGAGAAATAAAATGATAGAAATTTAAAATTGCTGGATGAGATGAATAACAGAGTGATGACAGAAGGATAGAATCTGTGAGCTTAAGGAAAGATCAATAGAATTTACCCAATTTTTCACAAGATAGAGAAAACAGAAACAGAATGAACAGAGCCCTAGGGACTTGCTGGGCAGTATCCAAGAACCAACATTTGTATTATTATTGTTTGAGAAGGAGAAAGAGGGTGCAATTGAAAGAGTTTTGAAGAAGTAATGGCTGAAAACTTCCCAAATTTAGCCAAAAACATAATCCTACAGATTCAAGAAGCTTTCTGAAGCCCAAATAGCATCAACTCCTTAAAATCTACTCTAAGACATGTCACAACTTGTGAAAGCTAAAGACAAAGAAAATATCTTAAAAAGCATCCATCCAGAGAGAAACAACACATGACCTATAGGGGAACACCAATTTAAATAATAGCAGATTTCTCATTTAAAACCATGAAAGCCAGAAGGAAGCAGCAGAACACTTTTGAAGTGCTGGAAGAAAACGGCTGTGAATTCTATATCCAACAAAAGTATTAGTTAAGAATGAAGAGGAAAATATTGTGAAATGAAGGAAAACAAAATGAATTTGTCACTAAGAGATTTACCTTGCAAGAGAGACGAAAGGAAGTTTTTTAAACCAGGGATCACCAACCAGCACTTGTCTGTGGCCTGTTAGAAAGGGGGCCATACAGCCAGAGATGAGCAGTGGGCAGATGAGCATTCCCGCCTAAGCTTTGCCTCCTGTCAGATCAGCTGCTGCTTTAGATTCTCAACAGAGCACAAATCCTATTGTGAACTGCACATGCAAAGGATTTGGGGTTGTGCATTCCTTATGAGTATCTAAGGCCTGATGATCTGAGGTGGAACAATTTCATCCTGAAACCATCTCCTCACACCCCCACCCAGCCTGTGGCAAAATTGTCTTCCACAAAGCCTATCCCTGGTGCCAGAAAGGTTAGGGAACCACTGCTTTAAACAGAAAGGAAGTTATAAAAAAAGAATCTTGGAGTAACAGGAAAGAAGAAAGAACAATGACACGAGAAGTAATAGTGTGAGAATATAATAGACTATCCTTCTTGTGAGTTTCATGAATCATATTTGATGATTGCAACAAAAATGATCACATCATCTGATACTCAAGACAAGATAATTATACTTAAAAGTAGGCAAGGTAGAGACCTAACTGGTAGTAAGGTTTTCACACTTCACTCAACGTAGTAAAATGTTGGTACCAGTAGACTGTGATAAGTCACATATGTACATTGTGTTGCCAAGAGCAACTGCTAAGAAAACTATATAATGTAATACACTCAAAAACTCTATAAATTAATCAAGATGGAATCATAAAAAAGTTTCTGTAACCCCAGAAAAGCAAGAAAAAACAGAGGAACAGGTCTTTAAAAGCTGTTGGCAAGATGGCTGAACAGGAACAGTTCTGGTCTGCAGCTCCCAGCAAGATCAATGCAGAAGGTGGGTGATTTCTGCATTTCCAACTAAGGTACCAGTTCATCTCATTGGGACTGGTTGGACAGTGGGTGCAGCCCACAGAGGGCAAGCTGAAGCAGGTGGGACGTCACCTCACCTGGAAAATACAAGGGGTTAGGGAATTTCTCTACCCTAGCCAAGGGAAGCTGTGAGAGACTGTAATAGGAAGAATGGTGCATTCTGGCCCAGATACTGCGCTTTTCTCATGGTCTTTGCAACCGGCAGACCAGGAGATTCCCTCTGATGCCTACACCACCAGGGCCCTGGGTTTCAAGCACAAAACTGGGCAGCCATTTGCGCAGACACTGAGCTAGTGGCAGAAGCTCCCCCCCTCCCCAACAGTGACACCTGGAATGCCAGCAAGACAGACCCTTCACTCCCCTGGAAGGGGGAGCTGAAGCCAGGGAGTGAAGTGGTCTGGCTCGGCGGGTCCCATCCCTATGGAGTGCAGCAAGCCAAGATCCACTGGCTTGAAATTCTTGCTGGCAGCACAGCAGTCTGAGATAGAACTGGGACGATCAAGCTTGGTGGGGGGAGGGGCGTCCACTATTGTTGAGGCTTGAGTTGGCAGTTTTCCCCTCACAGTGTAAACAAAGCCACTGTGGAAGTTCGAACTCGGCAGAGCCCACTGCAGCTCAGCAAGGCCTCTGCAGCAAGACAGTCTGTCTAGAATCCTCTCTGGGCAGGGCATCTCTGAAAAAAAGGCAGCATCCCAGACAGGGACTTATAGATAAAACCCCTATCTCCCTGGGACAGAGCACCTGGGGGAGGGGGTAGCTGTGGGCACAACTTCAGCAGACTTAAACCTCCCTGCCTGACAGCTCTGAAGGGAGCAGCGTATCTCCCAGCACAGCATTGGAGCTCTGATAAGGGACAGACTGCCCCTTCAAGTGGGTCCCTGACCCCTGTGTATCCTGACTAGGAGACATCTCCCAGTAGGGGCTGATAGCTACCTCATCTAGGAGAGCTCTGGCTGGCATCTGGTGGGTCCCTCTCTGAAACAAATCTTCCAGAGGAAGGAACAGGCAGCAATCTTCACTGTTCTGGAGCCTCTGCTGGTGATGCCCAAGCAAACAGGGTCTGGAGTGGACATTGAGCAAAATTCCAGCAGACCTACAGCAGAGGAGCCTGACTGTTAGAAAGAAAACTTAACAAACAGAAAGGAATAATATCCATATCAACAAAAAGGATGTCCACTCAGAGACCCCATTCAAAGGTCACCAACATCAAAGACCAAAGGTAGATAAATCCACAAAGATGGGGGAGAAACTGGTTTGAAAAGGCTGAAAATTCTAAAAACCAGAATGCTTCTTCTCCTCCAAAGGATCACAACTCCTCACCAGCAAGGGAACAAAATTGGATGGAAAATGAGTTTGACAAATTGACAGAAGTAGGCTTCAGAAGGTGGGTAATAACAAACTCCTCCAAGCTAAAGGACCATTCTAACCCAAGGCAAGGAAGCTAATAACCTTGAAAAAAGATTAGACAAATTGCTAACTAGAATAACCAGTTTAGAGAAGAACGTAAATAACCTGATGGATCTCAAAAACACAGCAGGAGGACTTTTTGAAGCATACACAAATATCAATAGTCGATTCGATCAAGCTGAAGAAAGGATATCAGAGATTGAAGATCAACTCAAATAAAGTGAGAAGACAAGATTAGAGAAGAAAGAGTGAAAAGAAATGAACAAAGCCTCCAAGAAATATGGGACTATGTGAAAAGACCAAATCTACGTTTGATTGGTGTATCTGAAAGTGATTAAGAGAATGGAACCAAGTTGGAAAACACTCTTCAGGATATTATCCAGGAGAACTTCCCCAACCTAGCAAGGCAAGCCAAAATTCAAATTCAGGAAATACAGAGAGCACTGCAAAGATATTCCTTGAGAAGAGTAACCCCAAGACACATAATCGTCAGATTCACCAAGGTTGAAATGAAGGAAAAAATGTTAAGGGCAGCCAGAGAGAAAGGTCGGGTTACCCACAAAGGGAAGCCCATCAGACTAACATGGAATCTGTCTGCAGAAACCCTACAAGTCAGAAGAGAATGGAGGCCAATAGTCAACATTCTTAAATAAAAGAATTTTCAACCAGAATTTCATATCCAGCCAAATTAAGTTTCATAAATGAAGGAGAAATAAGATCCTTTACAGACAAGGAAATGCTGAGAGATTTTGTCACCACCAGGCCTGGCTTACAAGAGCTCCTGATGGAAACACTAAGCATGGAAAGGAAAAACTGGTACCAGCCATTGCAAAAACATACCAAATTGTAAAGCCCACCAATGCTAGGAAGCAACTACATCAACTAATGAGCAAAATAACCAGCTGGCATCATAATGACAGGATCAAATTCACACATAACATATTAACCTTAAACGTAAAGGGGCTAAATGTCCTAATTAAAAGACACAGACTGGAAAATTGGATAAAGAGTCAGGACCCATTGGTGTGCTGTATTCAGGAGAGCCATCTCACATGCAAAGACACACATAGGCTCAAAATAAAGGATGGAAGGAATATTTACCAAACATGGAAAGCAAAAAAAAAAAAAAAAAAAAAAAGCAGAGGTTGCAATCCTAGTCTCTGTTAAAACAGGCTTTAAACCAACAAAGATCAAAAGAGACAAAGAAGAGCATTACGTAATGGTAAAGGGATCAATGCAACAAGGAGAGCTAACTATCCTAAATATATGTGCTCCCAATACAGGAACATCTAGATTCATAAAGCAAGTTCTTAGAGACGTACAAAGAGACTTAGACTCCCACACAATAATAATAGGAGACTTTAACACTCTGCTGTCATCATTAGACAGATCAGCAAGACAGAAAATTGACAAGGATATTCAGGACTTAAGCTCAGCTCTGGACCAAGCAGACCTCACAGACATCTACAGAACTCTCCCCCACCCACCCCAAATCAACAGAATATACATTCTTCTCAACACCACATCATACTTTTTCTAAAATTGACCACATAATTGGAAGTACAACACTCCTCAGCAAATGAAAGAGAACAGAAATTATAACAAACAGTCTCTCAAAACCACAGTGCAATCAAATTAGAATTCAGGATTAAGAAACTCACTCAAAACTGCACAGTTACCTGGACACTGAACAACCTGCTCTGGAATGACTACTGGGTAAATAATGAAACTAAGACAGAAATAAAGATGTTTTTTGAAACTAATGAGAAGAAAGACACAATGTACCAGAATCTCTGGGACACATGTAAAGCAGTGTGTAGAGGGAAATTTATAACACTAAATGCCCACAAGAGAAAGCAGGAAAGATCTAAAATCGACATCCTAACATCACAATTAAAAGAGCTAGACAAGCAAGGGCAAACATATTCAAAAGCTAGCAGAAGACAAGAAATAACTAAGATCAGAGCAGAATTGAAGGAAATAGAGATATGGAAAACCCTTCAAAAAATCAGTGAATCCAGGAGCTGTTTTTTTGAAAAAATCAACAAAATACACCACTAGCCAGACTAATAAAGAAGAAAGAGAGCAGCATCAAATAGACACAATAAAAATAATAAAGAGGAGATCACCACTGATCCCATGTAAACACAAACTATCATCAGAGAATACTATGAACACCTCTATGCAAATAAACTAGAAAATCTAGAAGAAATGGATAAATTCCTGGACACATACACCCTCCCAAAAACTAAACCAGGAAGAAGTCAAATCCCTGAATAGACCAATAAGTTCTGAAATTGTGGCAGTAATTAGTAGCATACCAACCAAAAAAAGGTCAGGACCAGAACGGATTCACAGCCAAATTCTACCAGAGGTTTGAAGAGGAGCTGGTATCATTCCTTCTGAAGCTATTCCAAACAATCCAAAAAAAGGGAATTCTTCCCAAATCATTTTATGAAACAAGCATTATCCTGATATTAAAACCTGACAGATACACAACAACAAAAAAAGAAAATTTCAGGCCAATATCCCTGATAAACATTGATCCAAAAATCCTCAATAAAATACTGGCAAACTGAATCCAGCACCACATCAAAAAACTTATTCACCATGATCGAGTTGGCGTCATCCCTGGGATGCAGGGCTGGTTTAACATACACAGATCAATAAACATAATTCACATAAACAGAACCAATGACAAAACCACATGATTATTTCAATAGATGCAGAAAAGGCCTTTGACAGAATTCAACAGCCTTTCATGCTAAAAACTCTTAGTAAACTAGTTATTGATGGAATGTATCTCAAAATAATAAGAGCTATTTATGAGACACCCACAGCCAATATCATACTGAATGGACAAAAACTGGAAAGCATTCCCTTTGAAAATTGGCACAAGACAATGATGCCCTCTCTCACCACTCATATTCAACATAGTATTGGAAGTTCTGGCCAGAGCAATCAGGCAAGAGAAAGAAATAAAGGGTAGTCAAATAGGAAAAGAGGAAGTCAAAGTGTCTCTATTTGCAGATGACATGATTGTACATTTGGAAAACCTCATCGTCTCAGCCCCAAATCTCCTTAAGTTGATAAGCAGCTTCAGCAAAGTCTCAGGATACAAAATCAATGTGCAAAAATCACAAGCATTCCTGTACACCAGTAACAGACAAATTGAGAACCAAATCATGAGCGAACTCCCATTCATAATTGCTAAAAAGAGAATAACATATTTAGGAATACAACTTACAAGGGATGTGAAAGACCTCTTCAAGGAGAACTGCAAACCACTGCTCAAGGAAATAAGAGAGGACACAAACAAATGGAAAAATAGTTCATGCTCATGGGTAGGAAGAATCAATATTGTGAAAATGGCCATTCTGCCCAAAATAATTTATAGATTCAATGCAATCCCCATCAAGGTGCCATTGACTTTCTTCACTGCATTGAAAAACAACTACTTAAATTTCATACAGAACCCAAAGAGAGCCCGCATAACCAAGACAATCCTAAGCAAAAAGAACAAAGCTGGAGGTATCACACTACCTGACTTCAAACTATAAGACTACAGTAACCAAAACAGCATGGTACTGGTACCAAAACAGACATATAGACCAATGGAACAGAACAGAGGCCTCAGATATAACACTGCACATGTACAACCATCTGATCTTTGACAAACCTGACAAAAACAAGCAATGGGGAAAGGATCCCCTGTTCATTAAATGGTGTTGGGGGAACTGGCTAGCCATAAGCAGAAAGCTGAAACTGGATTCCTTCCTTACACCTTATACAAAAATTAACTCAAGATAGATTAAAGACTTACATGTAAGACCTAAAACCATAACAACTCTGGAAGAAAACTTAGGCAATACCATTCAGAACTTAGGCAATACCATTCAGGACATAGGTGGGCAGAGACTTCATGACTAAAACACCAAAAGCAATGGCAACAAAAGCCGTAATAGACAAATGGGGCCTAATAAAACTAAAGAGCTTCTGCACAGTAAAAGAAACTATCATCAGAGTGAACAGGCAACCCACAGAATGGAAGAAAATTTTTGCAATCTATCCACCTGACAAAGGGCTAATATCCAGAATCTACAAATAACTTAAACAAATTTACAGGAAAAAAAACAAACAACCTCATCAAAAAGTGGGCAAAGTATATGAACAGACATTTCTCAAAAGAAGACATTTATGTAGCCAACAAACATATGAAAAAAAGCTTATCATCACCGGTCATTAGAGAAATGCAAATTAAAACCACATTGAGATGCCATTTTGCACCAGTTAGAATGGTGACCATTAAAAAGTTTGGAAAGAACAGATGCTGGGGAGGATGTGGAGAAATAGGAACGCTTTTACACTGTTGGTGGGAGTGTAAATTAATTCAACCATTGTGGAAGACAGTGTGGCAATTCCTCAAGGATCTAGAACCAGAAATACCATTTGACCCAGCAATCCCATTACTAGGTATATACCCAAAGGAGTATAAATCATTCTACTAGAAAGACACATGCACATGTATGTTTATTGTGGCACTGTTCACAATAGCAGACTTGGAATCAACCCAAATGCCCATCAGTGATACACCGAATAACGAAAATGTAGCACATATACATCATGGAATAGTATGCAGCCATAAAAAAGGGTGAGTTCATGTCCTATGCAGGGACATTAATAAAGCTGGAAACCATCATTCTCAGCAATCTAACACAAGAACAGAAAACCAAACACCGCACGTTCTCACTCATAAGTGGGACTTGAACAATGAAAACACATGGACACAGGGAGGGGAACGTCACATACTGGGGTCTGTTGGGGGGTGGGGAGGCTAGGGGAGAGATAGCATTAGGAGAAATACCTAATGTAGATGATGGATTGATGGGTGCAGTAAACCACCATGGCATGTGTGTACCTATGTCACAAACCTGCACATTCTTCACATGTACCCCTGAATTTAAAGTATAAAAGCAAAACAAAAACAGAGGAACAAGGAACAGAAGAAACAAACAGAAAACAATAAAATGGTAAACTTAAGACCAGTATTTACCTTAAAAGGATACAATATGAAAAAAAGGAAAAATGGACCATGTAAAAGGATTTGTCTGTGAAAATGATTTTTTTTTTTACATGAAGTATTCCTGTTGTAATGGGAGATATTTATGAGTGAATTCTAATTACCTTGTATTGTAAAAGTGAAAGTCACACTGTACTCTCAGTAAATTTGTGATTTATTCTTTCCTAATTTCAACAGTTTTTAGGCAGTATTGAGGAAAGTTTACTTGCAAACAAAAATTGTTTTGTACGTGTTCCATTTGAATTCTGTGGTGGCTCAATGAGACCCTACGGAATTCTAATGAGTGGTTAAATTGACAAAGTTCACAGAAAAGGAGTATAAACTATAGAAATATTATAAGGAACATTTAGAATCACAATAATAAGAGAATTCAGGTTGAAGCAGCAATTAGAGGTGGGTTTTTTTGCCTATCATGTAGATAGTGATTAATTAATTTCATAGTTCCTAATTGTAATGGGGTATGAAAAAATAGTTGCTGTTAAATGCAATTAGAAGTATACATTTGATTAACATATTCTAAGGCAGTTTTAGAGAAATGACCAACTTTTAACATGTTAATTTGCATTCAGCAATTCAGATTATGGGAAGCTGTCTATAAGAAGTATGCTTAATTGTTCACAGTAATGTATATAGACCGGTGTTTATTTTAATGTTATTTGCAGTGGAGAAAGGCTAGAAATAGCTTGGTTATGTCCTGGTATCAGAAAATGTTTTAAATTAAAACCTAATATATATTAACACTTCACAAGAAAAAAAATTTCACAAAGAGCAGATATTATTTAGCTATATTGGTGTAACTTTCATAATATTTCTCAGTTCCAAAATATATTGAGGATACTTTAATAAAGAGTTTTGTTGTGAAATTATTAATTTGAATAATTGTTAATTCCAAACATTTCCAAATGTAAGTTCAAGGTTCAACAAAACAAACACAAGTAACATTTAATTTATTGTTCTGATTGTTAGTCCACTTATTTCTATGGTTAATCAAGTTGAACATCACATATGTGTATTTTCAGAAACTAAAAGTCACCTCATATGTTTACATCAGTAACATATTTCTTCTAATTTAAAAATTCCTTTTTTGCCAATTTTTTAAGGCCTAGACTGATGCTACCCTGTCTTTGAGGTTTTTGTTAATTATTCATCTTTAAGTTATTGCTATCTCTTTTGAACTCTGATTTAACATTTTTCTGTATTTTTATCTCCTCACTTTCCATAATATTAATAGTAATAATACTTTTTTTGTACTTTAAATCATACATTATACACTGCTTTATTTGCTTTACCTATATTACCAGATTTTTCATGAGCCCATAATAAGGTAGACATTATTATGATTTTACATTGAAGAAACTAAAATGTTCAGAAGTTAAATACATTACTCAAGATCACATAATTTAGGTTAAAGTTTAGGTTTCAAATTCAGCTATGTTTGCTACAAAACCTTGTCACTATGTTAGGCGGCCTCATAAGTGAGTAAGGCAAATGAAATAAATGCTTTGTGTGTTTAAAATAAATTTTGTTATAAAGGAAAGGAAATAATTAATGAATTAATGAAATGTTCAAATTGCACACTTTAAATACAGTTTGAATTTTATACTAGTCATAAGATCAGTGTTAGTAATTAATACCATTAAATATGAGATAATCAGCTAACAAAAAATTAAGAAAAAATTAAAATTTACAGTTATTTGCTACATATGTATATATGTTTTAAGTTAGAATTATACCATTTGTTATATAATTTATGCCATGTACAAATGAATGAAAGTTTTACTTTTTTTCTTTCTAGAATCCTGGAGGCGGAAACGGAGTTGATCTTTCAGTGCTAAATGAGGCTCGCAATATGGTGTCAGATCTTCTGATTGATCCAAGCCTTCCACCACAAGTTGTTTCCTCTCTACAGAGTATCAGTAGCTTAATGAGTGCTTTCTCAGGTTCCTGTAGGCCAAAGATTAATCCTCTCACACCATTTCCTGGATTTTATCCGTGCTCTGAAATAGAGGACCCAGCTGAGAAAGGGGATAGAAAACTTAACAAGGTCAAAATACAAAAATCATGCAACCCTATTTATCAAATTTAATGATATTTTCAAATTAACTGCTCCTTTAAAGTCTATATAAAATACAATTTTCCTTTCAAGCACCAGACATAATATAGAGCTGCTTGGGATGTTATAGGCCTTTATAAGCTGAAATAATTATAGAAGAGTATTCAGTTTTTATTTTAAATACATTGCTGTGATTAGTAGTTATAATTTGAATGGTAACTATGTATTATTATTCTTGTTAAGAAGTAGGCTACAACAAGCAAATTTCGTTTCAGGCTTGTACAACAAACTAGTAGTCAAATCGTGTTATTGCTCTATTTTATTCTTTAGAATCCAGGAATTGTTCTTGTTGAATCAAGAAGAAATGGTCATTATAATATTCATTTTATGAATTACACAGCATTATTTTAAAATTATTTTTATGTTTTTTGAACCTTCTTTTCCCCCGTTACCTACTGTAGATTACTGTAATTCAGTAAGCATTGATTTTTCTATCATTAGAATAGAGGATTAATTTCACTTTAAAATATTAATATTTCAAAATAGGATTTTCTTTAGAAAATAAATACTGTTTGAAATGGATATGCATTATCCTTGTTCAGAGTGCGTTTACTTGTTTTATTTGACTATTATCGATATCTTTGACAATAGCTAAAATCATAAAACTTCAAAACTAGAAACATTTAAAAAATTATTTTACTCAACCACTTTATTCCAGATAAGGAAACTAACCAAGAAAAGATGAAATTTGTTTCAGTTAATTTTGTCAATTGTAATAAAGCTTATAGAACTTAGAAATAGGTAAATACAGTTTTTGTAGGGATTCTGATCATCAGTTAATTTTATCAGTTGTCAGCATTGGGGTTTAGAAATGTTGAAAAGTTAAGCAAACCCAATTAGAGGAAAAGGATTTCAAAAGCATTCATTACAATCTGGATCATAGTTATTTGATGCTTTTATTTTCTTAAAGTTTATGTAGTAGCACCTACATTAGTCAAACCCAATTAATTAGTGCTTAGTTGTATGACTTCTGTTTTAGCACTCTACCTTATAAGAAAGAGGTTAATCACAAGCATCCAGAGGGCATAGCAACAAACCATCAATAAAATAATTCTAATATATTCTTGAGGCAGTTTTCACTCTGTAATACTCTTTGCGTTTTCTATTAATATTTGATACTCAGGATAGAAATTTTTAAAAATAGTAATTCTTAAAAATTTTAATCAAAAATCATATTAATATCAGTATTTAGTGTGTAGAAAATTGTACTGGTATATTTTAGAAACATTTTAAACATAATATTAATTAAACAGGATGCCTAAATGCCTCATTTCCTGAGCATTGTAGTTAATCATGGTTAATTTAGGTTCTGGAATCTACTGATAGACTAAGTCATATAAGAACCAGGAAGTAACCCTTATTCCTTTTCTTTATGTTCTTTAAACTCCTTATTAGAATTCTATGTCTAATTTGTCTCTCCTTTTGGAAAGCATATAAGAAGCTTGATGCAACTTCAGAAAATAGCCACGACATTTATAGAAAAAACAGTAGGCAAAAGGGAAAAGGAACAGTTAACTTAATATAATTATCTTATATACGTTAAGAACAAAGAAAGATCATATGAACCTAAATTATAGTCAACAAGGATATTAACATAAAGAACTTTTTCCCGGAGGCATAATTAACTGTTAACCTTTACAAAATCAGTGTCCTTGAGAAAACTGATATATAAGACAGATACTTATCTCTGAGATTGCTGCAGTGTCTGGTGATAGAAGAAATTCATAAGAAGCAGAAACTATTATGTAAATCTCAGTAAAACACTTATTTATAATGGTCAAAAATGGAATATTATTATTAATTGAACATTTGGGTTAGTTGAGAATGTTTTTAAAAATTAGGGCAAAATGTTAATGCTAAAAGTGTTCTGTATTTAACTCAATCATTTATTTAAGCCCAGAATCCTTCCTGCAGTTTCTCCTGATTAACCACTAAGTAAATTCTATAGCACTTTATTATAAAAAATTTAGATTATAGGGCTGATTATCCCTGATCCTAAGATTGTCCTCTGAAGTTGATTTTCAGGGTAAATCTTTCATATCCACTTTTAGATTGCTAATTGTTTCTTTCTCATGAAACAAGCAATAAAATTACAAAAGAAAAAGAATCTAGTTTAAATTAGAGTTCAGACATATTTTTTAGTAGGAGGAAGAGGAATAGAATAACAAAATAGAGTAAAATTTGGAGTAAATTGACAGATTCTCAGAATAGAATGTTCCTTTTTTCTTCATACATGTTAAAAATATTGACATTTTCATGTGCCATCATTAATATTACATATATGGCATATTAAAGAGTGACATTTTTAACCATTGTTAAATTATTCAACAGGGACTAAATAGGAACAGTTTGCAAACTCCACAGCTGAGGAGGAGCTCAGTTACTTCAGGACTGCTACCTGTTGAACAGTCTTCAAGGTGGGAACGTAATAATGGCAAAAGGCCTCACCAAGAATTTGGCATTTCAAGGTAAAATCTGCAGAGCCTTTTAAAACACTTTAATTGAATGCATCTACTTTGTTTCTGTCAATAATGTTTCAAATAATTTTAGAAGTAGAAAGGAATGGTTGAAGTATTTTTGGTATAAGACAACATGTTTAGTAATAATACGGTATAGTAAAGAATATGGTTATTAAAAAGAAGCTAATGTGTCTTGTCCTAAAACTTGATAGGCTGGGTACAAAATGTGCTGGATCCCTGGGAACATAAGATAGTTTGAGGAAATTAGGAGCAACTTAGGACTGGGTGCTGGGAAAGTTTTAATTGAAAGAAGTGGCCATTCCAGGGCTAGCCACCAACCCAATGAATAGTATCCAAAGGTAGGTCTGCAGAGTTACTGACTTCTGAAAAGAGGAGCACGTTTCCAGGGCTTATCACAGTTGTTAGGTTTAAGGTAACCAGACTTTCAAATCCTATTCCTGCTGGAGGATGAGACAACTAATATATTTTTTATTCCATTGAGGCTTTACTTGGAACCACACAATGCTAATCCTATAAACGAAAGGCATCAGTAACTTTAAGTAAATGGGGCTGGGGAAATGCAGGAGCTGAAATCTCCTAAATGTAAATGTATACATTTACCCTGATAACAAAGGTTTTAATAAAAATACTTTGTCTTTTGAAAGCCAGGAAAAATACGGATCTCTTGCGTGGGTTTATTATAAGCTTTTCTTTACTCAGCCATTTAATTACATTATTATAAAATTGGAATTGGCATAAATTCTGTGTTAACCACTTTGTTATTACTGAGCATGTTTCTTACTTTTGAGCTGTATGATTTCACATTTGAAACAGCAGATGGCAGGATTGGATCACAGTTATTTGTTAAAATTTATGTTAACATTTACATGTGCAAGATAATCAGATAATTATAATTTTCTGGATTCTTTTTGGTTTATTAATTTGAATCTTGTATAATATATTCAAGTAGGTGAACTACTTTTTGTAAAAGAAAAATCAAATGAAATGATGTCTAAAACAGGAGTGGATTGAAGTATGAAGAGTACGGTACAGGAAAATGAGCGTTGCCCCAAAATTTACCATGGCCTGAGCATCATAGTCTTTTTTTTTTTTTTTTTCTTTTTTCTTTTTGTAAAGGAAGTAGGATATAGGGAAGTGAATGATGTCAGGAACAGAAAATGTAACAGTATTTCATAACTATAGGTAGCATTATTTTGGCAGTATTGTTGGGTTTTAAAAGGAATGATAAAAATGTTTTATATTTTAACCGTTGATACGTAACAGCAATGTATTTGCAGTTAAAGAAACATTTGAAGGCCGGGCGCTGTGGCTCAAGCCTGTAATCCCAGCACTTTGGGAGGCCAAGGCGGGTGGATCACGAGGTCAAGAGATCGAGACCATCCTGGTCAACACGGTGAAACCCCGTCTCAACTAAAACTACAAAAAATTAGCTGGGCATGGTGGCGCGTGCCTGTAATCCCAGCTACTGAGGAGGCTGAGGCAGGAGAATTGCCTGAACCCAGGAGGCGGAGGTTGCGGTGAGCCGAGATCGCGCCATTGCACTCCAGCCTGGGTAACAAGAGCGAAACTCCGTCTCA
>NW_022436987.1:9999717-10003580 GCF_009761245.1 Sapajus apella
AAAAAAAAAAAAAAAAAAAGAAACATTTGATACATTGAGTTCAGGTCATTTTTATCCTGCTGCCTCAGACAATTGATGTAAAAAAGAAACAGTATGGAGAAAAATAATCTTTAACTCTGAAAAGTGTTTATTACATAAAACTAAATGTAGGCAGATTCCATATAAAGACTTAACTCTTATTAAAATAAAATTATATGTCTCATAAAAGATTTAGAAATTTGGAGAATAAAGTAATTGGTGGTATTACAGACATCTATTTTAAAGAGATCAGGCTAGAGATATTTTTTCTAGTTTGTAGAAGCTGGAGCCTCTTGGTAATAAGTATCTATCTGTACTTTGCACATAGGTAAGTTATGATGGGAATATATGAACCATTTACAACCATTATTCCTTTTCAAATTCAAGTCTCTGGATCAGTGCTGTCCAATAGAAATTTTTGCAATGGTGGAAATAGTATGTATCTGCACCGTGCAATATGGTACTCTGTAGCTAAATGTGGCTGTTAATCATTTGAAATGTGTCTAGTATGACTAAGGAGTTGAATTTTAAATGTGACTTAGTTTTTATTAATTTAATTCAGATATAAAGAGTCATATGTGACTGTTTTGTAGATATATGTGACACCCATACTAGTGCGGCTCTAGATCTTTAAAGCATAGTGATGTTTTGTTCAGGAACCTTTAGACTTTAGTAGGACAAAACTAAGACTTACGACTCTGAAATCATCTTGACTTTATTAGAGTACTCCAGAATCGAGATCTCATATTTTTGATTTTGAGTCTTGAGCTTTGGATTCTGATCACAGTTTGCCTGACTGATTTTTACATGCTTCCAGTGTTGAACCTCTCATTTCTTGAACCTATGCCTGTAACCAGATTTCTCATCACTCCAGCTGCTTTTTCATCTGTTAGTATTGTTCTGAACTTATTTCCTGGCACATCGTCTAGTGGAGTGGTTGCTTACAAAATGGATTTACCTAGAGATCTTGGTGTTATCTTTGCATCCTGTTACCTTATTCTACAGATAACAATTATCGGATATCGTTCTACATTATATTTTACTCTCTCTTCCTTCTTCTCCTTTATCACTTCGCCTGTACTGTTTTATGCTTTTATTACTACTTACGTGGGCTATTGAATTAGCCTCTTAATTCCAGTTTCCAGTATCCTTCTTGACTTGTTTTGTCTTCCACCTTCCACTAGAAATCTTCCTTAAATAAAACTGTGATTACAGTTGTCCCTGGTCTCCTTGGATACAAAAATCCATGGATGCTTGAGTCCTTTATATAAAATGGTGTAGTATTTGAATATACTCTCTACCCATCCTTTCATATACTTTAAATCACTGCTAGATTACTTATAATACCTAATGTAATGTAAATGCTATGTAAAGGGTTGTTATACCATATTTTTTTATTTGTATTAGTTTGTATTATTTTGTTGTTTTTTTTTTCCCCTTGAATATTTTTGATTTGGTTTTGGTTAAATCTGTGGATATAGAAACCTCACATACAGAGAGCTGACTGCATGTGGTTTTTCTAGTCATTGCATTTTTGGACTCTTTACTAGTGCTTATAGAATAACACCCAAATTCCTAGGGTAGAATGTGAAACCCACTTATTACCTCATGACAAAGCTGCAACCCTTACTTGAAAAAAGTAAATGAACTAACATAGATGAGCAGTCTTTCAAATAATGAGAATAGAAAATGATATGGAAAACTTTCTAAGTAAAAACAGTAGGTATGTAACTTGTTTAAGACTCTTCCTTGATGTTTGCTGATAATTTTGTTCTTTAACTTCATTTGAAAATAAAGCTAAATTATGTTTTAAAATAATTAAAATACAAACAATGAAATATAAATAAGGTATTTGGATAAAAAGTAATACCCTATTTGTGTAAAGAATAATATAGGATTTAATTTTGCTTTTATTCATGCTTTGCCTAGAGAAAAAAAGGGAAGTATTATAATCCTGGGGCTATGATAAAAATAATCAGAAGGAAAAAAAAAAAAAAACCACAGGAAAGAAGAGTTAGTCCCCTATTGAACAGCTACCCTGTTCCTATTGTTATGAGTTTATTATTGTTCATCTCTTAGAGGACCTGAGATTTCACTAATTAAGGAGGTCATTCCTTTACAACACCAAAATATGTTTCCAACATCACCTTCCTTTGCTCTTCTGAAATTCTAGTCAAGCTGAACTATTTGATCTCATCTCTCTCCTTCTGTGCACCCGTTTAATTTAAAAAGCAATTTAACTGGAATAGATCTCAACTTCAGTTCTGTATATTCTTAGTTGGGCTCAGAAATCACCTTATAAGAATAACACCTGGAGGTCTTTCTCCCTTGTCCAAGGAGAAGTACTCTTTTTTTACCTCTGAATTTCCATAACACCTTTTTTTATGGCACTTTTCACGTTCTACTTTGTGTCAGCCATTACTACTACTCTAAATTCTGTTTGATTTCTGCAAAGAGTTTGAGATTGCATTAAAATGGATCTTTGAAGATAAATGGCTGCTTAACAAGTGTCCTGCAGAGGTATGGTATTCATTTGGGATTATGACCCTTAATCTTGCCTTTTACAGTTCTAGATCTGGGATGAGATTTCTCTGGTCAGAAAGTTCCAGGAAAGGTAGTTTTCTGAATTTGCTGATGATTGAATTACCTATCTCTGAATTATAGTTTTAGTTCAGGCTGAATATCCCTTATCTGAAAGGCTTGGGGCCAGAAGTGTTTGATATTTCAGATTTTGGAATATTTGCCCATGCATAATGTGATATCTTGGGGATGGAACCCAATATTCATTTATATTTCATATACACATAGCCTGAAGGTAATTTTATATAATATTTTAAATAATTTTTTGCATAAAACAAAGTTTTGACTGCATTTTAACTGTGACCCATTTCATGTGGTCAGGTGTGGAATTTTCCATTTGCAGAGTCATATCCGTACTCAAGAAATTTTGGATTTTGGAGCATTTTGGATTTGGGATGTTCAACCTGTACTTAGAGTTAAAAGAAGACTGAATTGCTATTTTTGAACTGGGTGATGAGACCTAGCCTTCTCTGAGGGCAAGTAGCATGTATTCAGGGCTTACAGATCACTCCTTTTGAACTGGGTTTCCCTGGGGAAAAAAATAGGCAAGTTGTGTTCAATTACCCTGTGGACTATCAACTACAGTTTCCTGCTACACTAAAGAGACTTGCATGTAAACCTGTGAGTCATCATTTATCTTCACCACTGCTGTGTAATCAAATCTAATAACTTGCCTGGCAATAGTATGTCTCCTAAATTCTGTGCCTTATAATTTATCAGACACTTAACACCAAGGTTATATTAGCAAGCTTAGACCCTATTTGAATCCCAGCAATTCAAGAGGGTTAATTGTGTCATCCTACTCAGCTTCTTAGGACAATGACTGTAAATTTGGATATCTACAATTATCAAGTTTATATTACTGCAATTGAAAAATTGAGTTGGTACAGACCTTGTTAAGGTGATTTGTATTGACTATCTAGAAGTCAGCTCTTAAAATATAGCTTAGCTCAGTGACGGTTACTTTTGACATCTCTTGTAATTGTTCATTTGCCTTTGACAACTCATTTCCAAGTGAGTAAAAAAAAGAAAAACAAATTCAATTTCTTCCACCGTACTCTGACAGCACACTTCTGATACCAGATGTGTGGGGATTTCCTTGCAAGCAAGCAAGCAAGCAACAAGCAATTCTATAGTAGACATAAGCTAGGTGTCCTATAATTCAATTATTTCTTTTTCTCTTTCCTTTTTTCCTTCCCTTCCCCCCTTCTCTTTCCTTCCTTCCTTCCTTCCTTCCTTCCTTCCTTCCTTCCTTCCTTCCTTCC
>NW_022436987.1:10003680-10065500 GCF_009761245.1 Sapajus apella
TCCTTCCTTCCTTCCTTCCTTCCTTCCTTCCTTCCTTCCTTTTTCTTTCTTTCCTTTCTTTTCATTTCTTTTTTCTTTCTCTCTCTCTCTCTTCCTTTCTTCTTCTTCTTCTTTTTTTTTTTTTTTTGACAGAGCCTCACTCTGTTTTCCAGGCTGGAATGCAGTGGCATGATCTCAGCTTGCTGCAACCTGTACCTTTTGGGTTCAAGTGATTCTCCTTCCTCAGCCTCCGAGTAACTGGGATTACAGGCACATGCCCATACCTGGCTATTTTGTGTATTTTCAGTAGAGATGGTGTTTCACCATGTTGGCCACGTTGGTCTCAAACTCCTGACCTCGGATGATCTGCCTGCCTCGGCCTCCCAAAGTTCTGAGATTACAGGCATGAGCCACCGTACCCAGCCTAATTCAATTATTTCTGATACCATCTACCTGGAGATAACAGCAGATCACACTGGTTAAGGATTCAGTCCCACAAAACTGATGCCCACTCCTGATGCCAATAGCAAGCCTCAGGTTATTTTGCCTGTGCTTCTGACCAACCATCTGTAAATCAGGGTTCCCACAGCTCCTTCCCTGGTTCAGGTAATTTGTTAGAGCAGCTCGCAGAACTCGGGGAAGCATGTTCACTGGTTTGTTACAAAGAATATTTTAAAGGATTCAAATCAACAGCCAGATGAGGAGATACAATGGACAGGTCTGGAAGGGGCCTGAGTACAGGAGCTTCTGCCCCTTTGGAGTTGGGGTATGCCACCCTCCTGGCTTGTGGACATGTTCTTGTTCACCTTCCTGGAAGCCCCCACATGGTTGGCTATTCACAAGTTCCTCAGACCCAGTCCTTTTTGTTTTTTTATAGGAGCTTCATTTTATAGGCATGATTGATTGAATCATTGGCCATTGGTGAGCAATTTAAGCTTTAGTCCCTCTCCTCACCCTGGAGGTTGGGGAGTGCGGCTGAAAGCCCCCATCCTCTAATCCTACCTTGGTTTTTCCAATGACTAGCCTCCATCCTGAAGCTACCTAGGAGCTGCAGCCTCAGTCAACTCATTGGCATACAAAAAGACACTTTGGAGATCCTCAGGATTTTAGGAGTTGTATGCCAGGAAACAGGCATACAACTAAAACCAAATATATATTTCACAATATCACACCAAGTCTGACTTTAATCACCTTCCTACCAACTATTAATAGTCATGGAACTACTAGCCTGGTTATCTTCTGCTTTGTTCAGTATTGTTTTATGTAATTTCATTGAGGTGTGTATTTATGTGGTGCTGGGGCAAGACATGATGGGAAGATTCTTGAATTAATCTGAGAAACTATCATTTGACCTGTAACTCTTAATTCTAAATAGCTAAATTAATGTATGATATATTGAAATTGTTGAAAGACCCTGGATAAAGGTAGAAGACAATAGAGCAGTGGTGTGGTGTTATTCTGAAAGGAGAGATCTCTCTTTGACTTGCATATTAATTAGGGAGTGGACTTTGGTAGAATATACAGATTTTTCTATTTGAATGTTGCCCTGGGTGGTATGTTACTCTTTTTTTCCAGTATTTGCCACTCCACATGTAGGCATTTGCCAGTGTGAAATAATCAAAAGGATAAGAATCCAGCTTAAGAGAGTTTATTCAAATACAAAGCTGAGGATGACCATCCAGGAAAACACAGACTCCAAAGAAATAGGATCAGTGCTTCAAAGTTGAAAAGTTAAGATCGTATTTGTATAGGCAGAAAACAGACATTTAGCGGAATAACATTTTTCACACAAAGTTGGTTTATGAGTTATAGCAGTTTGATTAGTTACAGCTTGTTTGTTTTCTTTTTCCAATTTAAAAGAATATATTTAACATTCCATCTTAGAAAACGGGTCTTTGTATAGAAGAAGAAAGAGGGAAGTTAATTTATAATGAAGATAAACAGTAAAGAGGGAAGGAGTCTTCTCTGGCACCTTTTAGTTTTTTGCAGCATTTAGCAAAGCAATGTAAGTAAGGAAAAAAAGGCTAATCTGTAATCAGGGAAACCAAGTTTATATCTGCCTAGGTTACAGCCGCCTGTTAGTGACTGAGGTCCCTTAATCACATTCCTTGAAGGCTCAAAATAAAAGTTCCAAAAGTTTGGTTTTGCATTACTTATTTTCACACAGAGAAAATATGAAGAATGACTGAGCATTGGCAAGGAGATGAGTTCATTGGGTGCTATTATGTGCTTACTGCTTGTTTTTTGCCTACACTAATAATAGTTGTCAATACCTGTGAGGTTAGGGAACAGAAAAAAATTAAAAACTATACTTTAGTCCAGTAGTTCTCAGTGAGGTCACTGTATCAGAAAATCCATCTTATAAGAACTTGTTAGAAGTGCAGATTATCTGTCCCCATCCCAGATTTAGTGAATCAGAAACCCTGGGGATGAGACCAGCAGCCTATGTTTGAAGAAGCCTTCAAAGTAATTGTGATAACCTGCTTTAGCTCGGGGATCAGCAATCTACAGCCTATGGACCTAATTTGGTCTATAACATGTTTTTTTGTAAGTAAAATTTTATTGAAACAAAACCATACCCATTTGTTTATTTAGTTTATGGATTCTTTTGTGCTACAGCGGCAGAGTTGAGTAGTTGCAACAGAGAACTTATAGCCAAAAGTATTTACCATCTGGTTCTTTACAGAAAAAGTTTGCTGACTCCTGCTTTAGGCCTTAGGCACTAGAGGCCCAAATTCTGAATGTATGAGAATATATTTGCTAATTAAATTGAAGACCATGAAGAAAAATGAAATTTTTCATGGCTTTTAAAAATTTTAACCTGTTACTTTTCCCTTTTAGTCAAGGATGCTATTTAAACGGGCCTTTTAATTCAAATCTACCGCCTATCCCGAAGCAAAGGTCATCTTCCATATCACTGACTCACCATTTAAGTCTGCGAAGAGCTGGTAAGAAATCATTCTTTATGACTCATATATGGGGATTCTCAAAGTATATGGTAGTGTAAACACTTTTCATTACACATTTATAGCTAATTTTGAATACAATTTCATGTGTTGTAAGTTAACATGACTACGAAGTTTGGGTTGGCTGCTAATTGACTGTTGGCAAATTCTTTCAGTAAGCAGTTTTAGAACACCTCTGTACCAAGTGCTTTGCTAAGCAGTAGGGATTCAGAGATAAAATATAGAACTATTTAACCTGAATGGTTGCCGACCCAGGACAAGGGAAAATCTTCAAGAAAGAGTATTTCTTTTGTAGAATGGTAATTATGGAGAAAAAAATTAATATTAGAACAGAAAAAGCCATGACTTCATCCTGGAAAAAAAAAAACATTCTAATAGGAATTTTCTTTATATTAAAAGATTATAGAATGCTTAAAATCTTGGACAAAAGATATTTTAACAAATATAACATAGGAATAGCAAAGCAATACAGATACATTATGGCTGATATGACATAGGTACAATTTCGTGATTGGGATATACAATTACAAGATTCTTTTATACGCAATAAACTATAAAGCATGTGAAGAGGTCAGAAAGTGTTATTAATAATCAAGAAAAGCAGGCATTAGAAAAGGATCTACATATGATATTGATGTTTTATTTTACAGTTTTTACAATATCAATGATGTTTTAAAGGAAATAGAAGGAATAATGGCCAAAATGAATGGATATTTTGAATAGAGACTAGAACACTGCTAAAGAAATGGACAGTCTAGAACTAAGAAATGCGCCTGATTAAATCAAAAGCTTATTCAATGGTTTAAGAATAGATTGGACATAACAGAATATAAAAGTAGTAAAGTTGAAGTCAGGTAAATAGAAAATATCCAAACTGAAGCACAGAGAAGGAAAAATACATAAATAACAGAACAAAGTTTAAGAGACATATGGGACACAGAAGTTCTAAAATATGTTTGACTGAAGTCCCAGAAGGAAAGGAGAGAAACAAAAGGACAGAATAAGTTACCAAAACTAATAAAAGAAGGCAAACAACAAATTCATAAAGTGCAGTGAGCCCCAAGCAGGATAAATACTAGAAAATGACAGCTACATATATGAGTCAAGGCTCTAAATTATAAAGAAAAAAGTTTCAAAAGCAACCAAATAAAGATAGATTATTTTTCCGGGAACAACAGTAATACTGACAGCGACTTGTTAACAGCAACTGTGAACTTCAAAGACAGTGGAATGGCATATTTTAAAAAGTGTCAAAAGAATAAAACTTGCCAACATAGAATTCTTTTTTTTTTTGGGAGACGGAGTTTCACTCATGTTACCCAGGCTGGAGTGCAATGGCACGATCTCCGCTCACCGCAACCTCCGCCTCCTGGGTTCAGGCAATTCTCCTGCCTCAGCCTCCTGAGTAGCCGGGATTACAGGCACGCGCCACCATGCCCAGCTAATTTTTTGTATTTTTAGTAGAGACGGGGTTTCACCATGTTGACCAGGATGGTCTCGATCTCTTGACCTCGTGATCCACCCGCCTCGGCCTCCCAAAGTGCTGGGATTACAGGCTTGAGCCACCGCACCCGGCCTAGAATTCTTTATCTAATGAAGAAATATCCTTGAAAAATTAAATTGGAGCCAGGCATGGTGGCTCACACCTGTAATCCCAGCCCTTTGGGAGGCCGAGGCGGGTGGATCACGAGGTCAAGAGATCGAGACCATCCTCGTCAACACGGTGAAACCCCGTCTCTACTAAAAATACAAAAAATCAGCTGGGCATAGTGTCGCGTGCCTGTAATCCCAGCTACTCAGGAGGCTGAGGCAGGAGAATTGCCTGAACCCGGGAGGCGGAGGTTGCGGTGAGCCGAGATCGCGCTATTGCACTCCAGCCTGGGTAACAAGAGCGAAACTCCGCCTCAAAAAAAAAAGAAAAATTAAATTGAAATAAAATTTTTTTTTTTAGTATCCTCACTGCCCCACCCCCAACAGTAACTGTGGTGATAGGTATGTTAATTAATTTGATTGCGGTAATCATTTCACAGTAAATATGTAAATCAAGTCATCATGTTGTACACCTTGAATAAGGCAGTTTTTGTCAATTATACTTCAGCAAATCTGGAAAAAAATCTTTTACTAAATCAGATGAGAAGCTAGAAAAAAATACATTTTTTTTTCAAACAAACAAACAAAATCTGAGAGAATTTGTAGGTGGCAGACCTGTGCTACTGAGGTTCAGTAGAGGAAGTTTCTTAGGCAAGAAGAAAATTATCCAGATTGAGGCATGGAACTGTAAGAACAAACCAAAAGCACTGGTAAGGCTAAATAGATGGGTGAAGATTAAAAAATACTGATGGGCAAACACAATAGTAACTTTCTTATAGCATTTATAAAATACATAGAGGCAGGTAAATGATAACAATAGCATAAAGGGTAGGGAAGGGGTAAATGTACTTAAATTCGTTGTAAGGTAGTAGTAATGCTAGCAAAACAGCAAAAAGTTATAATTTAAGGGAAACTAACATTCAAAGATGAACATTGTAATATCCAGGGGCCAATTTAAAGACCAATAAAACTATATAACTAAAAAGCTAATAGGGAGGTAAAATGGCATGATTTAAAAAAAAAAAACTCGTATAATGCAAAAGAATCTGAGAAAAGAAAAGCAAAAACAGAAGAAACACATAAAAAATAAATAGCAGCATGGTGGATTTTAAACACATTTTTTTACATTAAATATATACCTTGGGGATAGAAGGAGGAATCTGACTAGAGTTGTCAGTATATTACCTGAAATGTCAAGTTTTCAACAAAAATTGGACTTTACACTCCAATTAGAAGACAAAGATTAGGCCGGGCACTGTGACTCACACCTGTAATCGCAACACTTTGGGAGCCTGAGGTGGGCGGATAACATGATGTCAGGAATTCAAGACCAGCCTGGCCAACATGGTGAACCCCATCTCTACAAAATACATAAATACAAAATGCAAAAATTAACAGGATGTGGTGGTGGGCACCTGTAATCCCAGCTACTTGGGAGGCTGAGGCATGAGAATCGCTTGAATCCAAGAGGTGGAGAGTGCGGTGAGTCGAGAGGGTGCCACTGCACTCCAGCCTGGGCAACAGAGCAAGACTCCATCTCAAAAAAAAGTAATCTTCTGACTGCTCAGTGGTTGATGCCCAAATTATACTGATCCCCCAGGGATGTCATTTAGGAAACCATGTTTAAAAATACAATTAAAAACTCAAGAGAAAAAGCTAGTAGAGAACTAAGTAATTACACATTATAGGAGAAACAGAATCTATACAATTAGTTCAGGAAAGTCACTAAGCAAAGAATCAGAAAGAAGAAAACAAACACGAAACCAGCAACATAAGAAACCTTTGGTGTTGGAGGGATCTGCTATCAAAACTGTTACAGTATTTTATCTACAATATCAAATTTTCAACAAAAATTTGTGAAACATGCAAAGATACAAGAAATTTTTGACATGTACACAAGGAAAAGGTAACCAACAGAAATTATCCCTGAACTGGATTGGATTTTGGACTTAATATAAAACAAAATTATAGCATTGTTTTAATAATTATGAAGTAATTGCTATTTTTATTCAATATTGGATTAGAGGTTCTAGTCAGAGCAATTAGGTAAGAAGGAATAAAAGGAAAAAGTAAAACTGTATTTGCAGATGGCATGAGGTTGTATATACAAAATTCTAGGAAATTCATTAAAATCTATTATAATCAATAAATAAGTTTATCAATGTGGCAGGATATACAAAAACCAATTTTATTTCTATACACTAACATTAAGGAATCAAAAACTGAAGTTACAAAAAGATTTCCATTTACAGTTAGCATTAAAAAATCTTTGAAATAAATTTAGCAAAATAATACAAGACCTTTGGAATGAAAACTGTAAAATACTGTTGAAATTAAAGAAGACCTAAAATATTAGAAGACATTCCATGTTTAAGGATCAGAAGACATAATATTATTAAGATGGCAACATTCTTTAAATTGAACTAGATTCAATACAATCCTTATCAAAATTTCAGCTTTGCCAAAATTGACAATCTGATCCTAAGATTCATATAGAAATGCAGGAGTCCCAGAATAGCCAAAACAGTTATTTAATGAAAAAGAAGAAAAATATGAGGACTCCCACTTTCAAATTTTAAAACTTACTACCAAGCTACAGTAACTAAGACAGCATGGTACAGGCATAAAGATATTTCTATTCAATTAAATAGGATTCAGATTTTAGAAATAAACCTTGACATTTATGGTCAAATGATTTTCAACAAGGATACCAGGATACTTCATTGAGAAATGAATCGTATTTTCAATAAATGGTGCTGAGAAAAGTGGATATGAACATGCAAAATAATCGATTTGGAATCCTACCTCTCACTATACTCAAAAATTAACGTGAAATGCATCATAGACTCAAATGTAAACATTAAAACCATAAGAGATAGCACGTGTTGGCAAGAGTGTGGAGAAAAGGGAACCTTTTATACACAGGGAACGTAAATTGTTGCAGCCATTATGGAATACAGTATGGAGATTTCTCAAAAAATTAAAGATAGAACTGCCATATGACCCAGCAATTTTTCTTCTGGATGTATACCGAAAGGAAATGAAATCAACACCTTCTAGAGATATCTGCTTTCCCATGTTCATTCACAGTAGCCAAGGTTTGGAAACAACCTAATTGTTAATCGATAGTGAATGGAGCAAATATAATAAATATATACAATAGAATATTATTTAGCTTTAACAAGGAAGGAGATCCTGTCATTTATGACAACATGGATGAACCTCAAGAACATTATGCTAAGTGAAATAAGTCAGACCAGAAAGAAAAATACTACTTGGGAGCTCACTTATATGTGGAATCTACAAAAAATAGTCGGATTCATAGGAAAAGAGTAAAATGGTGGTTATCAGGGGCTCGGTGGGGTAGTAGAAATGAGGAAATAAAGGTCAAAGGGTACAAAGTTGTAGATATATTGAATGAAGAAGTCTAATGCACAGAGGTCTAATGCACAGCATGAGAACTATAGTCAATAATATTATTGTAATGTATACCAGAAATTTTGCTAAGAGAATAGATTTTAGGTGCTCTTACTACACATACATACACAAAAGATATCTGTGAGATGATGGATATGTTCATTTGCTTGACTGTAGTAACTATTTCACTATGTATGTGTATATCAAAACATCATGTTCTATGCCTTAAACATGTACAATAAAAAGAATCAAAAATAAAAGTATGCATTATGAAAAAGGCTTCCATTATAACCTTTGTACTAGAAACATGAACTGGAAGCCAAATAAAATAAAAAGGATTCCATGGGGAATAAAAGTAAAAACCATAAAACTTACAGAAGAAAACATTGGAGGAAATATTTGTGACTTTGGGTTTTGAATAAGGCATTCTTGATATGGCAAATATGATACCAAATGCATGGTCCTTAAATGAAAAATATTGATGTATCAGAATTTATCAAAATTGAAAACATTTGTACTTTAAGAATTTTTTTTTTTTTTTTTTTTGAGACTGAGTCTCGCTCTGTCGCCAGGCACCAGGCTGGAGTGCAGTGGTGCGATCTTGGCTCACTGCAACTCCCCCCTCCCAGGTTCAAGCAGTTCTCCTCTCGAGCAGCTGGGACTACAGGCACACACCACCATGCCCAGCTAATGTTTGTATTTTTAGTAGAGGCGGGGTTTCACCATGTTGGCCAAGATGGTCTCCATCTCTTGAGCTCATGATCCGCCCGTCTTGGCCTCCCAAAGTGCTGGGATTACAGGTGTTAGCCACCATGCCTAGCCTAACATTTGTACTTTAATAGACACCATCAAGAAAATGAAAAGACACAAGTTAAGAGAAAATGTTGGCAAATCATATTTGACAACAGACTTGTATCCAGAATATGTAAATAACTCTGAGAACTCAAAAAGAAAAAGAAAAGTGGCCTGATTAAAACATAGAAGATCTCTGCCTGGACAACACAGCAAGACCCTGTCTCTGCAAAAACAAAAAAAAATAATAAATTAACTGGGCATAGTGGTGTGACCTGTGGTGATACCAGCTGCTCAGAAGGTTGAGGTAGAAGGATCACTTGAGCCCAGGAGGTAGAGGCTGCGGTGAACTATGAGGAATACCACTGCCAAATTGTCTTCCAAAGTGGCTACATCATTTTACTTTCCAATCAGCAATGTATAGTGTTTCCATTTTATGAATATTTTGTTCAGAAGTTCATGTTGAAATCTAATACCCAATGAAACAGTATTAAGAGATGGGGCCTTTTAGAGACGACTAGGCCATGAAGTTGGAGACTTTATGAATGAGATTAGTGCTCTTATAAAAGAGGTCTGAGGGAGCTAGCTAACCCCTTTAGCCATGTGAGGACACAGTGAAAAGGTACCATCTGTGAGGCGGAAACAGCCTGGGTGATACGGCTAGATTGCCGTCTCAAAAAATATATATATATAAATAATAATAAAAGAAAGAAAAGAAAATAGAAGGTCTGAATAAATGTTTCTCCAAAGGACACATACAAATGGCCCATAACCACATGAAAAGATGCTCAGGATCATTAATATTTGGGAAAATATAAATCAAATCCACAGGGAGTTACCATTTTACACCCACTAGGATGTCTGTAATTATAAAGATAGACAGTAACATATTTTGGTAAAAAATATTCAGAAGTTGGGACACTGTACATTGCTGATGGGAAAGTAAAATGATACAGCCACTTTGGAAGACAATTTGGCAGTTTCTTAAATTTTAAACATGAAGTTACCATATGACCCAGAAATTCTGCTCCTTGGTGTACCCAAAAGAGGTGAAACTGTACATACACACAAAAACTTGTACATTGATGTGTATAGAAGCATTATTCATTATAGTCAAAAAGTAGAAACAACCTAAATGGCTATCAATGAATGGTAAAACAAAATGTGGCTTGTCCATACAGTAGAATATATTTTTTTGTCACAAAAATAAAATGGAGAAGTACTACATGCTACACCATGAATGAACCTTGAAACCATTATGCTAAGTGAAATAAGGCAGTCACAAAAGACTACAAATTGTACAAATCTACTCATATAAAATGTCTAAAATGGACAGATCTATAGAGATAGAAAACATTATTAGTGGTTGCTATGGTTTTAATGTTTGTGTACCTCAAAAATTCACATGTTGAAACCTAATCCCCAAGGAAACAGTATTAAGAGATGGGGCGTTTTAGAGGTGACTAGGTCATGAGGTTGGAGTCTTTATGAATGAGATTAGTGCCCTTATAAAAGAGCCCGAGGGAGCTAGCTATCCCCTTCAGCCATGTGAGGACACAGTGAAAAGGTACCATCTGTGAGGCAGAAACTGAACCCTCACCAGACATCAGATCTACCGTCACCTTGGTCTTGGACTTCCCAGCCTCCAAAACTGTGAGCAGCCAATTTTTGTTGTTTACAAATTACCCAGTCTAAAGTATTTTTTTATAGCAGCTTGAATGAACTAAGACAGTAGTTGCCTGTAACTATGGGTAGGAGGGACAGGAATAGGGAATGACTGCTAATGGGTATAGGGTTCCTTTCTGAGTTTATGGAAGTATTCCAGAATTAGATAGTGGTGGTAGTTGCACAGCTCTGTGAATTTCTAAAATTCACTGAATTGTACAATTTAAAAAAGTTAATTTTATGGCATGTGAATGATACCTTTAAAGGCTGTTTAAAAAGCACATAAGCATGTTCTCTTACCACAGTGGAATTAGATTTAAAAACATCTGTCAGTAGATCTTCAGAAAATCCTCAAATTATAAATAACCTATGGGTCAAAGAAGGAAAAACAGTGAAAAATTGAAAATATTTTGAACTGAATAATAATGAAAATAGGACTTATTAAAATATGGGAAGAAGCTAAAGTAGTGCTTTGAGTTGGGAAATTTATAGCAAAAAGGAGAAAAATTAAAAATCAGTTAAGCTTACATTTTAAGAAGCTACAAGTTTAACAGCAAAGTAAACCAAAAGAAAGAAAAAGACATAACACTGATATAAAAAGATAACACTAATAGAAAAATGACAGAAAATCTGAAGAGTCATATATCTGCTAAAGAAATTAAATGTAGTTAACAACCTTCCTATGACTTTACTGGTAAATTCTTCCCAATATTTAATGAAAATGTTTCTATGAAAGATTATATCTAGTGCCTTAGTTTTCTGTAGCTACTTGCTGTAAACTGAATATTAATATCCCCTCACTTGCACCCCAATTCATATGTTGAAACCTAATCCTCAGTGTGATAGTATTTGGAGCTGGGGCCTATGGAAGGTGATTATGTCATGTGAGTGGACTCTTCGTGAATGGAATGAGTGCCTTATAAAAGATACCTCAAAGAGCTCTCTAATACCTTCCACCATGTAAGGACATGAGAAGATGGTCATCAGTGAACCAGGAAGTGGTCCATCATCAGACACTACATCTGCCAGTGCCTTGATCTTGGACTTCTTAGCCTCCAGAACAGTGAGACATAAATTTCTCTTATGTATAAAATACCTCGTTTATGGTATTCTGTTATAGCAATCTGAATGGGCTAAGACACTATCAAATTACCACACAGTGACTTAAATAACACAAATTTATTCTTACAATTCTGGGGGTCAGAAGCCTAAAATTGTTCTCACTGGGTCCAAAGCAAGGTATCAGCAGGGTTGTATTCTTTCTGGAGGCTTTAGGGGATAATCCATTTTCTTTTCATTTCCCAGTTTCTAGAGGACTTCCTAGAGCTTGCCTGCATTCCTGGCCCATGGCCCCATTACTCCATCTTCATTGCCAGCAATATCAGTCTGAATCCTTATGCTAACATCTCTCTGGCTCTTTTATGTTTGCTTCTCTTTTACTTAGGCAGAGGATTCAGCTGTGCATGACTCTTGTAATAACAAGGACTCTTGCCATTAAATTGAGCACAACTGGATAATCCAGGATAATCTCCCCATCTCAAGGTTAGCTGATTAGCAACCTTAAGTCCATTTGCAATTTAAATATCCCTTTGCCATTTAATCTAACATATAGATTCTGTGGTCAGGATGTGGACATCTTTGGCAGTGATTATTCTGCCTAACTCAGCCAATCTTATATAACTCACTGAAAAGGGAAAGAGGAAACCATTTTTATGAGGCCAGCATAACTCTAATATCGAAACCTGACAGGGATATTACAAGAAAACTAAAGGCCAACATCTCTTGTGAATATAGATAACAAAAATCCTAAACAAAGTTAAAAATATAATTGAGTAATATATTAAAATAATAATACCATAATGTTCATGTTAGGAAGTATTATTACAGGAATGTAAAGCCTGTTTAATCTTTGAAAATTCACTGCATTAGTTGAATAAAAGAGAATAATCATGGCCATCTTAATTGGTACAGAGAAAGCTTTTCATTTATGTTCATTTGATAAACTCGGTCATTACCCATAATTAAAAATTTTAAACAAATTGGGAATAGAGGGAACATTTTTAATCTGATAAATCTGTACCAGAAATATTTTTCAAACATTATACATAATGATGAAGTATTGGAACATTTTCCTCCTGACTTTGGAAACAAGATAAAGATGTTCACTGTAAACACTTGCCTCCAACATTTTCCTGTAATTTCTAGACAATCAATGAAGGCGAGATAAAGAAAAGGAATAAATACTGGAAAGAAAGATATAAACACTTTCCTTTATTTGTAGGTTACCTTTTTATATTCATAGAAACTCTAGAAGGATCTCAAAATATAGTAATAGAATTAACAAGTAAACTTTGCAAGATTTTAATTGTACAGAAAAATTCATTGTATTACTCTGTACTTTCAGAAAGTAGTTGAAAATGAAATTTTAAAACATCATTTACTACAGCTTCAAAAGCCATCAATTACCTAGAGATAAATTTAATTAAAAATGTGCAGTGCTGCTACACTCTATGACTGTAGGGACAAATTTCTATAACAAGACATGAAAATACTTACCATATGGGATTAGATGAATAAATTTGACTACATGAAAATTAATAACCTCTTTATCAAAAAAAGTCATATAAAGGCTGGGCATGGTGGCTCACACCTGTAATCCCAGCACTTTGGGAGACCGAAGTGAGCAGATCATTTGAGGTCAGGAGTTCGAGACCTGCCTGGCCGATATGGTGAGACCTGGTCTCTGCTAAAAATAGAAAAATTAACTGGGTATAGTGGTGGGTGCCTGTAGTCCCAGCTATTTGGGAGGCTGAGGCAGGAGAACCTGGGAGACTGAGGCTGCAGTGAGCCAAGGTCATGCCACTGCACTTCAGCCTGGGTGACAGGGTGAGACTCTGTCAAAAAAAAAAAAAGTCATATAAAAAGAATTCAAAACAGTAATAACATCTGAAAAAGAACTAGAATTCAGCCGTATAAAGAACTTCATCAGTGGAAGAATTATGGACAACTATTCATTTTCTGTTGCTGTGTATCAGATTACAACAAATGGAGCAATTTTTTGTGCAGTAGTCCACACACAGCTGAGTCCTCTGCTTAAGGTGTCATCAATCACAAAACAAGATGTTGACTCTACTTTGTTCTCATCTGGACAATCAGCTGGTAATGAATCAGCTGCCAAACTCAGGTTGTCCTCAGAATTTATTTCCTTTGGTTGTAGATTCTTGATGGCTCTGGCTTCTTGGTGGCTATTGGCTGGAGGCCACCCTCAGTTCCTAGAGGCTGCCGATAGTTTTTTGTCACATGGTCTTCCTCAATATGGGTGCTTAATTCATGGAGCTAGCAAGGAGAATCTCTAGAGTGAGTTTGCTAGCAAAATGGAATCCGTAATGTAACACAATCATAGGGGTCACACCCTGTCATCTTTCTGTTGATAAGAAGCCAGTCATAGGTGTTTTCTACACAAAGACATGAACACCAGTGGGGAAGGGTCAATGGGACTACCTTAGAGTATGTCCATCATCACAAGCCAATAGAAAAATGAGCAAAAGACTTGAACAAGCATTTCAGGGAAAAAACCTATACAAATGGCATATAAACATGAAATGTGCTTAACCTTATTAGTAATGAGGAAATTAAGAAGTAAAGGTATAGTGCTCTTCTATTTACCATCAGATTGGCAAAAGATAAAGAACATTATATTTACACACACACACACACACACACACACACACAGAGCGATAGAGAGAGAGAGAGTTTGTTTTAAGGGACTGGTTCACACAATTATGAGTGCTTGCAAGGCAGGCAAGTAGAAAATTTTCAGGACAGGCTGGCAGGCTGGAAATTCCAGCAGGGGTTAATGTTGCAGTCTTGAACCTGAAGGCAGTTTGGAGACAAAATTTTTTCCTCTTTGTGAGACATCAATCTTTTCTCTTAAAGCCCTAAGCTAATTGGATGAGGCCCACCCATGTTATGGAAGTTAATCTGCTTTACTCAAAGTTTATTGATTTAAATATTAATTACATCTAAAAAATATCTTCACAACAACATTTAGACTAGTGTTTAAGCAAACAGCTGGGCACCATAACCAAGTTGACACCATTGCACACATCTATAAATGTTTACCACTATGCCTGAAAATATTGTAGCACCTTAATGACTGTTACTTGTTTTCCTTTCTGAATCACACTTTACTTGGGTCTTTATTTTCAAATAAGGTTATAAATCTACCTGCCTCTTTCCAGGTATACCCACACTGCTTTAGTTTGAGGCACTCAGCAAAGGTTTCTGGAATAAATAAAAAGAATTAGAGATTTATCTCATGTTACTGAAGCACTCTGTTTTTTTTCCTTATTAAGCATTTAGCATTTGTTTGTATTCTTCAGTATTCTCTATCTTCATTGAGTTGTGGGGATGGTATCATTTTCTCCATTGTGAAGTTAAGTACGTTTTCCAGCACATAGTAAACTCTAAATATTTGTTGAATGAATGAATCAACTGGAAATATTTTCATGTAATTTTTAAAGGGATCTGACATTGCGTTAGCATATGATATTATATTCTCAACTTGCTTAATGCTATTAAGAATTTTAGTGCTTTGGCCAGATGCAGTGGCTTAAGCCTGTAATCCCAGTATTTGGGGAGGCTGAGGCAGGAGCATTGCTTCAGCCCAGGAGTTTGAGACTAGCCTGGGAAACATCATGAAACCCTGTCTCTACAAAAAATGCAAAAACTAGCCAGGCATGGTGGCTTGTGCCTGTAGTCTCCAAGGCCCAGAGGATCAATTGAGCCCAGGATGTTAAGACTACAGTAAGCCATGATCGTGCCACTCTACTTGGGGAATGGAATGAGAATCCATCTCACACACAAAAAAGTTAATTTTAGTTTTTCAATAAAATTTGGTAGAGATGCTTTGCTCATGTGAGTAATCAATCTGATAGGGATGCATAAGGTAAAAGTTAAAGACCAATAAGAATTAGAAAAATTTCTGCCATACATATGTCATACTGTTTGTCTACATTTATAATAGGTAAATGTGAACACTATGTTACCTATTATAAATGTAGATATTTACCCAACAAGGGATGCTTACCCAACAGCCACTGATCATGACAAATATGGCAAATATTGCATAAGTTTCTAGAATGTCTTGAGGCTCCATGTAGGAATTTGTTTTATCATTTAACTGTAAATACTTTGCTTTCTTTAAATAAGGAAAAAAATTCATAAAAACAAAAACATATATAACAAACACATACACATAATTATATTCTTATTTATTGCCTTTCTTTTAATTTTTTAAGGTATTTTGTCCAGTCTGAGTCCTGTGAATTCTCCCAACCATGGAACAGTGTCTGCTGGCTCTCTAACTAATCGATCACATATAGAATTTCCTGATACTGCTGATTTTCTTAATAAGCCAAGCATTATTTTACAGAGATCTCTAGGCAATGTACCCAATACACCAGATTCTTTTCAGCAGCTTGGAAATCCTGATAGCAATCTGTGTAACAGGTAAGTTTCCCAACTGTTTATTATTTCTGTTTCAAAATGTCAATTACAGTTAAGTCCTCAACATTTTGGATAGGTTGTTGGAAACTCCAACTTTAAGCTTAATGACCGGATTTTTTTTTGGTGTTACAATGAAATGACATTATTTGAAGATGTGCTGTAAGTTGTTTCACTTAAAGTGTCAGTTTTCAAAAACGTATCAATGATATTAAGTGAGGACTTTACTGTATTAAATAAAGTATTACCAGTTTTCTCATTCTATGTTATAACTAGATGATGGGTTTAGCCTCTATTTTTTTCCTTATTTACCTAGTAGTTTTTATTCTAAATAAATCTTTTATCATTTTAGTGGTATTAATTTTTTTAATTAAATAGTTTCCATCTGAGATAAAATATAGTGGTATTCTCCCCATCCTAAGATCTTAGTAAATATTAATTTAGTATACACTACTTAGTACCTATTCATAGTACCCAGTCATATGGCGTTTGATCTTATTTGTGCTTTACTAATAGTAAGGGTTTACCTCAGACCCAAAGTTCACTTTGAAAAATATTTTGTTTCCTTCAAAGACACACAGACCCTTTTCTAGTTTAAAGCCTTTAAGTTTATAGAGAGATTGGAATGTTAGGATGTGTTGCAGTTGAGACCTTGGTTAAAAATTAAACAGATTTTCTAATTGTGTTCAGGTAAAAAACTTTTACCTCATTTATCATATATATTTATCTATTTTATTCTATAAGCTGTGGACATCAAATACTGAAATATGTTTCAACATCTGAATCAGATGGTACAGATTGCTGCTGTGGAAAATCAGGTGAGATTACAAAAGTTATATGTACTTGAGTTTAAGAGAAATTTCTTACAATGATTTTTAGAATAGGCAAATGAATGAGTTTAATTTAAGTTTATCCATCTTTAAAATGAAGATTATTATTTTTTATCCACTTCACAGAGGATTTATTAAGAACAAATTATAAATAATAGATGGTGAAAGTAATTTGAATAATAAAAATGTGCTGCACCAATGAATGTAGTCTTCTTAGGTTATGGCTATTGTTTATAAATAGTGAAATTATTTATATTAACATTGAAATTTGTACTGTACAATCTAAACCCAAAAGGGTTTGCATAAATTTTTTTTATCACATAAAGAGGAGTTGTTTTAAAGTCTGGTTAATTGCATCATTCTGAAATATTTTATATCCTCAAACAAGAAACCGTGTTGATGAAATTATAGTTGTTTTAGAACCTTAAAAATTGATGACTCAAACTACCAGTAGTAGTTAACTAAATAACTCAGACCAACATTCCCCTTGAGGGCAACTAGAAAAGCTGGACAAATTATTTATTTAAAAAGTCTACTTGAAGCCATTGAAGAACTAAAAAGATCCTGTGAATCACCAGTACAAGATCTGTTGGAAGACAGAACTCCAAGAAAAGTGAGCCTGGAGTTTGTGGCTATCAAAAGGGTGTATGCCAATTCCAGAGAGAACAATGACTGATAGGATGAGCAATTTCATTTGTAGCTTCATGGGACTAGGAAGGCAGAGACTAGAGTTGAAGGCTTCTCATGGTAGAGATAACTTGATAAACTCTGAAGTGTTGTACCCTAGGAAAAAAGGTAAACCAAAAATAGATAAGCCTTTTCAGGAAATATAGGCTGTTCTCAATCCCTTTAGATAACCATAAAATTTACCTCTTTAAAGTGTGTAATTTAATAGTTTTTTTTTTTTTTTCATTTGAAAGGATTGTTTAAAAAGTAAACAAGTAGAGGTAGGGCTTCACCATATTGGTCAGGCTTGTCTTGAACTCCTGACCTCAGGTGATCCACCCGCCTTGGCCTCCCAAAGTGCTGGATTACAGGTGTGAGCCACCGTGCTCGGCCCTAACTTATTCTATGAGACCAGTATCATCCTGATACCATACCCAGACAAAGATATCACATGAAAACTACAGACCAATATCCCTTCTGTGTATAGAAACAAAAATCCCTAACAAAATACTAACAAACTGAATCCAACAGTATGAAAAGATCACTTTGTGGTCAAGTGATATTGGAATGAATGAGTTGCTGAGTATTAGGAAATCAGTCAATGTACTATATCATAGTAATAGAATAAAGGGGAAAAAAACCACATGATAATTTCAATAGATGCTGAAAAAACATTTGACAAAATCTAACACTTTTTGTGATTAAAAACATGCTAATAATAGCAGGGAAGTTCCTTAGCCTGATAAAGGATATCTTTAAAAAACACGTATCTGACATCATCCTTAATGGAAAAAGACTGATGCTTTCCCCATAAGATCAAGAATAAGATCTTAGGGTTTTTGCTTTGAGCACTTCAACACTGTACTGGAGGGTCTAGCCAGAGAAATTAGAAAAAAAAATAATAAAGCCATCCAGAATTTTAAGGAAGAAATAAAACTCCCAATTCACAGATCGTGTGATCTTTTACATGGAGAATCTCAAAGAACACACACACACACACACACACACACACACAACTAGAACAAATACACAAGTTTAGCAAAGTTACCAGATATAAGATCAGTATACAAAAATCAATTGTATTTCTATATACTGTCAATGAACTATTGTAAATTGAAATTAAGAAAGTACTTCCATTCACAATTGTATTAAAACAAATAAAGTAGTTGGAATACATTTAACAAAAGTTCAAATTTTATACACTGGAAACTATAAAAACAATGTTGACAGAAATTAGAGAAAAACCAAGTAATTGAGAGGCATTTCATAGTAATGTATTTGAAGACTCAGTATTGTCAACATGACAATTTTTCTATATTGATTTATAAATTGAGCACAATTCTTATTAAATTCCAGCAGGCCTTTTTAAGGATAGAAATGGACAAGTTGGTGCTAAAATGTATACAGAAATACAAATGACCTATAATAGCAAAAAAAAAAAAATTGAGAAATAACAAAGTTGGAGGACTTTTATATACGACTTAATTTGAAATCTTGTTTTAAAGCTAATATAATCAAGGCACAGGGTTGAACCTGTAGATCAGTGAACAGAACTGACAGTCCAAAAAGAAATTCCTGCATTTGTAGTCAATTGATTGTCAACAAAGAAGCCAAGACAATTCAAAAAAGAAAGGGCAATTATTTTCTTCTCCCCTGCCCTGCCAAGAAATAGTTCTGGATCAATTAGCTCTCCACTTGCCAAAGAAAGGACTTACATCCTTACCACATCATGTACATGGAAAGTAACTGAAAGTAGAGCATAGGTGTATGTATAAGAACCAAAACCATGAAACTTCTAGAAAAAAATATAGAACACAGTCTTTGTGACCTGGGGTTGAATAAAGCATTTTTAGATTCAATACCAAAAGCACAATCTAATAAAGAAAAAAATGCAAAATTGGGCTTCACCAAATTAAAAACTTTTGAATATCAGAAGACATCAGTAAGAGAATGAAAAGGGAAACAATACACTTAGAACATATTTGCAAATTATACATCTGATTAAGAACTTGTATCCATGATATATAAAGAAGTCTTACAACTCAATAAGTCAAACTACTCAATTTAAAAATGGACAAAAGATTTGAGATAATTTGGTGAACGTAATTTGGAGAAGGATTTAAATGAATGGGTAATTAAAACATGAAAAGATCATGAACACCACTAGTCATTAGGGAACTGAAAATTAATACTACAGTGAGATACTACTACACAAACTATAATAGCTGTAATCAGAAAGACAATTCAAAAATACTAACTGTTGGCAAAGATTGGGACCCTTGTGCATTGCTGATGGGAATGTAAAATGGTATAGCTACTTTGGAAAACATTTTGACAGTTTCTAGGCAGTCAGTAACTGGACACATCAGCTTATTATATGAGCCAACAATACCACAGCTAAGAATTTACCCAAGAGAAAACATGAGCACTCAGAGATGGTTATGTGAATGCTTATAACATCATTATTAACTGTAGAGTAAACCTGGAAACAATAAAAATATCCTTCAACTTGTGAATGAATAAACATCATATGATTTATCATTACAATGGAATTCAGTTCAGCAATTAAAGGAATAAACTTCTGATACATGTTGCAACATAGATGAACTTCTAAACATTATTCTAAGTGAAAGAAGCCAGGCTCAAAAGATCATATATTATATGATTACATTTATATGAAATTCTTGAAAGACAAAACTTAAAGAGACAATAATCACAACAATGGTGGCATAAAGTGAGAAGAGGGATTAACTGTAAGTAGGCATGAAGGAACATTTTGGGTGTGTTGAGAATGTTCTAAAACTGGATTGAAATGATTGTTGATAACTGCAAATATACCAAAATTGTTGAACTGTACACTTATGTCGTGGGCTAAATATTTGTGTTCCTCCAAAAATTCATGTGTTGAAATCCTATACCCCAATATGATGGTATTGGGAGATGAGGCCTTTGGGTGGTAATTAGGTCATTAAGGTGTAGCTCTCATGAATGAGATTAGTTCCCTTATAAAAGAACCCCAGAAAACTCTCTAGCCCTGTTTCCCACTGTGTGAGGATACAATGTTAAATTGGTGCTCTGCAACCTGGAAGAGGGCAGTCACTGGAACTTGAGTAGGCTGGCACCTTAATCTCAGACTTTCAACTTCCCTAACTGTGAGAAATAAATTCCTATTTTTTATAAGCAACTCAGTGTATAGTATTCAGTTATAGCAGCCTGAACTAAGGCATTTTACAATGGGTACATTTTAATGGTATGTAATTATATGCAATAAAGTTTTTTAAAAAGAACAATAATATGTTAAGTGTTATAGTTCTTTGGGTGGACTCATCTCAGCTGGGAGATTCTCACCTGAGGACTTTCATGAGATTGCAGTCAGATGTTGGTTGGAGAAGCACTTATCTGAAGATTTGATTGGGCTGAATTTCCAAAATGGATTACTCATGTGCCTGTTGGCTATTTACCAGTCCATCTAAATATGACCCCTCCATGGGCTTCTTCCAGTTTGTTGGCAGCATTCTCAGAGAGTAGGAAGTGGAAACTGCCAGTCCAGTTAATGGCCCAACTCAGAACAGAATGTCACTTCTGCCATATTCTGTTAATCAGAGCAGTCATGAGGGATATTGAGATTCCAGGGGGTTGGTAAATAAATGCTCTGTCTTGATAGAGGAGTGACAAGAATACATTTCGGAAAAGTGTGTGGGAGAAGAGATAATGTTGTGGACATCTTTAGAAAAGAAATGCTACATTTATCTTACCTGTTTTTACTATTTTCTGTAAGATAATAGTTATTAGGAGTCCATACCATTAAAAAGTAAATTATGTAATATACCTCGTGTCAACAATTTTTGATTAACTGCTGTTTCATTGTAGTTACTGCTTTAACCAAGAATACTTGAATATGCTAAGTTTAATTTCTTAAACTAAATGTTTTTCATTTGGAAAAATCGTATGTTCTAAACAATAATATTTCCAGATCATCATCTAATCAATTAATGATTGTTTGGTATATTCATTGTATTACGTTGAGATTGCACTAACATTTATGAATCACCTATTATGCATAACATCTTGTAAGATAGGTATTATTATCCAGCTTTTACAAGGGAGAAAGCTTGCCATTATTAAGCACAAAAATTATGATTTGAAAGTAGTTTTCTGAAACTCAACTCCAATGAGTACTCTTAAGAATTTTTTTTGTTTTTTGTTTTTGAGACAGAATCTCACTCTGTCATCCAGGCTAGAGAGTGCAGTGGCACAATCATGGCTCATTGTAGCTCCCAACTCCTGGGCTCAAGCAATCCTCCCTGCTCAGTCTTCTGAATAGTTGGGACTACAGGCATGGGCCACCATGCCTGACTAATTAAAAATTTTTTTTTATTTTTGTAGAGATGAGAACTCGCTCTGTTGCTCAGGCTAGTCTCAAACTTTTGGTTTCAAGTGATCCTCCCGTCTTGGCCTCCCAAAGTATTAGGATTATAGGTATGAGCCATTGTACCCGGCCAAGAGCTCTTTTTTCTTAAAAAAAAAAAAAAAAAAATTCTACATATTGAAAATTTTTAAAAGTCTATGTCTTGAAAGTACATAGATCGTGAGTTTATAGCTTGTAACTATAATATAATCAGCACCCAGATCAAGAAACAAAACGGGAGGCTGGCCAAAATGGCCAATTAGAAGCAGCTAGTGTGCACTGCTCTCATGGAGAGAAATAGAAGGGGTGAGTACATACAACACCTTCAACTGAAACATCCATATACACACATTGGGATTCATCAAGAAAACAACTCAACCTCCAGAGAATGTAGAAAAGCAAGGCAGGATGACTGTCCACCTGGGAATGACACAGAGCCAAGGGAGCCTCCCTCACCCAGGGAAGCATGAGTGAGTGAGCAACCCTGGGGACCTATACTTGTCTCAGATCTTTGCAACCCTTGAGTCAGGAGACCCCCTTCATAAATCCACTGCACCAGGGTATGCAGTCTGATATGCAGAACTATGTGGCATCTTGGCAAAGTAGCTTCTCAGGCACATGCAGAACCCCAGGAGCTGTAGCTACCTGGGCTTCCAGGCAAAAGCAGTTGCAGCTCAGCAAAGCAGGAGGTTAGACTACCATACAGACCCCTAAGAAGCAGCTGAATTCAGGGGGCTGAGCAGCAATAGTTTGCAGGTCCCATGTCCACAGCACCTTATAGGATAAGACCACTGGCTTGGAACTGTAGCCAACCACTGGTAGCAGTGTTGATGGAGCTCCCAGAGGGAGGAGTGGGTTACCATCTTTGCTGTTTTGCAGCCCTAGCCATTGTTGCCTTCAGTGTAGCCACCCTACGAAAATGCAGCCAGCTTGCTTTTTTATGTGTGTCCCTGACTGCTCTTCTCCTCACTGGGAAGGACCTTCCAACTGAGGTCACCTGCCACTCTTGCCACTGTTTTTTAGCTGGCATTGGTTCCGAGCCTTCCTGGAATGTGCTCCAGGTGAAGGGACAGGCCGCTATAGCTGTTTTGCAGCCTAAGCTATTGTTGCCTTCTGGCTCTAGGGAGTCCAAGGTAAATAGAGACATGCTCATGGATAGGAAGAATAAATCTCATTAAAATGGTCATACTGCCCAAAGCAATTTATAGATTCAGTGTTATTCCTAACAAACTACCAATGACATTCATCATAGCCCTAGAAAAAGCTATTTTAAAATTTGTATGGAACCATAAAAGAGCCCAAGTAGCCAAGGCAATCCTAAGCAAAAAGAACAAAGCTGGTGGCATCATATTACCTGATTTCAAAGTACATTAAAGAACTACAGTAACCAAAATAGTATGGTACTGGTAGAAAAACAGACACATAGACCAATGGAACAGAACAGAAAGCCCAGAAATAAGGCTGCATGCCTACAACCATTTGATCGTTGACAAAAACAAGCAATGAGGAAAGGACTCCCTAGTCAATAAATGGTGATGGGATGAATGGCTAGCCATATGCAGAAGATAAAACTTTATCCCTTCCTTACACCATATACAAAAATCAACTAAAGATGTTGATTTTTAATGTTTAATGTTTAAAACATTAAAGACTTAAATGTAAATCCCAAAACTATAAAATCCCTGAAAGACAAGTGAGGCAGTACTATTCTGGATATAGGTACTAGCAAAGATTTCATGACAAAGATGGCAAAAGCAATCACAACAAAAGCAAAATTTGACAAATTATAAAGCTCTAATTATACTAAAGAGCTTCTGCACAGCAAAAGAAACAATCATCAGAGTAAACAGATAACCTATAGAAAAGGAGAAAATTTTTGCAAACTGTGCATCTGACAAAGGTCTAATATTTAGCACCTATAAGGAACTTAAATTTACAAGAAAAACAAACATAAAAAAATAGGCAAAGGATATGGACAGTTTTCAAAAGAAGACATACATACGGCCAACAATCATATGAAAAACAGCTTGACATCACTGATAAATGCAAATCAAAACCACAGTGAAACACCATCTAACACCTGTCAGAATGGCTGCTATCAAAAAGACAAAAGATAATAGATGCTGGTGATGTTGGGGAGAAAAAGAAACACTTATACACTGTTGTTGGGAGTGTAAATTAGTTCAGTTATTGTGATAGACGGTGTGGTGATTCCTCAAAGACCCAAAGACAGAATACCATCTGATCCAGCAATCCCATGACTGGGTATATATCCAAAGGAATATAAGTCATTCTAATATAAAGACACATGCAAGTGTATGTTTATTGCAGCACTATTCAGAATAGCAAAGACATGGAACGAACCTACATATCCACCAGTGATAGACTGGGTAAAGAAAATATGGTACATATACACCCTGGAATACTATGCAGCCATAAAAATAACAAATAAAATGAAAAAAAAAATTCATCACAGCTAGTGAAGCTGTGGGGCTAGGACTCATTTCTATGATTGTATTCAGACTTGAATCCAGATTCTGTTTTACTGTATAATTTGGGCTCTATCGGTGTCCATAGTGGAATGAGTAATAAATAATTATTATAATTTTTCTAAAAGAAAAGGCAAAGAAAAGAAAATATGGTACATATACACCATGAAATACTATGCAGCTATAAAAAAAATGAGGTAATGTTTTTTGCAGAGACATGGATAGAGCTGAATGATGAGAACACATGGACATAAAGAGGAGAGCAACAGATACTGGGGCCTACCTGATGGTGGAGGGTGGGAGGTGGAGGAGAATCAGAAAAAAATATGAATTGGGTACTAAGCCTAGTACCTGGGTGATGAAATAATCTGTACAACAAACCCCATGACACAAATTTACCTACATAACAAGCCTGCACATGTACCCCTGAACCTAAGATAAAAGTTGTTTTTTAAAAAAGAAACCAAATATTACCCACACCTCAAAATTACCTGTCATTCCCCTTCCAATCATATGCCCCAGAGATAATGATCTTCTTGTTTAACATATGGTTTTGAACAGAGTATGTACTTTTGTGCCTGGATTCCTCAACTGAACATTATATTTTTAAGTACCATCCATATTGTAGTTCATTCTCTTTGCTCTGTAGTGATCAATTGTGTAAATATACCACAAGTTACTTATTCTACTTTTGATAGGTTTTGGATAAGTTCCCTGTTTAAGGTACTATGAATAGAATGAATATGAATTTTTTTTAACATGGAATGAATACTTATTTAGCTACCAATACTGCTCTCCTTTTCCATGTCATTTGAGAAAAGCATGTTATTAATTACATTGATAGAGAAATAACTCATGAGTTATAATATTGTGGTTTAAGGTTTACATGTTACTTAATCTTACTGATTTATAATTATGATTTTAGAGTTTTTATAACTAAAAGAGATGTTGGAAGTTGTTTACATCAACTTGGTAAGAAAATTTCTATTGATAGGGAATTTTTCTTTTTCTCCCTTTTTATAAAGAATATCCACTTAGCATCCATGGGTAGATATGTAAGGTGAGTTCAATACATGAAATGTCTTTGTTGCCTGAGCTTAAGGTATCTAGACAAAATAGCCCAGCAAGTTACAACTTAATGATGTCATGAAATAATTTAGATTGAACTCCATTATGGTTCACTTTATCTAAATATTTTTAATAATTATTTTTCATGTAAAGCTGTACATATAGGGCACATTTTACTCCTATACGTTACTATATATATTTTTTGAAAGGTGAAGAAGAAAACATTTTCTCACAAGCATCATTCAAACTTACGGAAACTCAACAAGAAGAGGAAACGGAGAAGAAAGACAGCAGAAAATTACTTCGGGAAGGTGATAATTGGCTAACAGAAGAGGCACAGAATGAACAGCAAACAAATGTAAAAGATAAACTTTCAATGTGATTATGTTAAGGTGAAATATAATACTGTTAGTACTGGCTTCATTAATTTTGCCCAGAACAAGATTTTTAATGTAATAGAATTTTAATTTTTTTTTTTTTTACTGATAAGTTACTATAACTGAAATATTGCTTGGGTTACAGAAAATACAATTATTTGTTCTAATTCTATCATACTAGAGCAACAAACTGCATTCAGTTTTAAATGAACACCTTTTACTTAGTTTTATAAAAAATACATTAATTTCTATTCTGATATTTTCTTTTGCATATGTTAAGGTATAGAGAATATATGCATGTTATTAAAAACAATGAGGATAATCTACATATAATAGCAATACAGATTCATTCTTAAATTTCAAAATTTAGGCTTTTAGGGAAAGGAAACATCCATTTCTTCTGAAAAATTATCCTGTTAATAAATGCCAATATAAGAATATGGGTTTTTTTTCCTCTTACCCTTTGATACCTGTAACTAATAAAATGAAAGTAATAGACTTTGGATTTGTGTGATAATTTGGAAACACAATACTTTTATTCACAAAAATGGTATAAGAAGATTAATAAGTCTTATGCCTAGGAGTTATGTTTTTAGTTGTCTGAAGATAGCATTCTAGAAAGAAAACTTAGAAGGGCAGATAAGAGTATATTTGAGAATAACCATTATAGGAAATAGTACTGACTATTTTTTAATGTTTAATCCTAAGTGTTCTCATTTTAATGTGGATTTTGCAATATTTATGAAAGATAAAGTAAAGTTGTGGTTGTTTTCCTGTGTGTACAGATTGAACAGGAGGCATCACTGGACCTGATTTTAGTAGAAGAGTATGACTCATTAATAGAAAAGATGAGCAACTGGAATTTTCCAATTTTTGAACTTGTAGAAAAGATGGGAGAGAAATCAGGAAGGATTCTCAGTCAGGTTTGCTTTCAAATATCTACTTTTAAACTACAAATTAATTTTTCTCAAATCTTTATAAAAAGCAAAATCTAATATCATATAATGGTTTAGGCACTAGTTCAACAATGACATGGTTCATTAAATTATTTTTTCCAAAAATTCACACATATATGTAAAACAGTTATATATAATATGTAGATCATGCTATTATATGTATGACAGATATTTGACCATATTAATGGGATTTAATTTATACTAAAGAAATGATAAAGATTTACATTTTCTTGAATGTTGAGGTTGAAAAGGACCGGAAAAATGATCTAGTTCTAACCACTGAAATGTAAGCTTCATTTTTTTCACTTGCCCTCCCTTTACTTTACCCAAGGCCGGAAGCTTCATTTCATGCTAGAACCATGGAAAAACACTTTCATTTTACCACCCAGACTCAGGGTTATATCTGATTGGTTCGCATAACAGCATCAGGTTAACCTTCCCAAAGTATTACTCTCATTAATTACTTTAATAACTAATTTATGAAATGCAAAAACATAAGGGTAAATTTTGTAAAAGACATGTAAGTTCGTCTCATTGAAGTTCCTTAGGGATAAAAATGTAACAAATGTTGTATTGTTTTGACTTTTTTTTACTACTCAGGACTAGACTAGAATAGAATTCACATGACCTTCAGTAAATTAGGAATAAAAAGCTAAGGAGAAGAATGGAAACATTTAAAAATTGGGACATAGTATGTATGGTTAGTCTTCTTTAACTTTCAGGGGCTTTAGGGTGATATCTTCCATTCTGATTTTTTGGAAAGAATTAATTGTAGGCAAGTTTTAAATAAATTATTAACTTAAAGACATATTAATATTCCAAAATACAAATCACAAAACATTATACTCAGCCACAAATAGATATTCTGATTTTTAAAGTGAACTTTATTTTAATTGACATTTAGGTTATGTATACCTTATTTCAAGACACTGGTTTATTGGAAATATTTAAAATTCCCACTCAACAATTTATGAACTATTTTCGTGCATTAGAAAATGGCTATCGAGACATTCCTTGTAAGTATTAACATATCTTATTGTTTAAGTTCAAATAATATGGATTTTGAAACTCTTTGTCATCTTCCTCTTCAGATAGTCCCTTAAACACTTTTAAAACTTCATGTTTGAATTTTTTTTTTCCTTGAGATGGAGTCTTGATCTTATCGCCCAGGCTGGAGTGCAATGGCGCAATCTTGGCCTACTGCAACCTCCGCCTCCTGGGTTCAAGTGATTCTCCTGTCTCAGCCTCCCGAGTAGCTGGGATTACAGGTGCCCACCACCACACCTGGCTAATTTTTTGTATTTTTAGTAGAGACGATGTTTCACCATGTTGGCCAGGCTGGTCTCAAACTCCTGACCTCTGGTGATCCATCAGCCTCAGCCTCCCAAAGTGCTGGTATTACAGGTATGAGCCATCATACCTGGCCTGAAAAAATTTTTAATGGAAATTTAAAAAGAAAATCTGTATTTTACTACCTAGATTTAACAGACTACTGCTAACAGTTTGTCTGTTTTCTGTTAACATTTTGGTATATATTCTCCAAGAGCTCTTCTTACATAAATTTATTTTTTTGTAAAGGTGGTCATAATATTGATACATATTTATAATCTGCTTTTTCACCTAGTTGTTATATAGTATACATCTTTCTATTTTAAATATTATTTGTCTGAGTACTTTATCTTTTCAAAAGTTAGTCAAGAGTTTCAGAAAATCATTCACTTAAAAATGTTTAAAATTTATCATATAATTGCAGTGCTTAACTGTATTCTGATTTATGGAATAATTTAATGGCTATTAGATATTATGTTTGAATATAATTTGGATTCCAAATTAGGAAAAGATAGGGCTGTCTTTATGTATTGTCTACAGTTTCCCTCCATGTGGACAAATTTTTTGGGAAATTAATTCTATAAGAAGTGAATTGTTCTTCAATTGGCATAACTCATTAATAATGTTTAATAATTTAAGATGAGTTATGTATACTGTCATTTTCACTTATAAATTATGCATTTAAGAAGTGGTTGAATTTTATAAATGGAATATAGCGTTACTTTAAGATGGACTTCAAGGGAAATGGAATGGAAAGAAAGAGGTGGTAAGGAGTGTTCACCGTCAGCTTCAATTAGGATATATTAGTTAAGAAAATAGTCTCTGGACCTAACTTTTCTAAACTTTAAAAATTTGTGAATGGGAATAACAATAGTACCTACTCCTTAGGTAGCCATAATATAAGATAATTCATATAAAGCACATATCAGAATTCATGATACTTAGTCAATGGTCAGTAAAAGGTGGTGATTCATTAATAATAATTAAGCTCCCAGTGGATTGACACCATGTCATGTCTATAGGCAAAACAGTATCATATTACCTACTAATGCATACATATACATTAAATAATTGTTGAAGTGTTGCATTTTTATTGGATATCTATGTTAACTGCAATGATTAGATTCACATAGGTTATCTTATTTAATCTTTTTTTGGAAAAGTTGTATTACCTACCTTTTATAGGTGAGAAGTAAACTCAGAAAGATCTTTCCCAAGATTATAAAACTAGGTATCAAAGTAGGATTTCAGTTTTAGGTCTATGTGACTTCTAAAGCCTATAATCTTTACACTATACCACATTGCCTTTTCACATAGTTGAATTTCAGTAAATCAATGTTTTATTGACCGTATATAATGTGTCAGACACTGTGCTGGATGCTTTCACATGTCATTTAGCATTTAATTTCTATAGCGAGCCTGGGACATAGTATTTCTGACCCTTTTTGTGGGGAACAAAAATGTAAGTAACCAGAATTTGTAACTGTTCTGTGTACAAAACTGTTTTGTGTGCAAACATGAGTTTCTGTAATCCAGACACTTAAATGATATTCTTGAAAGTCACAAAATAGCAAACTTAAGAACATTTTCCAATGCTTTTTAATACTCTTTGGTTTAATACTGCCTTTTCTTTGGCCCCTTTACTCTGTTTTCATAGCATATGGGAAAGCTTTTAAAAGAGAATTTTTTTAAGCACCTCAAGAGACTTTAGGTGAAATAAAATTCAATTGTGGGGAATTATTGTCATACATTTGTTACAAAGATATACTATGACTAGGAAATTCTTGTACTTTTGAAATGTTGTATGTCAAACCTAACAGAAAAACATTTTGGTGACTTTAGATCACAATCGTATACATGCCACAGATGTCCTACATGCAGTTTGGTATCTGACAACACGGCCAATTCCTGGCTTACAGCAGATCCACAATGCTTGTGGAACAGGAAATGAAACAGGTACTTCCTTCTACAAATCTCTGTTAATTATTTGATTAGGAATAATAAATCAAGCTTTCTCATTTCATTACCTCTGTTCTTTTAAATTTTTCATTAGATAACCTTTTAGTACATATGAAGGACTGTGTAAGTTTTTTTTTAACCACTTATCCCCAAGTTCTACTGTGTAAGTTTTGATGCATAATAATGACATGAACATTTTTAAACCTGTTACCCATCTTAAGAGGTAGATTAACATTCAGTACTGCTGGATCTATCATGCTTCCTTCTTTGCCCCATTCCATTGTTTTCCTCACTGAGGTAGCCACTATCCTGAATATTATGATAATTAATCCTTTGCTTTTTATTAAAAAAAAATTCTTGTTTTTTTTTGTTGTTGTTTCAAGTGCATCACATATATTTCAAGTGTATAACATTCTCAAACCAAAGAGAACATGTTTAAAAGCCTTGAAAAGTATTTAAATGATGAGATTAAAAACTTTTAAACAGACTTTGCTTCCAAAAAAAGTTAATGCTATTCCTTATCATAAATGTAATCATTTATATAAATATAATGAATCATAACATTTATAGTTCTCTTATTCTAGCTTACTAAAAGGGGTCAGGCAGGTGATTTATGCCTGTAATCCCAGTACTTTTACAGGCTTAGGCAAGAGAATTGCTTGAAGCCAGGAGTTTGAAACTAGCCTAGGCAAGACCCCATCTCTACAAAAAATTTTTTAAAAAATTAGCTGGGTGTGGTGGCACAAACCTGTCCTAGCTACTCAGAAAGCTGAGGTGGGAGATCTCTTGAACCCAGGAGTTTGAGGCTGCAGTGAGCCATGATTATGCCACTACACTGACATATGTCAAGACAGAATTTGCTCAGTTACCAATACTTGAGAAATAACATTACCATACTAATCAGTGTAAATGTCATAGACTCAGCCACTGATATCACTTTTTACATTTGGGTAGTTGAGTCTAAAGTATGCATTATTTGTTTAATGGATTTGCTTAATGTCACTCGTTCATTTTTGTCTGCCGTCTGTATTTACTCTTTCTAGTGTCCTTCATTCCTTCCAGCAGTTCTGTGCTTTTATTAGAGATAATTTTCTTCAACATTTTTGTTGTAGATATCATTCTGTCTTTGAAGAATATATTTATTTTTTAGCATGTTTGAAGATATTATTTATATTTTAGCATGTTTGAAGGTATTATTTATATTTTAGCATGTTTGAAGGTATTATTCCATAATCTTATGACTTTCTCTTTTTTTTTTTGAGACAGAGTTTCTCTCTTGTTCACCAGGCTAGAGTGCAATAGTGTGATCTCGGCTCACTGCAACCTCTGCCTCCCAGGTTCAAGCTATTCTCTTGCGTCAGCCTCTCAAGTAGCTGGGATTACAGTCATGTGCCACCATGCCCAGCTAATTTTGTATTTTTTTTAGAGATGGGATTTCTCCATGTTGGTCAGGGTAGTCTTGAACTCCCAACCTCAGGTAATCTGCCCACCTCGGCCTCTCAAAGTGCTGGGATTACAGGCATGAGCCACTGCACACAGCCAATCTTATGAATTTCATAGTTTCTGTTGACAAGTCAGACTTAGGTCTTATTGAGAAATATAAATATAATATGTTCATTTTTATCTTTTCTATTGGTTTTTAGCATTTTAACTATGATGCACTCATGTAATTTTTTGTATTAATTTTGTCTGGTGTTTAGTGAACCTTTTCAATATATTGGTTGGTGTTTTTCACTGGTTTCTATGATGCTCTTCAAATTCTTTCAGCTTCTCCATTGTCCAGTTACAAAGCCACTCCCACATTTTTAGATGTTTGTTATGTCAGTATTTCACTTCTAGGAACCAAAAGTCTGTATTAGTTTCCTACTGCTGCTATAATAAGCTACCAGAAATTTAGTAACTGAAAACAACACAACTTTATTATCTTACAGTTCTGGAGGTCAGAAGTCCAAAAAAAAGGCTTCACTGGAGTAAAATCAAAGTGTCAGCAGAACTGTTTTTTTCCTATATGCTCTAGAGGAGAATTTGTTTCCTTACAGCTTCTAGAAGCCACTGGCACTCCTTGGCTCATGGTCTTTTTTTTTTGGAGACAGTGTCTTGCTCTGTCGCCCAGGCTGGAGTGCAGTGGCTTGATCTCTCGAGTGGGTTCAAGCAATTCTCCTGCCCCAGCCTCCCAAGTAGCTGGGACTACAGAAGCATGCCGCCATGCCTGGCTAATTTTTTATAGTTTAGTAGAGACTGGGTTTCACCATGTTACCTAGGCTGGCCTCCAACTCCTGAGCTCAGGCAATCCTCCCACCCTGGCCTTCCAAAGTGCTGGGATTACAGGCATGAGCCCCCGTGCCCGGCTGGCTTTTTTGTTCAAGACAGCAGCATAGCATCTTCAAATTTATTTTTGACCCTGACCTTTTGATCTTTCCAAGGAACTAGTGAAATTCAGTCCAGCTCTGCAAACCTTGGCGTTCTGTGCAGAACATGCTTAGCTGACAGTGATTCTCCTAATTTTAGTCTCTTTTGTGGTCTGGATAGGCTGACAATTTCCTGAATTATCAGGTCTTTATTCCTCTTTGCTTACCAGTTCTCCCCTAATCTTTCCTTTTCCTCTTATATTTTACTGTAAGCAGTAAAAAACCAGACTACACCTTCAACACTTTGCTTAGAAAATTCCCTCAACTAAATGTCGAGTTTATCATTTGTATTCTGCATAACTGCAACACATAATTCAGCCAAATTTTCTGTTACTGTATAACAGGGATTCCCTTGCCTCTAGTTTCCAGTAACATGTTCCCCATTTCCTTCTGGGCATTCATTGGTAATGCCCTTAATGACCATTTTTCTATCTCCAGTGTGTTTTCAATGATTTAGGTGTAGTATTCTTTAAGACAATATATATTTTCTCTCTCATGCTACACACTTCCTTCTGAGTTTTTAATAGCAGTGTTATTAGTTCTTATACATGGTATCATGGAGTCAAGTATCTGTAGAAGAAAGGAAACCAAGTAGCTTTGGGAAACCAAGTAGCTATTGCAATGGAAAATTGTGATGAAAACTAAGACTACAAGGACCATGAGATGTGCTGGCTTATTTTCACTGCACTGGAGAACTGATAGAAAAGAAATGACAAGTTTAGGGCTTTAATTAATGTTTGGTTAACCAGATAGCTTCTCTGATTGACCTAAAAGAAACCCTTATTTTTTATAGTAATAGAATCATAACTTCTGAAAATAAAACCCAATGTCTGACCCTGAAGTTAGCTGAAACACAATGCAAATGAGTTTGTGGCCTCAGTAGACTTCTTATGTTAGAATTAAGGTATCAAATGAGAAATACAGGATCCTGAGAATTGAAATGAGATTATTTGGATAGATTTCAATAAATATTGCCTTGTATCCCCCAAATCCTGCTGATTCTCCCTGCTGGGAAACAGTCATTTCTCCTAGTGTTGATTGCCTGAAAACCCTGTAATGATGTCACCTGAGTTTCTTGATTAAGGGGAATAATTCACTTCTAAATCCAACTCCACTGCCACTCATTTCTTTGAGATCCATAATTAAACTTAAATCCTGCAGATTCTAGGGGAATAAGTACTAAGTCTGAACACTAGAATAATTTGCCAATTCATATTGGTAGAAACCTGGGGGATATATGTGGGAATAGGCTTAAGGGTGTTAGACCAGGGAGAAAGGAAGATGTACCTACCAGAGATTCTGGAATCAGTGTATTAGCTTGAGCAACTGGCGGAAGCCCTAACAGTTTTCCTGATGAGTTATCCAAAGTATAGGCATTGGATGAAGTAGAATTGTTGAAACTTCCTAGTGTACTCCAGAGGAAGGAATCCAGAAGCTTATAATCACAAAAAAGGTATTGCAATGGGGTGATCATCTTCAGTTTTATTGTCCATCCCTAACTTTATCCCTCAGAAGTATCCCCCTTTATCAAAGTGTTGAAAAATATATTTCAACATTAATTCCTGGAAAGTGAAATGCTATGCTGGTACTCCAGCCAGTTAGGAGCTTATGGAATTTAGACGATAAAAGGACTTTGGCCTGGGTTCATCTCTTAATGGTAGTTACCTGAACCACACCCATTTTCTGAATGCATAGTTTGAATAAACAGATTCAGCAACTGGCAGAATCCCTTCATCAATTCCTTGATGTTTAGAAAGAGGACCATAATTGTAAGAAGGGTCAAATGGTATCTCCAGGAATTGCCTCATTCTGGCAAAACAGTGAACCAAAAGCGATACTACATTTCTGGATCAGTTGCAGAAATCAGTGCTACTATCAAATACTTAATAGATGCAGGAGTGATGATTTCCATCACATTGCTGTTCAATTTAATTATATAGTTTTTACATAGGATAAATAGATCCTGAAAATGATGGCGGTAATTACATTCTCATTGTAATCAAGTGATTACTCTAGTTGCCACAGCTGTTCCAGATATGGTCTTTTCTTTTAATAAGTCATATTTGATATTTGGCATAGAGCAACTGATCTGGAGAGTTTTTTTCCCTTCCATAACTCAGCAAAATTCTTAAGAAGACGTGTTTACTTCTGGCAGGCATCACAATACACTTCCATTGTCTTAGTTCTGGGCTATGTCAAGTCTTTCATTCCCTGTTATAATCTAGTCTGGTCCCATAAGTTATCAAGGCCATCCATTACATTGATGAGATAATGATGAATAGCCCCACTGAGTAAGAAATAACAAATATCCTAGATGCCTTCATAAGAGTGCCAGAAGATGATAAATGAGAAAAATTGCACAAAAATTCAGATATCTGTCATCTCATTAAAGTTTACTAGGGATTCAGTGGTCTAGGACATGTAGAAATATCTCCTCTGAGTTGAGGGATAACAGATACATTTAAAATTCTCTACAGAAAGGGCTCTTTGAATTCTGAAGGCAAATTCATGACTTCTGAGTACTACTGCTCCAAAATACTACTGTAAGAATGTGGATTTTATGTGCGACCCAGAGCAAGATAAGCATGTGAAGCAGTTTCTACTTGTGCAAATTACTTTGCCATTTTTCCATCTGACTGCCAAAAGAAAATGTCTTTTGCAGATAGAGATCCCCTTCAGAGTCCTAGAAGACCACTACAAGATCATCACAGTGTAAATACATAAAGTTTTGAGACAAAGCAAGGCAGCTGTCCTCAGATAATTGTTTTCCTTTCTGTAAAAATGGCTAAATTGTTGTTGCCCTGTGGTAGAATTTGAATACTTGGCCATGGGCACTAGATTACCACGTAACCTGCCCATAATGAGCTTGGGGCCCCCTGATCCACCAGTTTATGAATTTGTTATGTGCAGTAGTTCTCAGTCATCAAGGGGAAGAATTATATGCAATATTAGTTTTGAGTTGCTCCTAAAAGCACAGAACATAAGCTCAGACTTTTATGACACCTATGCCTAATACACCAACACTTCTTCCTTAATCCGTAGTTATGGCTTCATGGGGAATTCCCTATGACCAGTTGACTGGCATAAAATCAAGGTGTCAGCAGAACTGTTTTTCTGCTATATGCTCTAGAGGAGAATTTGTTTCCTTACCTCCTCCAGCTTCTAGAAGCTACTTGCACTCCTTGGCTCATGGTCTCTTCTTTTTTTTTTTTGGAGAAAAAGAGAAAGACCAGTTGCCCTGGTTTATAAATAGTTCTGCCCAATATGTCAATACCTCCTGAAAGTGGATAGCTTCAGCATTATAGGATCACTCAAGGGTATCTTTTGAAAGGTAATGGGGCAGATAAATCCTACTAGTGAGCAAATCAAGCAGTGAATCAGTTGATCAAGAAAGAGACATGGCGAGTTGAAAGGATCTATACTGATTTATGGTCAGTAGCTAACAGCTTTCATGGATGCTGTGGGACTTAGAAGGAAAAATATTTAAAAATTGAAGTTTTTAATTGGACAAAGAGTTTTTGGAAGGAGGTTTATGGCCAGCCTTCCAAGAGTGGTAGATATTTGTTTGTCATGTGAATGCTTGCTGTTGTAACCGGGTGTCCCAGGTTCTCGGGCTCACTTGCTCCAGGAATGGGGGAAAAGGCCCGGGTGGTCCAGTGAGTTTACCGTTCATGTAAATATCACGGACCCAAAGAGTTTAGCAGAAAGCGATTTATTAGGCAGAGAGAGAGAGAGAGAGAAAGCGAAAGAACTCCCACACTGCCAAGGGAGGGGAATCTGAAGGGGATATCCGCACAGGTAGAAAGGGAAAGACAGCTCCCACATTGTTGTGGGAGGGGATCCAGAGAGGGAAATGCACAGATAAGGTGCAGTGGAGTTTTAACTTTGAAGTTATTCCCACCCCATTCATGTTCTTGTCCAATTAGAGGAGTTCTTTCAAACTTCCTCTGGCGTGATTGATCTTTGACTCTGATGCTGGATTGGCTGTCAGGCTCAGAACAGAGGCCCTTCTTCCCAGAGCTTTTCGCGGGCTTTTTTTTTTTTTTTTTTTTAAGAAAGGACCACACCTGGAATTTCTACCTAGCCCTTGCTTTGCGGGAATGTTCCTGGATGAGGAAGTGGATGGAGGCATGGCGCTGGGAAATTCTTGCCTTTGAAACACAGGCAGTTTTCCTTAACACAGTCCCTCACTGTGATGCTTAATTTTACATGTCAAGTTGGCTGGGCAGTAGTATCCACATATTTGGTCAGATATTAATTTGAATATTTCCTTCAGGGTATTTTTTGGATGAGATTAATATTTAAATTAACGGACTTTAAGTTAAGCAAATAACCCTCCATAACGTTGGTGGGCCTCATCCAATCAATGGAAGGCCTTAATAGAACAAAGACTGTCCTCCTCTGAGCAAGCAGGAATTCCGTCAGTAGACAGCCTTCAGACTTGAACTGCAATATCAGCTCTTCCTGGGGTCTTCAGCTTGCCAGCCAACCCTGTAGATTTTGGACTTGCCAACTTCCTTAATTTCATCAGCAAGTTCCTTAAAATAAATCTGTCTCTCTATATATACACACATCCTATTGTTTATGTTTCTCTGAATAACGCTGACTAATATATAATACTTACCAAAGGCCATTCACTGCAAAGAAGGCTCTTGTTGATCAGGTGGATAAAATGATCTCTTTTCTCTTATAGCTGTCAGTCTCGTTCCCTATCTACTCCAGTTCTTATTCTATGGGCTTATGCACACAATAGCTAAGTGGATTAGTCCATTCTCACAATGCTATAAAGAAATACCTGAGACTGAGTAATTTATGAAGGAAAGAGGTTTAACTGATTCAAAGTTCCACAGGCTGTATCGGAGGCTTGGCTGGAGAGGCCTCAGGAAATTTACAATCATGGTTAAAGGCGAAGGGGAAGAAAAGCACCTTATTCAGTGGACGACAGGAAGGAAAAGTGCAAGCAGGTGAAATGCCAGGTGATTATAAAACCATCAGATCTTGTGAGACTCATTATCACAAGAACCACATGGGGGAAACCACCCCCATGATCCAGTTACCTCTACCCTTAATCCCAGCCTTGACTTGTGGGGATTATAGGGTTACAATTGAAGATGAAATTTTGGGTGGGGACACAGCCAAACCATATCCTTAAGACAGCAAGAATAGTGATATTATGTATGGGCTAAATACCCACGTATGGGCTTCTCACTGCAGCTTACCTGGCTTCAGGCCTCTGCTGTTTGCCTTGCTTTCCAGTAAGAGAGACCAATGGTGAGCCCTTAAAATGGCACCATTCCCTGAGGGAACATTCAGCCAATTGATTGGTGATAGGTTGATTACATTGGACCCTTTCCTTTATGGAAGAGACAGCTTTTGTTCTCATTTATTCTGGACGTGGATTTACCTTCATTGTCTACAGTGCGTCACCATCACCATCCTTGAACTTACTTAATGCCTTATTTACCATCAGGTTATTATAGGTAGTATTGCATCTGATCAAGAAACTGATTTTTCCAAAAATTGTGGCAATGGGCTTATGCCTACAGAGTTTGCTAGTCTTTCCATGAACCTTATCAGTCTACATCAGGCCTGAGAGAATGGTAGAATGACATCTTTAAGACTCAGATGGGGCCCCTGCCAGGTGTAAATATTTTGTGGAGCTAGAGTACTATCCCACAAGATGTGATTTGTTCTTTGAACTGATGACCAGTATGTGGTATTCTATTCCATTGATCTAAATACTTGTTTTTGTGCTGGTACCATGCTGTTTTTTTGTTTGTCTGTTTGTTTGTTTTTGAGACAGGGTCTGGCTCTGTCACCCAGGCTGGAGTGCAGTGGTGTGATCTCAGCTTACTGCAACCTCTGCTTCCTGGGCTCAAGCCATCCTCCCACCTCAGCCTCTTGAGTAACTGATACTACTGGTGCATGCCATCATGCCTGGCTAATTTTTTTTGTGTGTATTTTTTTATAGAGATGGGGTTTCACCATGTTTCTCAGGCTGGTCTGGAACTTCTGAGCTCAAGCAATCCACCTGTCTCACTCTCTCAAAGTGGTGGGATTACAGGCGTGAGCCACCGTGCCTGACCTATGCTGTTTTGATTACTATCTATCACTTTCTAATAGATTTTGAAATCAAGTAGTCTGATGCCTCCAGCTTTGTTCTTTTTGCTCAAGATTGCTTTGACTACTTGGAGTCTTTTTGTGGTGCCATATGAATTTTAGGATTGTTTTTGCTATTTCTCTGAAAAATGTCATTTTTTGTGTGTTGCTAAGTATGTATAAAGCAGTTGATTTTTGCATGTTTATCTTGTTTCCTGCTAACTTGATTAACAAATTTATTAGTTCTAATAGTTTTTCAGTAGATTTCTTGGGATTTCCTACAAATATGAGATCAGGCTATTTGTGAATAAAGATAGCTTTGCATCTTCATTTCTAATCCGGATGTTTTTTACTGAGGCTTCCTTTGGCAAATTTAAAAAATCACAATTTTCTGAAATGTTGTAAATAAATAGGATCCAAAGTAGCTATGTTTCATTGCCCTTGCCAACTGTGTTCTTTTTAATTCTATTATTTTTTTGTGAAACATATATAAGGTAATGTTTTAAAATCCTAACATATCAATTCCAAGTAATTATTGAATTTAAAAGGAAATCTATTGCCATTTTTTATTTTTAAAATATATTTTAAAATTAAAGGAAAATTCAGAATGCATATCACATAGGAAAATTCAAATTATTGACTCTATTGATATTTAAATTCTTATTAGAAATTTGATATATAATTTACATATATCATTATTTATATATTTAATTGCATCATGTTTATTTTTTAATAATTATTTTAAAAGTAGCTCTAAGCCAGTATGGTGTGGTACATAACTCTAGTCCAAGTTACTCAGGTAGCTGATGGCAGGTGGGTCAATTGAGGTGAAGAATTTGAGACTGTAGTGCACTATCAATAGATTGCACCAGTGAATAGCTAGCTGCTGCACTCCAACCTGCACATCATAGCAAGACACCATCTCTAAAAACATAAATTTAAAAAAATGCTCTAGCATGAGCTCTTCCAAAACTCAACTTTGGTACAAATTATAAATAGCATGAAACTAATGAAGTATCTTTATAATTGTCACTAGTGTATTAAAGTCATTATGTTAAAAAATTATTGTGATGGTGTATCTTGAGTCAACCAAATGAGTATTAAAAAATTCTTTTGGACTTTAACATGCCAGAGCGTTATTTCTAGGTTCCCCTGATGAATACAACAAAGGAAACTTTATACCTAATATCTATGGTTTTGTGTGTCTACTTTAAATACGATTTCTTTTTCCTTCTTATGCTTTTCAAAGATTTCTTTCCCAAAAATATAGAATGATCATCTAGCTAGATAAAGCCACCAAAATAGAAAAAAGAAGAAATCAATGGTGGGATATTGACACCGAAAGCAGCGTGTGGATAGTGAACATGTTGTTTCTAACAAGAGAATGAAAATACAGTTATGTTGACTAAGATGTTCCCCAGTTTTCCATGCCTTTTCATTTTTCATCATTTTTTATTCCATCATATTATATGGAGCTTCATGAAAGAAAACAAAAAAGAGATAAGGAGTTGTAGTTAGGGCTACAAATAAAATTTAATCTTTCTGGATGAGATTTGAGAAGCATGTATGTCGAGAAGCTTAGTTTGGTAATATATTAATTTCTTAAATCTTTGTAATGTTTTCATCAAATTTTATTCCCTAATATAGCTTTTTTCTGTTATATCATGCATACCCTGGCCATTATATCTATCTAATTATTAAATAGCAAATATTTAGAAAACCAGAGATTTTAAAAACTATTATTTGCCTGAGTAAGACAGCATCATACTGGTAAGATAATCCTATCATGTCTTGTAAAGTAAGCAACTTCAGGATCAGATTTAACACTATTCCTCTCTATTAACATGTTAAGTTGGAAATAATATGCTCTTTCAAATTGACATATTTCAATTCTTACTTAAATCAGCAAATAAATAAGTAATCATATTACCTATGGGAATCCCGTCCTTAGCAAAATTGAGAGGAATTTATGTACTAACACTGGTTTATTTTGCTATTTATTGTTTCTCAGATTCTGATGATAGAATTAACCATGGGCGAATTGCTTATATTTCTTCGAAGAGCTGCTCTATTCCGGATGAGAGTTATGGCTGCCTGTCTTCAAACATTCCTGCATTAGAATTGATGGCTCTCTATGTGGCAGCTGCCATGCATGATTATGATCACCCAGGGAGGACAAATGCATTTCTAGTGGCTACAAATGCCCCTCAGGTAGGAAATATTTTTCAGCACCTTTAAAGAGTAATTCCAAAATTTTACAATCATGCTGTGTATCCCTTTATAAATCATTATTTAATTGAATCATATGGTCATTCCATCTGACTTTAAGACTCTACATTTTAATTAAATGGATAATAATACATGGCATTAATGTGATGTGTGCTAGAAAATTAGGGGGAAAATCAGCTTCAACTAGAAAATAGTAAATAGTTTTTGAAATAACTCATTGTTTTGTGAAATTCTAGAGTCCTTGATGTCAGTATTTTTGTCTTTAATCAAACTGACAAAACTCTGACTGTATTTAAAATTTCTGTTCCTCCTGGTTAGGCCCATTGTGTGGTTAGAAAGCTATAATGGTTGAGAACTGTTAATCTTTTTTGTTGTTCTCTTTTTTCCCTAAAGATTTGCCTTAATACCAGACCTTAAATCTCTTACCTCTGAATATATTAGTGTATGCAAAAATTCTTCTGGTATATATATACCTCCTATAGCTAATGGGATATAAAATTCCTTTAAGGTCACAATTTGCATGGGGAAGCAAGAGTTCCCAACAAAAGGATACTGTAATTGCAATAGCTTTTAACATTAAAAATTGGAACTAAATATGTGGATTTAAGTAGAATTTAGTGTGGTTGTGGTTTAAGAAGATTTTTGTGTGGTAGCTGGGTTTGTTTATGCTGGGGATTCCTGAAATGTCATCTGTGTGTTTCTAATTGCATGCTTTATGAAGAGCAGGTATTTAATGAGTGTTGCTGAATTCATCTCACTTCTTCACTTTATCATTCTATGTTTAAACTTTGGCTCTGATCCTCTTATCTTCTGTAGCCATTTTCTGTTTTTCTTTTTTTACGTCAATCTCTTTCATATACTCTAACTTTTTTCAATATAAGAGATATATTCTCTTGAATTGTGAGCATATATGTGGGGTGGGGGGAAAGAATGTAGGGAGCAATGAATATATGTATGTGTAAGTGGGTATAATGGGTGTGTGTGTGTGTGTGTGTGTGTGTAAATGGATTAAAACGGCCATGCGATGTATTTCTCTGATGAGACTTTATTAGTAGCTCATGATTTCCACAGGTAACTTTCTGATGAATTTAAATCTAGTTATTAGTAGTTGCCCACTTTCTAAGTATTATTTTGGAAAAAAAAACAAAAAACCTACCTTCTAAGTGGCACATATTTTCTTACTTGCAGTACCATTCTGCAAGAATCAGATGCCTGTTCTCTCGAGAACCTAGCACATCACAATCTTTGAAAATCCTTGTCTTTTAATGAATCATAGGCCTGAGGAGTAGTGGCATAGTGGAAAAAAAAACTGGACTTGAGATTAAGTCCTATCTTAGCTTTCTGATTTCCCACTTACTAGCTATATGACCTCAAATAAAGATTTATTCCTCTGAACCTAAAAATAGTTTTCTGATATGATTAAGGAGGTAACATATGGAAGGTTTTATACTGTTTCAGATAGCATGAGAAGCTCCTGAATCAGAAATTACATAGGTAGAAATTATTTACTGTTCTAGTCCATTCTCTGTTGTTTTTGTTTGTTTGTTTTGTTTTGCTTTTTGAGATGAAGTCTCGCTCTGTTGCCCAGGCTGGAGTGCAGTGGCTCGATCTCGGCTCAGTGCAACCTCCACCTCCTGGAGTCAAGTGATTCTCCTGTTTCAGCCTCCCAAGTAGCTGGGATTACAGGCACCCACCACCATTCCCAGCTAATTTTTGTATTTGTAGTAGAGATGGTGTTTCACCATGTTGACCAGGCTGGTCCCAAATTCCTGACCTCAGGTGATCCACGTGCCCCAGCCACCCAAAGTGCTGGGATTAAAGGCGTGAGCTACCATGCTTGCCCACTCTGTTTTTATGACTGCTTTCCTTTGCTTAAAGTATATCCTCTTTCAAGGATGTTACAAATGAGTGAATTCCAAAGTTAACTCTCTCACATGAAGATAATTTAAAACAATGATATATGAATACAGCTTATACAAGTTGGGTACCCAACTGTTGTCCTCATCAAAATGCAGTCATGAAGTCTGAACATAATATCAATAATCATGTTATTTCCAGCTTCTCATTGTTAAGAATTTCCATTAGATGAAGCAATAGGAAGTGCTAGCATGGAAAGGAGATTGATTAGAGAGTTCACCTGTGAAAATATATAGCCTCTTACCTAGTCTTATTGCTTGTTCCCTGCTCTCCTTCAGTCTATTCTCAACGCATAGCCAGAATGTGACCCTGTTTAAGTGTGTTACATCACTCTCTTCCAGATGCTCTGGTTGGGTGCTGTGGCTCACATCTGTAATCTCAATACTTTGGGAGGCTGAGACAGAAGGATCTCTTGAGCCCAGGAGTTTGAGACCAACCAAATGGGCAACATTTGAGACCCTGTTTCAGAAAAATAAAAACAAAAAAGTAAACTCTCCAATGGCCTTCACCTTACTCCTAGTAAATGACAGTCATAAAATGTTCCACAAGGCCCTGCATTATTAGCCCCATTAAGTCTCTCTCTCTCTCTCTTTTTTTTTTTTTAACTTAAGTGTAGTCTCACTGACTTCCTTGCTCATACCATCACTGTCCTAGGAACACTCCTTTTCTGAGAGTGTTTGTACTTTCTGTTCTCCCTGTCCAGAGGAATTTTTCTTTAGATATGCATGTACTCATTTTGTCACCTCCTTCCATCTGAAATTTCAAAATCCCTTCCTTACACTGTTATGCTCCTTCTCTGCTTTTTTTTTCGTAGCAGTGATCATTTAAGATACTATATATTTTATTTATGTGCTTTGTTTTTTATATGTATCTCCTTAAAGGGATATACAGTTCCACAAGGGAAGGGATTTTTGTCTCCTTTATTCCATACTACCTAGAATAGTGCTTGACATACAAAAAGCTTTCAGTAAATATTTGTTGAATGTTGAAGGATGTCTGAATTCTTCTCTCTGTAGTACTCGTAGGTTTTCTGAAAAACGTTCTGTGCTTCCCAAAGTAATGAAGTTTATGAGGCCTTCTTTTACTAGCACTTGTGAGATAAGGACTCTTGTAAAAGTCTAGGGCTTAATGTGGTTAAGTAACAAAGTAGCTTCTTTCATCTTTGGAAACTCAATGAGTCTAGTAAGGCCATAATTAATGAAAGATACTATAGTTCCAGTGTATTATAGGCAATAGCATATAATACCACCAACTGGCTCAAGCATTCTTCTTCATTCTCATAGTAAGGAGAGTGTGCTAGAAAGATACAGGAGAATTCTTGCCATGAAAGAAGGTTACGCATATAGTCAAGTATATCCTGGAGGAATGTCAGAATTAATAAGATTCTAGGAGATTTCCGAGCTATTTCCAAATGAAAAGTTGGCTGAAAGATGGTGGTTAGTGCTTGAGATAGTAAAATTTCTAGAATATTTTGATGAGACTAGGAAAAAGGAAACAAAATTTTAAATTGAGATTTGTAAATCTGTTGTGTCTCCTAAAATATGGATTAAGATGACTAAACACATGTATCTTTTTCCCCTTCTTCCTGGGAATGCATTAAAATGATAGTAAGGTATGAAGTTCATTACAACAGAGATGAGTAAGAGGAGGAAGGATATTATCGCCAGCAGATAAAAAAAATTTATAACATTTCTGGAAAATGAAAAATGGATGAATATTGACAGGTAAAACAAAAGTACCCAGCGTAGCTGGAACCCCAGAGAGACTCCTGTTACCATTTGCTCCTGTTTGTTCTCCCTATGCACACACACACTTTTAAGCAAGGCGACTATAACCCTATGTTTACCTCCAGGCAGAAAACTTATCTCTTAGATATTGAAGGAAACTGCCTGGAGAGAGTGAGTTGCTAGAGTGGGTGTTAGTAGTCCAAAGTAAATTTTTTGCATTCTAAACATCTAATAGCTGGCACCCCAGCTATTCTAAAGCAAAACTTGCTAGGTAACAAACCCTATCCATATTTACAGATTTCCCTCTCATTCATCCCAAGGGGAGTGACTCCACAATAAAACATACATAACAGCAGAGAGAAATTACAACTGCAATCTATAATTCATTTATTTATATATACAGATAATCAAAGATCATCAGACATGGCATTAACCAGAAACTTGGAAAGAAAAGGCTAAGATGGAGAGAATAACTGACCGGGGGAATCTAGGGAATAGAGAATCATCTAATTATTTTTTTAAAAAGTATTCTCAGAGAATTTGAAAAACACTGCATCCGTAAAGTAAGAACAGGAAACTATGAAAAAGAAACATCAGAGAACAAGTTAGGCTCTTAGAAACTAAAAATATTACTGCAGAAAATTTTAATAATTCAATAAAAGCATTGGAAGTTAAAGTCCAGGTCATCTCTCCTAGAACATAGACCAGGAAGATAAAAAGAAAATATAGGGAAGGAGAAGATAAGACATATGGGACTAGGTCAAGATGTGACTAGTGGAAGTTCTAAAAAGTAGGGAGTCTTTGGACTGAAAGGGCTCACTAAGTGCCAGGAAAGTTGAAGCGAGAGAAAAAAATCTCAAACCCCACACATAGCACATCATGCAAACATTTCAGAACACCAGAGCTTTTATTTTTAAAAATAAAAGAATTCCTTAGAAGATGAAAATAATACATCTATAAAAGAACAAAAAATCAACTGTCATTGTATTTTAGCAACAATAGATGCTAGACAATACTAACATGAAGTCTCTAAAATTCTAAGGGATTTTATTCATTCATTTATTTGTTAATGTATTTATTGGGTGCGTATTGTGGGATAGGCACTATTTAGGCATTGTTATATTAAATAAAACATGGGTAAAATCTTGCCTTTCCTTGAACTTTTACATTCTAGTAAAGCAAGAAAATAAATAAATAAATGAATAAACAAACAAACAAACAATGTGTGTGTAAGCAAAAGAGAGGGCGGAGCAAGAGAGAGAGAGAGAAACAGAGAGAGAGAAACATATGATTATGACTTAAGAGCTAGGAGTGCTGGCATAAGAGTATTATTTTCAAGTTAGAGCTCTGTATTCAGCTAAGCTACCATTTTACCTAAGAGCAAAATAAAGAGATTCTCAGATATGCAGTGATTTTAAACAATCACGTCTTGACCATCCTGAGAAAGTTATTTTAAAATGTATTTTATCAAAACAAGGGTGGTAACTAAGATAAAGGAAGATAAGGGATTATTAGAAATTTTAGAACTGATATGGTGTGTCTCTGTGTCCCCAGCCAAATCTGATCTCAAATTGTAATCCCTACATGTCAAGAGAGGGCCCTGGCAAGAGGTGATTAGATCCAGGGGACAGGTTCTCCCATGTTCTCATGATAGTAAGGGAGTTGTCAAGGGATGTGATGGTTTAAAAGTGGTAGTTTCCCCTTTGTGCTTTTTTTCTCCTGCTGCCTCTCTTGCCTCTCCTTTGCCTTCCACCATGAATGTAAATTTCCTGCGGCCTTCCCAGCCCTGTGGAACTGTGAGTCAATTAAACCTCTTTTGTTTATAAATTACCCAGTCTCAGGTATTATCTTTATAGCAGTGTAAATACAGAAAAGAACAAACTGACAACTTCAGGGTAAAAGAATCCTGAGATGATAGTTTTTCATCAAGACCACTTACAATAGCAAAGATGTGGAACCAACCCAAATGCCCATCAATGATAGACTGGACAGGGAAAATGTGGCACATATACACCATGGAATATTATGCAGCCATCAAAAACGATGAGTTTGTGTTCTTTGTAGGGACAAGGGTGAACCTGGAAACCATCATTCTCAGCAAACTGACAGAAGGGCAGAAGATCAAACACCGCATATTCTCACTCATAGGCGGGTGTTGAACAATGAGAACACATGGACACAGGGAGGGGAGTACTACACACTGGGGTCAGTTGAGGGGAAATAGGGGAGGGACAGTGGGGGGTGGGGAGTTGAGAAGAGATAGCAAGGGGCAAGATGCCAGATGTAGGTGATGGGGAGGAAGGCGGCAAATCACACTGCCACATGTGTACCTATGCAACAATCTTGCATGTTCTTCACATGTACCCCAAAACCTAAAATGCAATAAAATAAATAAATGGAAAAAAAAAGAGTATTTCTTTACAAAACTAGCTGCTTTATTTTCTGTAGCACCTTATTTGTCTGCTTTCTCTTTCTACTGGATTTTTTGAATTGGGAATATTATTTTTTAAATGAACAATTCTTCTTAATCCTTTTCACTTGAAGTACTTTTTTAGTCATTAGATAATGAGTATGACCTAGATTTTTGTTAATGTTTCCTCCTGTTTCTTACATTTTAAAAGGGGACATTTGCTCAGATTAGTCAGACTCATCCTTTGTATGATCTAAGTCTTTCTTATGTCTGAAGGGTTTGCTCTTTTTGCTCTTACTTATTTAAAAATGTTACTATTTGTTAAGATTCTGACAGTTTGTATTAAACCTCTTCTCAGATTTTTCCAACTCAGAGGGTGAAAAGTAAGGTTTATGACCAACTAATTTGCTTTCCCCAAGTACTGATGTATTTGTTGTAGAGAGTAAGATCTAGAAAAAGCAGGTAACAATATACTTTAGCTCAAAGTCAAAGGATGTTAGTTTATTGCAACTCCAAATGAGCTGGGGCCCTGTTTTTCTTCTCTACTTCTAAGAGCCCACAGTAAGAGCTGAGGCTTCATTATCTGCTTGCTCGAACTGTTTTTCTTACTCAGTTTAAACTTGGTCTGCTGCTCTATGTGCTACCTTCTAGTGTCCTTCTAAAGTAGAATTGACATTTGCTTCCTACTTGCTGCTTCATGATTCTTTCTTGCCTCCCACTCACCTTTGAGCTTGTGAGTCTACTGAGGTCCAGCAGGGAACCCCTTCCACTTAACTCTTCAGATAGGTTTCTCCTTCTTATGCAGTGAGTTGGTTGGCTTTTCTCAATCCATTCTCATTTTCACCATGTCTTTGAAGTTTTCAGTATTGTGTATATATCTAGATTCTAATACTGATTTCGACTGTTTTTCCCCCATTTTATATGTCTTGGCAATTTCAAAGAGTAATTTGAATGTTGAAGGAATTCTGAACTTACTCATTTTTTTAAAACTGATCTTGCTAGCTGTGAGTTTATTAAGTTAGCTAGCTTCACAGGGCACTCATTGTACATTGTGTTTTATTGAGCTTGGAATTGAATTACTTTCTCCTGAACAGACAGAGCTGTTTTCTTTTTTTTTTTTTTTTAAAGGAATTTTTATATTCTTACTACCATTATGCTATAAAAACCTTAATAACCAGCTGGATCTCTTTCTTGCAAATAGGACATAAACCCCCAGCCTTCTTCAGTCTTCTGGCACAGTGAAAACAAGTGACAAGATGGCCTGTCCTCCCATGAATAATGTTCCCATCTCGTGGTCTTTTCTCACATAAGCTACATGGCTTCAAAAGATTCTGGCAATCCTCCGTGTTTTCTATATCTGTTCTCTGTTCAGAAAGGTTATCTAACTGTTCTCCCATGCTTGAGATGGTCTCTTGGCTTGCAGAACTGTGAGCCAAATCCAATAATCCCACCAAGTTGCAGGGATCAAAAAGTTTGGAGTTTTTTTTATATACACATCTTTAGGTCTAACGACAGGAGCCGAAATGGTTCTTGACAATCAGGCACATCAATTCCTTCATTTTCCTTTTCAGGTATGGCAGTGATGTCAGATGTGGAGAGAGAATGGGTTAGCATTGAACAATCTGAATACCAATCCTTCAAGGCCCAGCAACGAAAACAGTACCTCTTGCTTGGAGAGTTAAATTTCTTGCATTCAGTACACTGCCACTCATTCTCAGAGGTAACTTCTACATCAGTATCATCACTTAAGGACTTACAGTCGTCAAGATCATCATTTTTCCCCACTTCAATCACCTTTTTGTCACTTATTTTCCCTACTTCTTCACTTGCTTGTTCAGTATCAGCAACTTCAACTTTTATTCCAACACCTAACTGCTCTGATACTGATTCATTCAAAAACCACAAGTCATCTGTAGTATCTGAAACAATAGCAGTACCCACATCCGGATTTGTCTGTAAATCAGTTGAGCCACTACTTCTAGGTGTATAGTTGTTTCTCAAGTTTCCTAAAAATGACCAAGGCAGGCCAGCCACATCCCACTCCTCAAATCCAAGGTCCAGCCTAGATGTCTCATCTTGGGTTAAATTTTCTATTAAGTCTTCATTTTCTCTAGAATTTACACATTTATACTGTGAGGTAGGCAGTGTGGGGATATCATCTTCTGCAGTTCTTCTCCTGGAAGTGGAACTTTCCGCTGCACTTTGCTTCAGTTGGTCTTGACTTGGAATATCCATACTGTGATCCTGTGCGAGAGCGAGAGTCTGAGCAGCATCTGTAGTAGCAGTGGCTAAAGTGACAAGATTCTTTCTTAGCATATCATAGAGAGGGCTTGGGTCTTTCACGGAGGAGCTCTGACATCCCAGTAGTTCTCCCAAAAGATCTCCACCACAATATACCATATGCTGTTCCTGCTGATCATAAAGCTGCTTCACCAATATGTACTGACCTAAATAGTGCATGACCTCTTTAACAGTGAACATTTCACCTTGCGCACCTGCTGCATGCAAAATCTTCAAAATTTGGTCGTTTTGGTCGTACCTGATTGGTTTGTCCAGAAGAGATCCTACAAGCACTGTCAGATGTTGAACACTGGGCAGAGGTGGAAAATGGTGTCATTTTGGCAGTGAAGAAACTGCAGTCTGTTGGTAAAACTTACGGCAGCTCCGTGAATCTCTCCCCAGTCGAGCCCCAGAGCTGTTTTCATAGTTAAAACTTTGTCACATTTGAGCATGAATTAGTCAAGTCATTACTAAATGTAAATGGATGCCTTAGGGAGTCTTTGAAGCTTACTCTTTGTCTTTGGGATTCATAAAGTTTAGAAGTTGTATTATGGGTGGTATGAAATGCCTTTATATGACCCACTGCAAAGTTTAAATCATAGCATTGCTTGCGTAAAATTAAATAGTGTAAAAAATAATCACTTGGTGTTATGCATCTGTGCTTAAATCTAGCCTATAGCTAATTTTCACAAATAAGTACAGCTATTTAAGCTCTCAGAATGTGTATCCTACCTGAGATCTCATTCTAGCTGTCCTTCTTTCTCATTACACAGTAGGTGCCATGAAAACAGGGATAGGGTTTTAATTTTTATCCCTGGACTTTAACACAACTTGGCTGTAGAAGTTCTTTTAATAATTACTATACTTGTTTAATAATTTAAAGAATTGCTTAATTTTTAGAGGTGGAAGAGGCTTTAGAAATTCCATACTCCACTGATTCTGAGTCTGTATTCCAAAGTCCTAGAGTACTGAGGAGGCACCTCAGGGTCTTCCACTGAAGTGTAGAAAAAATTAGTACTTCCACACAATTAGGACCAGAGGATTTGTGTTTTTATCTGTTACATAGTTCTGTTTTACTCCCAGGCACTAAGTGAGGATGGGAATCCAGGATATGTCCATCTCAGACAGGCAGGTCTCTTACCCTGGACAGTACTCCTGCTTCCTCTTCTTTAGTCACCATCCCCATTGACTCCAGAATGACTAAACAACAGAAATGTATTTTGAAACCTGCTCTAGATCCCTAATGACTTTATTCATAGAAGTTTATCTGAGAAGGTTTTCTGATTAAATGAAATAAATAGACCTCAAAATATCAACTTTACATCTCTTGGGAGGCAGCACAGTGTCTGCAAAAATAAACTTTGAAGATAAATAACCCTTTCACTTACTAGCTATGTATGCTGGAAGGAAAGGTATATCTTAACCTCTTTGCATGTCAGTCTACTCATCTATAAAATTATCACAAGTATTTTCACAGGTACTAAAATACCTGGTAAAATGCTTAGTATATAGTAGGTATTCATTGTTTGTATACTTCCAAACTGATATTAAAGTTTATTATCTTTGAGGTGTCTGCCTCATTTTTCTATATTTCTTTTTAGGCAGTTTTATACAATGACAAATCTGTTTTGGAAAACCATCATGCTGCGTCAGCTTGGAATCTATATCTTTCTCGCCCAGAATACAACTTCCTTCTTAATCTTGATCATGTGGAATTCAAGCGTTTTCGTTTTTTAGTCATAGAAGCAATCCTTGCCACAGATCTTAAAAAGCATTTTGATTTTCTTGCTGAATTCAATGCCAAGGTTTGTTATGCAAATTTGTGCCTGATTTTAAAAATGTAAATGTTTATTGTCAGTATTACTGGTAAAATATGTTTTTTAATGTTAAGTTAGAATTGTTACTACTTAGGAAGTAATAAATAATTGATGTAAAATAATATTTATGCCTATATTTTAAAAAATAAACATTTTTATTATGATAAAATTTCCTAAAATATTATTGCTTGTTATATATTTTTTGACACATAAACTTATACAGCTGTGACTTTGCTTCACATACTTTCACATAGAAACAAACCAGTTATTTCAAATGAGTTTAAAGAGAGATATTACAAAGCCATGCTCAGCGTCAAGTAAGGCATTATATAAAATTAATTTTATGTGTTTCTTTTTTTTTTTTTGAGACGGAGTTTCGCTCTCGTTACCCAGGCTGCAGTGCAATGGCGCGGTCTCGGCTCACCGCAGCCTCCGCCTCCTGGGTTCAGGCAATTCTCCTGCCTCAGCCTCCTGAGTAGCTGGGATTACAGGCACACGCCACCATGTTGACCAGGATGGTCTCGATCTCTTGACCTCGTGATCCACCCGCCTCGGCCTCTCAAAGTGCTGGGATTACAGGCCTGAGCCACCGCGCCCAGCCCAATTTTATGTGTTTCTTAAGAATCCAGTTAATTATGCCTACCTCACTGCACCTGTTATACCTTCTTTATATTAGTGATTCTTTAGCTGACTAGTGTAGGGTAAGGGAAGTACTCTCTTCTACTTGATAATAATTCATTCATTCAACAAGTATTTATTGGGATTGCCCACTATGTGCAGACATTGTGCTAGGGAAAAATGAGGAAAGACTAGGTCAAAGAACTCACATGTACCAGGGGATCAAGAATCACTGCCCCAGTATGACAGCATACTCATGGAGACTGTGCTTTATCTCTCAGACATTTGAGGTGAAAAAAGTTGAGAACCACTGCTTTAGATACCCACTCTGGCTTGCAGGAAGCGGCTATTTTCTTGATGACTTTTGTGACCTTAAAGAAGCTGTACCTGCAGGTTAGACAAACTGGTAACAAAGGAGTACTAGATTAAACCTGCTGGTAGGAGACCCTCATATATGTTGCTGTCATGATATTAATGAAATGCTTACAAAAATCAGTGAGAAATCAGGGTACCTTTAAAATTATTTCATAGTTGTATAGTTCTATTCACTTTAATTTTGAAATAAAAATTCATTTAAGTGTTTAAATCACCTTTTACAGGTAAAGGATTATTGAACACAATGCCTTTGAATGTGTGTTCCTTGAAGACTTCTATTTTGAAGTCTCTCAAGAAAATGCCATATGAATGGGTCTCTAGACCTCCTATTAAGTTTCAATCAAAAGGGCTCTTCTTTCAAGTATTTTCTATGGTAGTGTTCTCCATAATTTTTTTTTTTTCTGAAAGAGTTTGGTGCCAAAAAGCAACCATCACACTGAAGTTCAAAAGTTATGATGTGGTTCATTCTTTTCATTTTTTACAAAACAAAATTTTTGTTGTTGAGAGGCTTTTCCTAGCTAATAATGATAATTGTTTATTTAAATAACAATATTTATTTAACATTTACTGTGAATAAGGCATTTTTTCATTTATTAATCCTCATGGCAACATGGCTAGATTGGTATTACTTTTCCTACTTCATAGATAAAGAAAGTTAGATTTAAATAGGTTAAGCAGTTTTTTCATTGTTACCCACTGGTTTTTGATTCAGGATTTAACATGCTGATTCATGACATTCTGTCAGGATTTAAAACTATAGAGCCAGCTTCTCAGACTTGTGTTCAGTTAACTATCCCACGTTGCCTTTCACAGCTAGAGCAAACTTCTCTACGTTCTTAAAGTGTTCTTTTTTGAGGTAGAAATAAGTAGTTATAATTCTTATATGATTTTTTGATACTGTGTATCTACTGTACTTAATAGATATTGTACACACACACACACACACACACACACACACACACAAATCCTGTTTCTTTGTGGTAATCACAAATATTGAAACCCATGGTTGGTTATATGTTTTTCTAGAAAGCATTTTTTGGAAAGGAAATTTAACCAGTAGAGTTCCATGTTATGGAATAAACTGATTTTAAAAAGAACTATTTGCTGAAATTTCTTTCTGTCATTTAGACAGGAAACAGTTTTAAGATAATTTGGTAAAAGCAAACAAAATAACAATTTTAAAAAACACCTTCAGAACTTAAAATGATTTTGTTTTTCCAAAATAGGCAAATGATGTAAATAGTAATGGCATAGAATGGAGGAATGAAAATGATCGCCTCTTGGTATGCCAGGTGTGCATCAAACTGGCAGATATAAATGGCCCAGCAAAAGTTCGGGACTTGCATTTGAAATGGACAGAAGGCATTGTCAATGAATTTTATGAGCAGGTAAGTTGAAACATGAGCTTGGTGAGATTTTTAAGGGCTGTCATGAGAAGACACTGCTCTTTGAGTTTTGGATAGCTTTTTTAAGTGTTTGAAAGCTGAGTTGATTTGACTGGGAAGGGTTAAAAATTGTTGCATTTGCTCTGGTTCTTAGTATTTTCTCTGTTCTGTTTGCCTTTGCTGTTAAAATTTTTTAAAATAGCTTATTTTCTATCTTGGGTGAGCTGAATATACCTGTGAGTCTATAGGTAAGGCTGTTAGCAGCAGCAAATCCATGTGGGTCTGCAGCAACCTCAGTTCTTGCCTCCTCAGAAGACAGAATTCAACTGATGGGCATAAAGCAAAGGGAGAGACTGAGGCAAGTTTTAGAGCAGAAGTGAAAGCTTATTTAAAAGCTTTAGAGCAAGAATGAAAGGAAGTAAAGTACCCTTAGAAGAAGGCCAAGTGGGCGACCTGTGAGATCAAGTACATGGTTTGACCTTTGACTTGGAGTCTGATACATTGGCATGCTTCCAGGCTTGTGTTACTTCTCCCCTGATTCCTCCCTTGAGGTGGCTGTCGCATGTGCAGTGGCCTACCAGCATTGGAGAGGGCCACATACACAGTGTGTTTACTGAAGTTGTACTTATGCTCACTTGAAACACTTTTCCCTTTCCAGTCCAGTGTTCATGGAGGAAGGTCATATACCAGTTAATCTCCACCATTTTGCCTCTTAGTGCACACACTTGAGCCCACTCACCCAGCACCTAAGATCTTATCAGGAAACTGCTAATCATCAGTTTCAGGCTTTTTTTTTTTTTTTAATCTATTGAGTGACTGCCTAATCTATTGAGTGAGCTGCAATTGGTTGCCAGCTGCAACCAATTATTATTTTAGAGAAATAGCTTAACAACCTATCACATAATGGTCGCCTGACATTTCTGATGGGGTGAAGGGTGGGCCCTCTCCTGCTCTGCCCATGTCTGCCTGACTGCCTGCTGTAACAAGGCTAGACTACATTCTGATTCCAAGGTCTCTTTCAACCCTGAGAATCTGTAACCTAGAATAATTTATTTCCAGATGAAGTGTTTTGGGTTTGTTTGTTTTGAGACAGAGTCTCGTGGCATCACCAGGCTGGAGTACAGTGGCTCAATCCTGGGTCACCGCAACTTCTGCTTTCCAATGTCAAGCAATTCTCCTGCCTCAGCCTCCTGAGTAGCTGGGACTACAGGCACGCACCACCATGCCCGGCGAATTTTTTATACTTTTAGTAGGGACGGAGTTTCACCGTGTTGGCCAGGATGGTCTCAATCTCTTGACCTTGTGATCTGCCCGCCTTGGCCTCCCAAAGTGCTGGGATTACAGGTGTGAGCCACCGTGCCCAGCCGATGAAGTGTTTTTTAAGTTATTCAGGGTGTGGTCAGAATATATTTAAAGGATGTCAATCAGTTTTCAACTCTGCTATAAAAAGACTAACTCCCTGTCATAGAAACGTCAGTTGGGAAGAAGTCCAGGCAGAGATTAAGAAATTAGAGGGATAGAAATGGAGAGAGTAGATACCTAGTGGTTTTCAGGGATTCAAAGATATTTTTGGCATTAAAATAATCCTTCCACTTTGCTGAACCTGCCATTTTGGGGGTCCAGTTTTGAGGCTTCCTACAATGTAGAAGTGCACTGATTTCCTGACATACCTAACTTTTTTTTTTTATCTCCAAAATGGTAAATATACCTCTTGACTTTGGAATTACATTCCTTAGGAATCCTTGTTGGCTCTAATTATCAGGAAAAGTCAAGATATCTAAGAGGTGAGGGCTTTCTTACTATGATGGGGAAGAGGAAGTAATTGAGCCTATATAGCTATGCACCTGGTATGCTTTGTTACTTCCAGATTGAATTGAAAATGTGCAATGTTTTACACCCTTCAGCTAAACATCCCAACACAATAATGTATACTCTGCTGTTTATAAGTTACAAAATGCCATACTGTATAATCATGGAAAGATTATTAATATTTTGCTATTCTCCGATACGTTCAAATTATGTTAATTTGGCGTAATAAATGGCTATATTTACTTAAATTTGTAAGATTATAATATGCAGTTTGTGTATTCTCATTCCAATGATAATTGAAACTTGCCTTAGAGCTCGCCCATGGATCTCATGTTTACAAAAGAGGAATTTTATGTAAGGAAAATGCTATCTTTATATTATCTGTACAAATAGTAATAAAAAATAGTGGTGTATGTCAATTTTAGAAAATTCACTGGTTCAATAACATTAGAAATATTCATTTAGACCCAGCATATATAATTATTTTAAAAGCATGTAGAATTAATACTTATTAAACAAACCTGGAAGCCATGCCTGAGGTTGAATCCTGGCTTCTCTTCCTTATCTACAATATGACCTTGGTTGGTTAAGTTACTTAACCTTTCTGTTCCACAGTTTCCTCATTGATAAAATAGGAAATATGATGGTACCTACCCCATAAGGTTTCTGTGAGGATTAAATGAATTAATATATGTAGACTTCTTAGTTTCTGACACTTAAGTGCTCAATAAATGTTAGCTATTATAATTTCATATATATCATTAAAAAACACTATCTCAGAGAGTTTCACTTAATCTTTCTAAGTGTCATTATTCAATATCAAAGGAGGAAGGTGTCATCTGATATCCTACTACATATGGAAGTCTTAATCATCCCTCATCAGAACTAAACTTCTTTCTAATTCTGGTTATGCTATTAAACTTTCTTCAGATATGTGTATAAAATTCTAACTATGCCCAACTTTTTTTATTATCCTAATTATCTTAATATGCCTACAGCCATTTAACTGCCATGGGCTTAGAAAAGCCAAACTCCTGGGATATATCTATGAAATTACAGAGTCCTATAGATAAACCCAACTGTGTTTTTGAAAAATATCAATAGTTTTCTTCCTCATAAAAGATAAAATCATAAAAGATTTCTAATCATGGGACAGTTAATCATGGAAACAGTTTATGGTTGTTTCCTCAGGGTTTTGTTAGGTCATTACAGAATAGACACTGCTTACTTGCAGAATTTGTACATCATGGGGAGTAATTTATCCCCCACCAGTTCAGACACTAGGACTAAAATCTTAATAGTACCATTTGAGAAATGCTCAGTACTGTGCTAAACATTTTACATAATATGGCCTTTTAACCTCATCATAGGCACCCCATAAGGTAGGTTATTATTCAGATTTCATACACAGTGAAATTGCACATTGAGGTTGCCCAACACCACATAGGTAGTAGTCTGATCTCAAATTAAGTCTTGGAAGCCACAGTGGGAGGGTACCAGAAGGCAGGCAGTTGAGGATTCGGTCCCAGGATCCTCACCTCAATCATGATAGCTCTACTTTATTTGTTTTTCATTTTAGGTTTTCTGATTTTGAATCATTAGAGAGTTCTGCTGTTAAAAAAGGGGGTGGAGGTAGTGTTATTGAAAAGCACTTGCAAAATTCAGCTCTGTACATTTGAAATATAACTACAACAAAAATGTTTCTGTTATGCTTTTGCTCTAGGATAAAGAGAATCCATAATTGATACTGTAGAATTCCGCATGCTGTTAGTAAAATTTCTGATACTTATTTTAAAAGATGTGTATGTTTCTTGTTAACTGAGTATCAGCTGTACTGGTTGATGTTGACAGAATGTGAGAATAAAGTTTTGTTTAGGATTTCTCAATATTAAAGAAATTCTTACAGTTGAATTGATAGAATAGATTTATTGATGCTTATTTATAAATATATTTTGATATAGATTATTTTTAAAAACTCAAGATAATTTTAACAGCAAAGCTCAGTGGTGATTCACCAGTTAAAAATGTACTTTTCTTTTTAAAATATGCAGGGAGATGAAGAGGCAAATCTTGGTTTGCCCATCAGTCCATTCATGGATCGTTCGTCTCCTCAACTAGCAAAACTCCAAGAATCTTTTATCACCCACATAGTGGGTCCCCTGTGTAACTCCTATGATGCTGCTGGTTTGCTACCAGGTCAGTGGATAGAAGCAGAAGAGGATGATGATACTGAAAGTGGTGATGATGAAGATGGTGAAGAATTAGATACAGATGATGAAGAAATGGAAAACAATCTAAATCCAAGTAAGAATATAGGGACATTATAATTTATTTAATGTTACAGGTTGAGTATTTCAAGTCTGAAAATCTGAAATGTGAAATTCTCTAAAATCCAAAACTGTTTGAGTGCCAGCATGATGCTCAAAGCAAATACTCATTGGAACATTTGGATTTCAGATTTTTGTATTAGGGATGCTAAATATAATGCAAATATTCCAAAATCTGAAACACTTCTTGTCCCAAGCATTTTTAATAGGGATACTCAGCCTTTAATAACTGCACATGTCCATTTAACTTAGGTTTGGAACTTTGTTTCTCAGATACAGATTCAGCAGTCATTATGTTGAGTAACCACTATGTAAATGTTCAGATTCAATAGTCATGTTTTGAGTAACTGCCGTATGCTGGGTACTGGGTGGATACTGTCATACAACAAGCATTCTTATTGTTTAATTAAAGTAAGATCACTTGAGGTGTTGTCCTCCAGGCAGTATTCTTCAGCAGGCTCCACCTGTGCATGCATGGTAGGGCTGTCACCACATCTGAACATATGTGAGGTAGGTCCTCATGGCAAGTATTCCTTCACGTCACTCCTTCTCACACATCTAACCCCCAGTCCTACTGGGCCCTGAGGAGCACAACTTCCATAGCAGCGTACTAATCTGTCGCTTACATAGACTTGAGAAATAGATCAAAACCGTGGGAGTAAAAGGAAAACATACATTCCCTGGCTGTAAAGGGAGAACCAAGTTTTGTGACATTATGAATTTGAGTTACCAAACTGTAATGACATATTTTTCTATATAAGACAATTAGTATAAATGAAAAGAAAAAGTGTCACTTTGTAATTGTGAATGAAATAGGTTATTTGCTATTTATTTATTTATTTTGAGATGGAGTCTTGCTCTTGTCACCCAGGCTGAAGTGCAATGGCACAATCTCGGCTCACTGCAACCTCCGCCTTCCGGGTTCAAGCGATTTTTCTGCCTCAGCCTCTGAGTAGCTGGGATTACAGGCGCCTGCAACCACACCCGGCTAAGTTTTTTTATCTTTATTAGAGACAGGGTTTCGCCATGTTGGCCAGGTGGGTGTCGAGTTCCTGACCTTGTGATTTGCCTGCCTTGGCCTCCCAAAGTGCTGAGATTACAGGTGTGAGCCACCCCACCCGGCCTATTTGCTCTTTATTTTAAAGTAGAATTAAATTATACCTACGTAAGTGTTGTTTTGATTTTCAAGCATGCAGTAAATAAGACCAGATAAGATAACTACAGACTGCCCACTGCAACACACACCTGCCTTGTGATTAGGATTAGCATAGCAAATCCTATTAAAATATATTTAAAATTATTTTTTAGTGGCATCATAATGCCATTGGCATCTGAAGGTTGACTGACTTCAAAAAATATACCCATCAAGTTGGTAATTGTGTTTAATTCAATACATAAAATGCCCTTAAAGGTTGGTTTTAAACTTTGGGTTGTTATTATTTTCATTTGAAATTTCAGCACAATTATTCACCCTATACCATACCCAGCCAGTTTTCCCTAAATCTCTTCTCTGTTTTGTTTTCATCCATAACAAGACCATCTAACATATTCCTGTTTTGCTTTTTGTTTTTCTAGCTCTTACTACTATAATCTGAACTCCATAATGCAGGGATTATTTTTATAGTACTATTTCATTATATTATTTTTATTATACTATTATTTTTATAGTACTATTTATTTTTATAACCCCAGTGCTTAGACAGATACCTAGAATATAGTAGGCACTTAATATTTGTTGGATGAATGATTAAATCATATTGCTATGATTAGAATATATGTCTTTTAAATTTCACAGAACCACCAAGAAGGAAAAGCAGACGGCGAATATTTTGTCAGCTAATGCACCACCTCACTGAAAACCACAAGATATGGAAGGAAATCGTAGAGGAAGAAGAAAACTGTAAAGTTGATGGGAATAAACTGCCGGGGGAGAACTCCTCCTTACCTCAAGCAGATGAGATTCAGGTCATTGAAGAAGCAGACGAAGAGGAAGAGCGACAGTTTGAGTAAAATAAATCATATTGAAGAAGCCCAGAGGGCTGTGCCCAGGGGCAGAAATCATTGCCTAGTGGTCACCGGCTGACTTTTAACTGACCATTCCCACTTGGACAGGCCTTAATACTGTGAGAGGATCCTTGCTCTGCTGGCAGTTTCCCACTCCTATGCACTTTCACATGAACTAGAAAACTATTCTTAAACCAAGAATACCATCCATGTGGACCCATGTTGCAGAGTCCTTAAATCCTTCACTGGTGTATGAATACTTTGCCGTAATGCTGCTTTGCTGAGTAGTGAGCTCTTATTTTTCATTGGGGGTTAGGTATAACTAAAAACTCAAGTGACTTATTTCAATTACCCAAGTGGCCAGAACTTTTTGCATTTATGAAAATAGATTCATATTGTATTTCCCAATGTGTCTTTTATGTCTTTGAATGTTTTGAAAAAAAGTCTATGCCTGTCTAAAAATGAATCCAGTGTTGCCTTTCTGAGGGATTTCTGCTCAATGCAATACACTGTTCAGTGCTACTCTCCCAGCTAGGTTTATCCATGAAGGACTGAGAAACCTTTGTTATAGTTAACAAAATCCAGGTGCATCAATTTCTGATGCTTTTTACTATTATCTACTATGTGTGCTTTATTTTTACTGAGAGTATTCAGGTTTGCCATGGACATCAGAAGTTTGAATTCCAGTCTTACCTTCTTTATGTTCCATGGCTGAATTTCAAAGCTGTTTAGGTTTAAAATGAAGGGGTTTATTCTTTAGTCATAACTGTTATTTTTACTCTTGCTCAGGATTTGCATTTTTAACATTTAGTTAATGTAAACACAGCACAGATTTGTCAGTAGAAAAAAAAAATTGTCCTAATACCAAGGTTAACCTTTTATGAAATCAGCAACATTTTCTCTCTTAGATGAATTTGAGAGTAATTAAAACCAAGGGAAAGGAGATGTCCGTCTTTTGCCTCAATGCAAAATCAAATGAAATTAATCTCATCAAAGATAAAGAATAAAGAAATGTAGTGAGCCCTAAAGGACACAGACATTGAATAAATAACTGGAATATGTGGTTATCTTTAGATCCATATCTTAGTTGTCATTTGTTTAGTTACTGTAAAACTGACATTCATCTTTCTGTTAATTTCCCTTTGCCTCAAGACTGCATGACAGAAATGACCATTATTTCTGAGACCCAACTGCAAGACTGATTGCTGAAATCAAGTAAAGAATTGGAATACTTGTTTTTCATATACAAAATCTAAATACGTTAATACATCATTTCATACAAAAGTACATTATTAAATAACCACATTATTAAGATAATTGCAAGAAAATGGACCATATTTACAATGTTTTGTAAACTTACTAGTGTGTGGATATGTACCCTAGTTATGAAATACATTTGAAGATATAAAGAGCAGCCAAAATGATAGAAAAATGGTAGACTAATATTTTCTATTATTATTGGAGACCATATCATATTTTGGATTCATGCAATTTTGCACACAGTGAAACCATTAATTTTCCAAGGTAATTCATTTAAAGTATTGTATTAACATGCGGTTTCTTACTTATCTAGAATATTTGGCTTATCTGAAAGAGATCAATTTAAGATCTCTGGAGGTATTAGAACTTTTGATTCTTCACAGTGTTAATACTTAATGAATCACTGAGCTTTATTTATTAGACATGTTGAATGAGGGCTGAGTTCGTTCCTGCCACTTTTGTTACCATTGCCACACACAATTTGTAAACCAGTCCTACCATATATTACTAATTAATAAAATTTCAACTGATAACTTGTTTGCACTTACAATATATATATCCTGTCCTTATATTTCTCTAGAGTACATTTTCCATTCTGTTTATTTCTGCTATTACCTCCTTTCCTGCAGAATATATACAAATGTATGTGTATAAATTCATACATGTGCATACATATTGAGGTTCAGTCACGTTTCCATACTGTCTATTATTTTATTGGATTTTATATTGGGGTTTTTAAGTTTATATTATTTTCTCAAAATCAGCATTTTTAATTATGAATACTGGATTTATTGGATTTAATTATAAATCCAATTATTACTATTTTTTTTTCTTTTTTATTGCATTTTAGGTTTTGGGGTACATGTGAAGAAAATGCAAGATTGTTGCATAGGTACACAAATGGCAGTGCGATTTGCTGCCTTCCTCCCCTTCACCTATATCTGGCATTTCTCCCCATGCCATCTCTCCCCACTTCCCCTCCCTGTGTCCATGTGTTCTCATTGTTCAACACCCACCTATGAGTGAGAATGTGTGGTGTTTGATTTTCTGCTCTTGTGTCAGTTTGCTGAGAATGATGGTTTCCAGGCTCATCCAAGTCCCTACAAAGGACACAAACTCATCAGTTTTGATGGCTGCATAATATTCCATGGTGTATATG
>NW_022436987.1:10065600-10255347 GCF_009761245.1 Sapajus apella
TTGGGGTACATGTGAAGAAAATGCAAGATTGTTGCATAGGTACACAATGGCAGTGTGATTTGCTGCCTTCCTCCCCTTCACCTATATCTGGCATTTATCCCCATGCCATCTCTCCCCACTTCCCCTCCCTGTGTCCATGTGTTCTCATTGTTCAACACCCACCTATGAGTGAGAACGTGTGGTGTTTGATTTTCTGCTCTTGTGTCAGTTTGCTGAGAATGATGGTTTCCAGGCTCATCCAAATCCCTACAAAGGACACAAACTCATCAGTTTTGATGGCTGCATAATATTCCATGGTGTATATGTACCACGTTTTCCCTGTCCAGTCTATCATCGATGGGCATTTGGGTTGGTTCCAGGTCTTTGCTATTGTAAACAGTGCTGCAATGAACATTCATGTGCATGTGTCCTTATAGTAGAATGATTTATAATCCTTTGGATATATAACCAGTAATGGGATTGCTGGGTCAAATGGAATTTCTATTTCTAGGTCTTTAAGGAATTGCCACACTGTCTTCCACAATGGTTGAACTAATTTACACTCCCACCAACAGTGTAAAAGTGTTCCTATTTCTCCACATCCTCTCCAGCATCTGTTGTCTCCAGATTTTTTAATAAATCCAATTATTATTAAAAACTCATTTTTACATAACATAGTCCTTAAATTAACCCTTGCTAAGTAATTGACATATGTCAAAATAACTAGCTTAAAGAAACCAAAAAAGTATCTATTCCTACTGAAACTTAAAAATTCCTAAGTGTAAGAAATAATTGTGAGAGTATATTAAATCCACACAGTACTATTAGATGGACCTGAGAAATTGCCGTAAGCCATATTACAGATCTTACTTCGGTTGCTACTGAATCAAATTGATTTCTTGTTACAACAATTTTCATCCTAAAGTTGCTGTTTTTAAAGCCACTGGTATTAGAAATATTCTTTTAGTGCTATATCTATGTACCTACTTACACATTTTTCTCCATAAAAATACTTTATTTCATGATTTGAAGGTTATTTCCTGCTATTATTTCATTACTTATTTTGTTGGTGCTATTGGCTTTTTCTACTTTTTTTTACAAGAAACCTGGAAATTCTGGTTTACTTAAGTAGTCAGAAATTCCTTATGTCTAGATTGCATCATCTCATAGAAACAAATGTCACAAAAGAGAGGAAGAGATACAACTCTGGTTCCTTCATTATATTTGCCAGTCTAATATAAGCTGCTCTAGAGTGTGTAGGGGATAGGAGTGACTGGTGTAGCAGAGACGAATCACTTCTCAAATAACTTTTAAGCTCAGAACTGAAGAATTAAGAGTTATCTCAGAAATGATTGCTTGTAGAGAGAGAATAATAGCATGTACAGAGGCCAGAAGAGACAGTATCCCCACACTGGATGAACCAAAACAGATTTAGGGTGGCTTGAAGATAGAGCACAAGAACAGGGAATGGTAGAGAGAGGTGGTTAATGAGGGGCCTTGTAAGACATGAAATGCCACTTACACTTTATTCCTAAAGAAAATGGGAAACAATGGAAAAGTTTCAATCTGGAAGAATAACATGATTAGGTTTACATTTTATGAGACTCATTCAAATAACATGCCTCAGTTGTCGCTTGTTATACATGGGGGATTGGTTCCAGGACCTCCTCAGATATAAAAATCTTCACACGATTCAAGTCCCACGGTCAACCTTGTGGAACCCGCACATACAAAAAAATTGGCCTTCTGTATGAGGGTTATGCATCCCAATAATATATTTTCATCTACATTTGGTTGCTGATGCAGAACCTGCCAATACAGGGCCAACTAAATTTACTGAAAAACTCCACATATAAGTGGACAGATGGCGTTCAAACCATGATGTTCAAGGGTCAACTGTATTTTGAATTGTTAAAAATTATTGTTTTGGACTTAGTGCCTGCACCTAGGCCCCAACAGACCGACCAAAGCAAAATGGAGTCATTCATGCTAAATGCCATGTAATCAAACTGAAACCTGAAGGAAATAGGTAGATCCCCAGGCTAGTTTTGCCTGAAAACAGGAGATTCCAGTCTATTTGAGCATAATCAAAGAAATCCTCTCTGCTTTAATCCATACAAAGAAGATGTAATCGGAAGTAACCCAAACATAACCAATCAGGATTTTTTTCTATTATTCTGTTTCCTTGTTTCCCATCTTTACAAAACCCACTGTTCTGCCATTACCCAGTGGGAAGTTCATTCTCTTTTATAGAATGAAGGCTGCCTGATTCATGAATCTGGAATAAAAGCCAATTAGATCTGTAACTAATTTGTTGTAATTTTGTCTTTTGCCAGAAAGGCAGATTAGACATAGGAAGTTCTTGGCAATATTGACTAGAATAGATTGTGGACCACAGGAACGTGAATGGAGTTGTGATCTAAGATACTGAGTTGCTATTGGGGTAAGAAAGATAATAAAAGTGGCTCCCGATTTCTTATTTGGACAGCTGTCAATATCATTCACTAAGATAGGGTATATCAGAGTTGATTTTGGATGTGTTAGAGAGTGAAGAGATGAATTCAGATTAGAGCAAATTGAGATTAAGGGGCTTGAGACAACCAAGTGTATTTCAATGTAGGTATGGAACTCTGAAAAGTGATATGGGCTACAAGTATGGATTTGGGAGTCAACAGCAAATAGCTGAAAGTCTACTTTGAATATCAAGCTTTTGTTTTCTCAAAAACTATGTCATAGTATTGACTTCTGGTGAATTGGGCAGTGGGTTCTTTTTGCTTGCTAACACTGCTGCATTCTGTATCTTTGTTTTATGATTTATCCCAGACATCTCACCATATCACTACCCAGAAAAATTCCTTATTTTTGGCTAGACGTGGTGGTTCATGCCGTAATTCCAGCACTTTAGGAGGCCAAGGCGGGTGGATCTCTTGAGCTTAGGCGTTCGAGGCCAGCCTGGGAAACGTGGCTCTCAGTATTAGGGTACTTCTCTATGTATTTCTTTTTGCATGTCTTATAATTTCTGCTTTATGAAAGTTGTTGTTAATTGGTGTGGTACTATAATTTATAAAGTCCTTATGAATTATAATATTTAGAATTATAAAATGTGCTTTTTTGTCTTATTTTCTGGCTTGAATTCTGCCTTGTTTTATTAAGATCAGACTTCTGTCTACTTTCTATTTGTATTGCATGGCATGTCTTTAACCATCCTTTTGTTTTTAACCTTTAAACTATGTTTTAAGTATCTCTTCTATACAACAATAATATAGCATTGGATTTGGTCCGAAATCAAATTTGATTGATTTGATTTCATATACCATTCATATGATAAATGCTATATTATATGAACATCTTTTGATAGGTGAGATAAGCCCATTTATATTTATATATGTGACTGTAAGGACTTAATTCTTCATATTATTCACTCTTTTCTTAAAAAACTCATTTTAATTATGACATTTAGGAAAGTTTGTATCTTTGATACTAGTTGATATATAGTATCTTTGATTTAACTAGTATAACCATAGTATAGTGATCTATAACTATAGTTATACTATCTTTGGACCCCATTGCTTTACAGTATCTCCTCCTCATCTATGAATTAAAAAATTAGCTTGTACATATTCTTCTCCATCTCCCACTACCCAATTTAAGGTAATATTATCCTCTTGTACTGTTAAGTATATTTAAACTTCTACTACTTGTCACTTTTAAACTGTATCTTTTGAATTCTAACTATATGAAGCTCTATTCTACGATTCTACCATTTCTCCTCTTCTCATTTTTGTTAGATGCATTATTTTTATCAGATATAAAACATTTAGATAGTATTGTCACACTTATGCCACCATTGTCTTAGTTCTATCATTAAATTTATTCAATGCTCAAGGCCAGTCCTTTTGTTGGCATTTCCCAATCATCACGTGGTTCACTGAAGCTTGTCCTCATACCTGATTAACCGTTTAGGCACTAGAGAACTTAACATTCAAAGTCAGACAAAATTAGGGAGCCCTCAATCTAGGGCACCAATCCCAGGTAGGAGCACCACCATCTCCTTGGCATAGAAACCCAACTTATTCAGACTTACTTCAGCATTTGGGGGCAAGTTCTACAACTACACAAATAGGAGGAGAAAATGAGATGGGGAAAACTGTTCAGCTGTTTATCCCAGTAAATCTGCTTGATTTCTTTCCACTTTTGTTCTTCTTACCTACTTCTGTCCTTATGTACTGATTTTCTCCATAGCTATCCTGTGAAGAATGGGCTCACATCTCCACATCAGGCTTCGTGAATGCATGATTTTATTTGTGATTCTTTCAATATTTTCCCGTCATCTTTCATCTCCTAAATTTTCAAAATATCTGATCTGCTAATATTGCCCTCCACCCATATTCTCAATGCCTTTATTCCTGTTTATATTCTTATGGTTATTTCAGCGATAAGTTACAAATATTAAGTGTACTCACCTGTTGAATCAGAAATTAGATTTCTAACATTTGAATTAGTAGCTTACCATTGATTGATGAGAGAGAAAAGGCATCCCTATTGCATAGCTCCAATGCATCTGTTACAATGTAATTTCAAAATATATATTTTTCCAGTATGGATTACTTACTAATTCATGTTAATTTATATTTTTCCAAAAGTGCCACATTGTCTTTTTACCGCAGCTAACTGTTCCAAATAATTGAGTTGAAAGCATAATGAAAAACAGTCTTATAAATTGTAAAGTGTAAGATAAATTATTGGGTGTGAATAAAGTCTCAGGATTCAAAATCAATGTGCAAAAACCACAAGTGTTCCTATAAACCAATAATAGACAAACTGCCAAATCAAACAGCAAAAGCTCTTTAGTTTAATGAGATCCCATTTGTCAGTTTTGTCAACTGGTATTTCTACTTTCTAGATCCTTGAAGAATTCCCACACTGTCTTTCTCAATGGTTAAACGAATTTACACTCCCACAGTGTAAAAGTGTTCCTATTTCTCCACATGCTCTCCAGCAACTGTTGTTTCCTGACTTTTTAATGACTGCCATTCTAACTGACATGAGATTGTGGTTTTGATTTGCATTTCTCTAATGACCAGTGATGAGCTTTTTTTCATATGTATGTTGGTCATATAAATGTCTTCTTCTTCTTCTTTTTTTTGAGACTGAGTTTCGCTCCTGTTACCTAGGCTGGAGTGCAATGGTGCGATCTTGGCTCACCGCAGCCTCCGCCTCCTGGGTTCAGGCAATTCTCCTGCCTCAGCCTCCTGAGTAGCTGGGATTACAGGCAGGCGCCACCATGCCCAGCAATTTTTTTTTTTTTTTTTTTTTGTATTTTTAGTAGAGACGGGGTTTCACCATGTTGACCAGGATGGTCTCGATCTCTTGACCTCATGATCCACCCACCTCAGCCTCTCAAAGTGCTGGGATTACAGGCGTGAGCCACAGCACCCGGCCCTAAATGTCTTCTTTTGAGAAGTGTCTTTTCATATCCTTTGCCCTCTTTTTGATTTTTTCTTTTTTATGTAAATTTATTTACGTTCTTTGTAGATTCTGGATATTAGCCCTTTGTCAGATGGATAGATTGTAAAATTTCTTCCCCATTTGTAGGTTGCATGTTCACTCTGATGATACTTCTGCTGTGCAGAAGCTCTTACTTTAATTAGATCCCTTTTGTCAATTCTGGCTTTTGTTGTCATTGCTTTTGGTGTTTTAGTCATGAAGTCTTTGCCTATGCCTATGACCTGAATGGTATTGCCTAGGTTTTCTTCTAGGGTTTTTATGATTTTAGGTATTATATTTAAGTCGTTAATCCATCTTGAGTTAACTTTTGTGTAAGGTCTAAGAAAGGAGTCCAGTTTCAGTTTTCTGCATCTGGCTAGCCAGTTTTCCCAATACCATTTATTGAATAGGGAATCCTTTCCCCATTGCTTGTTTTTGTCAGGGTTGTCAAAGATCAAATGGTTGTAGATGTGTGGTGTCATTTCTGAGGCCTCTGTTCTGTTCCATTGGTCTACATATCTGTTTTGGTACCAGTATCATGCTGTTTTGGTTTGTTTTGGTTATTGCAGTCTTGCTATATTGTTTGAAGTCAGGTAGCATGATGCCTCCAGCTTTGTTCTTTTTGCTTAGAATTGTCTTGGTTATACGGGCTCTTTTTTGGTTCCATATGAAATTTAAAGTAGTTTTTTTCCAATTCTGTGAAGAAAGTCAACGGTAGCTTAATGGGAATAGCATTGAATCTATAAATTACTTTGGGTAGTATGGCCATTTTCACAATACTGATTCTTTCTATCCATGAGCATGGAATGTTTTTCCATTTGTTTGTGTCCTCTCTTATTTTCTTAAGCAGTGGTTTGTAGTTCTCCTTGAAGAGGTCTTTCACATCCTTTGTAAGATGTATTCCTAGGTATTTTATTGTCTTTGTAGCAGTTGTGAATGGGAGTTTACTCATGATCTGGCTGTTTGTCTATTACTGGTGTATAGGAATGGTCATGGTTTTGCACATTGATTTTTGAATCCTGAGACTTTGCTGAAGTTGCTGTTCAGCTTAAGGAGTTTTTGGTCGGAGATGATGGAGTTTTCTAAATATACTATCATGTCATCTGCAGAGACAATTTGACTTCCTCTCTTCCTATTTGAATACCCTTTATTTCTTTCTCCTGCCTGATTGCCCTGGCTGGAACTTCCAATACTATGTTGAATAGGAGTGGTGAGAGAGGGCATCCTTGTCTTGTGCTGGTTGTCAGAGGGAATGCTTCCAGCTTTTGCCCATTCAGTATAATATTGACTGTGGGTTTGTCATAAATAGCTCTTATTATTTTGAGATACGTTCCTTCAAAACCTAGTGTATTGAGAGTTTTTAGCATGAAGGGGTGTTGAATTTTATCGAAGGTCTTCTCTGCATCTATTGATAATCTTGTGGTTTTTGTTATTCATTCTGCTTATGCGATGGATAACATTTATTGATTTGTGTATGTTGAACCAGCCTTGCATCCCAGGGATGAAGCCAACTTCTTTGTGGTGGATAAGCTTTTTGATGTGCTGCTGGATTCTGTTTGCCAGTACTTTATTGAGGATTTCTGCAACCATTTTCATCAGGGATATTGGCCTGAAATTTTCTTTTTTTGTTGTGTCTTTGCCAGGTTTTGGTATCAGGATGATGCTGGGCTCATAAAATGAGTTAGGGAGGAGTCCCTCTTTTTCTATCATTTGGAATAGTTTCAGAAGGAATGGTACTAACTCCTTTGTACTTCTGGTAGAATTTGGCTGTGAATCTGTCTGGTCCTGGGCTTTTGTTTGGTATGCTAGTAATTACTGCCTCAATTTCAATACTTGTTATTGGTCTATTTAGGGATTCAACTTCTTCCTGATTTAGTCTTGGGAGAGTGTATATGTCCAGGAACTTATCCATTTCTTCTAGATTTTCTAGCTTATTTGCATAGAGGCGTTTATAGTATTCTATGATGGTAGTTTGTATTTCTATGAGATCATAGGTGATCTCCCCTTTATCATTTTTTATTGTGTCTACTTGGTTCTTACCTCTTTTCTTCTTTGTCTGGCTAGCGGTCTATTTTGTTGATCTTTTCAAAAAGCTCCTGGATTCGTTGATTTTTTTTGAAGGGTCTTTCATGTCTCTATCACCTTCAGTTCTGCTCTGATCTTATTTATTTCTTGTCTTTTGCTAGCTTTTGAATTTGTTCTTGCTCCTCTAGTTCTTTTACAATGTCAGGGTGTCAATTTTAGATCTTTCCTGCTTTCTCTTGTGGGCATTCAGTGCTGTAAATTTCCCTCTAAACACTGCTTTGACTATGTCCCAGAGATTCTGGTATGTTGTGTCTTTGTTCTCATTGGTTTCAAAGAACTTATTTATTTCTGCCTTAATTTCACGAGTTACCCAGTAGTCATTCAGGAGCAGGTTGTTCAGTTTCCACGTAGTTGTGTGGTTTTGAGTGAGTTTCTTAATTCTGAGTTCTAATTTGATTGCACTGTGGTCTGAGAGACTGTTTGTTATGATTTCTGTTCTTTTGCATTTGCTGAGGAGTGTTTTACTTCCAATTATGTGGTCAATTTTCGAATAAGTGTGATGTGGTGCTGAAAAGAATGTACATTCTGTTGATTTGGTGTGGAGAGCTCTGTAGATGTCCATTAGGTCCACTTGGCCCAGGGCTGAGTTCAAGTCCTAAACATCCTTGTTAATTTTCTGTCTTGCTGATCTGTCTAATATTGACAGTGGAGTGTTAAAGTCTTCTACTATTATTGTCTGGGAGTCTAAATCTTTTTGTTGGTCTCTAAGAACTTGCTTTATGAATCTGGATGCTCTTGTAATGGGTGCATATGTATTTAGGATAGTTAGCTCTTCTTGTTGCACTGATCCTTTTACCATTATGTAATGCCCTTCTTTGTCTTTATCTTTGTTGGTCTAATGTCTATTGTATCAGAGACTAGGATTGCAACCACTGCTTTTTTTGCTTTCCATTTGCTTGGTAAATATTTCTCCATCCCTTTATTTTGAGGCTATGTGTGTCTTTGCACATGAGATGGGTCTCCTAAATACAGCACACCAATGGGTCTTGACTCATTATTCAATTTGCCAGTCTGTGTGTTTTAATTGGGGCATTTAGCCCATTTACATTTTAGGTTAATATTGTTATGTGTGAATTTTATCCTGTCATTATGATGCTAGTTGGTTATTTTGCCAGTTATTTAATGGAGTTTCTTCATAGTGTCAATGGTCTTTACAATTTGATGTGTTTTTGTAGTGGCTGGTACCATTTTGCCCTTTCCATATTTAGTGCTTTCTTCAGGAGCTCTTGTAAGGCAGGCCTGGTAGCGACAAAAATCTCTCAGCATTTGCTTGTCTGTAAAGGAATTTTTTCTTCTTTGCTTATGAAGCTTAGTTTGGCTGGATATGAAATTCTGTGTTGAATTTTTCTTTAAGAATGTTGAATATTGGCCCCCACTCTCTTCTGGCTTGTAGAGTTTCTGCAGAGAGATCTGCTGTTAGTCTGATGGGTTTTCCTTTTTGAGTAACCTGGCCTTTCTTTCTGGCTGCCCTTAAGATTTTTTCCTTCATTTCAACCTTGGTGAATCTGATGATTATGTGTCTTGGGGTTGCTCTTCTCCAGGAGTATTTTTGTGATGTTCTCCATATTTTCTGAATTTGAATGTTGGCCTGTCTTGCAAACTTGGGGAAGTGCTCCTGCATAATATCATGAAGTGTGTTTTCCAACTTGATTTCTTTCTCCCTGTCACTTTCAGGTACACCAATCAAACACAGGTTTGGTTTTCTCACATAGTCCCATATTTCTTGGTGGCTTTGTTTTTTTTCATTCTTTTTTCTCTAATCTTGTCTTCATGCTTTATTTCATTAGGTTCATCTTCAATCATTGATATCCTTTCTTCCACTTGATCGATTCAGGTATTGATACTTGCATATGCTTCACAATGTTCTCATGCTGATTTTCAGTTCCATCAGGTCATTTATGTTCTTCTCTAAACTGGTTATTCTAGTTAGCAATTCCTCTAACCCTTTTTCAATGTTCTTAGCTTTTCTGCATTGGGTTAGAACATGCCTCTTTAGCTTGGAGGATTTTGTTACTACTCACATTCTGAAGCCTACTTCTGTCAATTCATCAAACTGATTCTCTGTCCAGTTTTGTTCCCTTGTTGGCGAGGAGTTGTATTTCTTTGGAGGAGAAAAGGTGTTCTGGGTTTTCAAATTTTCAGGCTTCTTGTGCTATTTTTTCCTCATCTTTGTGGATTTACCTACCTTTTGTCTTTAATTTTGGTGACCTTTGGATAGAGTTTCTCTGTGGACATCCTTTGAGCTGATGTTGATGCTATTCCTGTTTGTTAGTTTTCAATCTAGCAGTCAGTCCCCTTTGCTGCAGCTCTGCTGGAGTTTGCTGAAGGTCCACTCCAGACCCTGTTTGCCTGTATCACCAGCAGAGGCTACAGAACAGCAAAGATTGCTGCCTGTTCCTTCCTCTGGAAGCTTCATCCCAGAGGCGCACCTGCCGGATGCCAGCCAAAACTCTACTGTATGATGTGTCTGTTGACCCCTGATGGGAGGCATCTCCCAGTCAGGAGACATGGGGGTCAAGGACACACTTGAGGAGGCAGTCTGTCCCTTAGCAGATCTTGAGCACTGTGCTGGGAGATCCACTGCTCTCTTCAGGGCTGGCAGGCACAAATGTTAGTCTGCTGAAGCTGTGCCCACAACTGCTTCTTCCTGATCTTGTCAAATCCATATTCTTTATAGAAGTCATTGTTGTGTGCACTGACTCTAAGGCTGCAACTATTCATGATCCATGTTACGAGAGCAGGTACCCATAATTAACAACTTTAGAAGAAATGGTAATGTAAAAATAGCTGAGTTAATATACATTCCAGTTTGTTTAGGGCAGTCACAATTTACCCTTGTTGTCGACAGAATTATGAATTTACTCTCAAGCGTTCCAGTTTACACAGTTGCCCTGTCTCTAAAGCATGCTTTTGGATTTGAATATAATTACCTTTAGAAAAATAACAGTAACCCATGGAAGTGCCTAGAGACCTTTAAAATATGTAAAATAATTCCATCTTTAATCCTTGTGATTGGTTTTAGAAAGAAGTGGTGCCAGAGAAAATGTTCTAACAAAGATTCAATAGCCATGTATCATTTTAAAATTTAAATATATTATTGTAAGGTCCCATCTACTTAACTGCTGCTATGAAGATGAACACTTAGGGTCACACAGACCCTCATTTAGACACAGTTCTTGTGAAGACAGAGCAGGAAGCAAGATTTCAAAGCACTGGCAGGCTCTACATTAAATACATATTTCTTCTACCATCTGTCACCATATCTAAAATACCTCTATAATCCAAACTCATTTATTTGGGTTTTAATTTCTTCTGTAGTATTCTATTAAACTGGACTGGTACCATAGAGTTCATTAATGACAATACCTGATCAGAAGGGAGCTGGTTTCTGGAACCAAGGCTTCCCAGGACAGAGCCAGATGGAGTCAAAAAGAGATGAGAAGTACCAGGTACTAAACAAGATGCTCTGCTTAGGGTGTCCCTGACCCTTCTTAGCATTTTAAGCAACACCCATTATTTGCACCTTTGTGTCTCTCAACAGAGAATCTTACCCCAGAAGTTATAAAATCTTGAAAACAATCACAGCTAATGCTTGTTACTGCTCTCATACTATTTTAAGACACATCTGTGTTCATTTGGCTTTATAATGCTGTAACTTTTATTCTAATACACACATTGATTAAATTAAACAAAGTTCAGGCATAAGGCAATATACAACCTTGTTCCCTAAAACATCCAGGCACTTTCAGCGTCTTTCAGCACAGATGAGGTATGGTTGGGGCTGCAACGTCATGCCTAACCTGGGCTTCAGATTTGGAACTAGTTCATGTGGAAAATGCAAATGAAACCTCTGAAGCAATGCTGTAAAAAACAAAAACATTTCCATCCGAGCCAACTGTTCTCCAAGACAATGTCTTCTCCCTAAACAGAAAAAGCAGATATAATAATTTTTTAAACCTCCAATATTTACCAAAATTAATGTCTAATATTTGGGTGTCATTCAGAAAATCTGGAATTTAAAGAAAGTGAAAGGGAATTATGTTTATTGAAGGATTTTCTTAAATCTCAAATAATAGAAATTGACAGTTCAGCTCCCAGAACCCATTCCTTTACTTCCTTTTGTCAGACAACGGACTTTTGTAAGACTTTAGTTCCAACTCCCACTTCCCTTGTATTGTACAGCAAAGCCTAAAATACGCCATGAAAAATCTAATTTGAGGTGAGATATTTTGCTCAAGAAAAGACCACTTCATTTCAACTAATTGTGTCGTCTTCACCATTGAAGGGGAAGAGTTCCATGGGTTTTGTGTACCTTTTCACAGAAGAAGCAATATTTTCCTAGTTGAAGAGGAGGTACAATAACCAGAAGCCAAGAGAGTGAGATTCTAGTTTTACTTAAGTGACTGTGTTTTTTCCCTCTCTGGGTCTCAGTTTCTCAACCTACCTGTCACTGACTTCTCAGTTCACAAGTTTTGACTATAAGCCAAAGAGCCACAGGCAAAAAGAGTTTTAGAAGAAGCCAGGAGTTCTCAAAAGTTTATCTCTTGTTAATAAATTATGGCTTATTTTAAGCAAAAGCAGGTGTTAATTACTTCCAATTAAATCATTCTCTCCTGTTCAGTGCTATGTTTTTAGATTTAGAATATTTAATTCTATAGCAGGATGCTTCAGATTAAGATGCTATATCTAATGAACTACTATTATCCTTTATTCTAAAGTTATGCCCCTGTGAAAGTTTGCTTACCTAGGGAAAAAGGAATCAAAGCTTCCTTCTTGGCAAAATATCCACTGTTGTCCAGAAATCGCTCAGGATGGAATACTTCTGGTTCTCTCCAGTACTTTTCATCAAAGTGTACGGAATAAAGATTTGTAATTACTGTTGTACCTTTAGGAATGGAATAACCACGTACAACTGTATCTTCAGAGGTTGCATGGAAAATCCCTAATGGAACTATGTTACAGAATCTTAAAACTTCATGCAAAACTGCCTCAGTATAAGGCATTTTGCATTTGTCGTCCCAAGAAGGCTTCCCACTGGGGCCCATAATTAAATCAATCTCTTTCTGAACTTGTCCTGTCAGAGAAAAAGTATTCGAGTTATTATGCAATTCTTAGAATTACAGCTAAAGTTATTTCCCTTTGGAATAAAATAAAGGATAACCTATAACAGACAATAGGATATAGATATACCCAGATTCAGATTTTTTATTATCTGGGAGTTCCACTGAAATATATGCTAATAGTAGCCAGTGCTCTGGGTAGCTGACTGTGCAAAACATATTAGAAGTAATAAGAATAAACATTAAATAAATCTAGAATTAGAGTAACATCACTCTCAGTAAGAAAAACAGTAGAGCATAAAATTAATTTTTTAATTAAAAAAAATCAGAGTTCAGGTTCCAGCTCCACCACTTGCAGATACTCAGCCTTTTTCCTCATTTATAAAATAGGCATAATAAGACCTATTTCAGAGATTTTTTTTTTTACATGAATTGAGATAATAGATTTGAAAACTTTTTTGTAAATATTACATATTTCTACCCTTGGCTGGCACAGCAGGAGTTCCTAAAGAAAACGTATTGTGCATGGCCAAGACTCAAAAACATATATGAACCTTACATGTAAGGACAGACCCTGAGATTATCAAGAGAATCCTCACCTTGAATATTAGGATAAAGGGCCATGAAAAGAATTGCCCACCGAAGCACATTGGTTGTAGTTTCCGTTCCAGCAATGATGAGTTCACCCACTGAGAAAATTAGGTTTTCTTTGGAGAAAGTAGACAATGGGTCATTTTTACCTTGATCCATCTCATCTAAATAAGCATCAACAAAATGCTGAGGTAACTGAGGCTTTCTGCTGACTGAAGCTTTTTCAATAAGTCTGGAGAGAAAATTATAGACCACAGCTGCATTTCTAAAGAGCTGTTGATGTTTTCCAAAAGGTAGGATGCCAATCCATGGAAAGGCGTTATACAAGAAGACTGAGGCACTGGCAGCTAGTTCCACATTTTCACTAAATAACTCAATCATGTGCTGAAAATCAGTGTCTTCGTAAGTGAATCGTTCTCCAAAAATAATCAGATTGGTTATGTTTGAAACAGCATTTGTTATTAATTGTTTAAAGTCAAAAGGTCTACCTTTGTATGTTTCAATAGCATCAATGAAAAATTTGGTTTCTTCTAAGATTTTAGATTCAAAAGACTTTTGGCCATATCCAAAATATCGAAAGCTGTTTACAGCTATTTTTCTGTGATCCACCCATCCTCGGCCGTATCTGGAATTGAGTAAGCCTGAAAAAACAAGGTATTAAAATATTGTATAATTTCTACTTCTCTGTATCTAACAGCTGAGAGGGAACAAAATTTTTTAAATGGATGGTTAGTCATTCTTCTCCAAATTATCCTCCTATATAACTACATGGTTGGGTCTTGTTCTCAGCAACTCATTAGCCAGAGTATTAAAACAGATAAAGTTTTTCTATTCCTTATCTGGGGACTGGCAGAAAAGACATAATTTTACCACTGTAAGAAGCTAGTCAGTCTTGTGTAATTTAACCTGGTAAAATAGGCCCAGGGTGACTATATTCTCCAACTTTTACTATAAGCCTAATTTACAAAAGACAAATGACCACGTGTTCTATGGGCAAAATTTTTTCTTAGACTAAACAAATACCTAAAAAATCATCCTTCTAGAATTATAAATTTTCTGCTTAAAAGAGAATGGCTTTTAGAACATATATTTCTTCCTCTTAAAGGGATATGGTAGACAACAAAGTAACTATGGCAGAGACAAGGGTACTCTTAATGAGTTGTCAATTTAGTGAAATGCTGAAGTCAAAAGGACAAAATGAAGCTCAAACTTTTCTAATGCTGATATTGCCTACCTTAAAATTTCAGAGTCTTCACAGTATATCTGCTGTTTTGATGTGGCTACTATGGAAAATTTCCCCCTTAAATTAATTCAACATCTTCAGTGCACATATTTATGTAATATATACTTTACTCAAAATTTCACTCATTACTGGCTATCTATGATAAATCTCACATTAATATATGATTCTCAATGTTGGAGGTGAGGCCTGGTGGGAACAGATTGGATCATAGGGGCAGATCCCTTATTAATGGTCTTAAAACATCCCCTTGGTAATAAATGAGTTCCCACTCAGTTAGCTAATGCGAGATCTGGTTGTTAAAAGGTTTAGGTCCTCCTGCTACTCACTCTCTTGCTCCCACTCTTGCCATATGACATGCTGGCTTTCCCCAATGCCTTTTGCCATGATTATGAGCTTCAGAAGAAGCAGATGACCTCAGCAGAAGCAGATGCCAGCACCACGCTTCCTATAAGGCATGCAGAACCATGAGCCAATTAAATCTCTATCCTTTACAGGTTACCCAGCCTCTGGTATTTTTTTTATAGGAACACAAAATGGACTAATACAACCCAAAATGAAAAATGTTACAATCTCTTGTGTACATAAGGTGCATACAAAATTTATATTCTAACAACTTTGTACAATAGTTTTTGAATCTAGAGCTTATTAAAAAGTTATCATATGTAAGGAAGTCATTAGTGCTATGTAGCAATCTTACATTCCCATAGTCCCTTCTTTTTCTATACTCCCAGATGACTATTCATTCAACAAATATTCATGTAACATGTTTTTGTGGAACACCCAATATGTTCCAGACAATGTTCTAAGTGTCAGAAATATATCAGGAAACAAAAGAAGCAAAGATTCCTACTTTCTCAGAGCTTACACACTGATAGGAGAGACAGACAAAATAACAAATAAATTATATAGCAAGTAAAAAGATATAGGGTAGTCAGCAAAAGCCTCACTGAGAAGATGACATCTAAGTAAAGACTCACAGGAGATGACGGAGTAAAACAAGGAAATACCTGAGGAAAGACCACTGGAGTTAGAGGGAACAGCTAGTGCAATGGTGCTAAGATGAAACCAGCCCTAGAGAAATACGTGCACATGGGGTATATAAACAAGAAGATACAGAGGAGCACTGTTTATTATAACCCTACACTGGCCAAGCTGTTGCCTGGGCATGAGGCTGGATCTACCCAAAGGGCAACATTTTTCCATTCACACAGTGGGCTTAATAGTGGCCATGATTTTCTACTTCCGAGGTCAGTACATAGTACCTTAAAACAACACACATAATGTTCTGCTTAAAAAATCTTAAGTTGAATGCTTTATCTTTATGATAAAAATAGTCTAAACAATAAATTTACAGCTTTGAAAAATATATACTTTGTCTCAAATATTACTTATCTTTCATTTGCATCATCTTTTTAAAGGTCTTCTATAATTGTGGCTTCTTCTTTGGTCTAATTGTTATTTAGAAGAGCATTTAAGAGGTTAGAGGTTTGTTTTTTAATTTATGTTACTGTTTTCAAGTATCATTATACTTGAAAATTATAATGATATAATTATAAAATTAAAATTATAATGGCCTGAGAATTCAGTTTTACAATTGGTGTTTTCTCTGTATTAGTTGATTTGCTTTGTGATATAATATAGGATTTTTATTTTTGTCTTTTTAACCAATGTCTTTATTTTTAGCCCATGTAAGCAAGATATTAAATTTTTCTTTGAAATTAAATGTGAAACTCACATTAGAGAATTTGGGATACCACTTTAGTAAAAATTCTTATACTATTAACTATTAAAACCACTGTATGTGATTTGAAAATTCCATTTTAGGGGGTCTGTTGCTGCTTTCTTCTTACCAATTTTGTCAACTTGCAGTCTTTCCCCCTTGTTGAATATGGAATCTCCAACACTGATCAACACTAAACAATATAGAATGCTAGTCCTTTACACAAACTGTGCAACTCTGTGCTTACTAATCACAGTGCTTAGCAGTCAAGAAAGCTGCTTCAAGTTCTGTAATCTTATAAGTAAAATGATAGTAAAAATATCATCAAGTACTCAAGATGGGTTCAAAAGGGCACTTCTGATTCAAGTCCAAGTGTGTGTTTATTCCTAACTTATTTCACAAAACCTGATGTTATTAGGTGCGTAAAAATATCATCAAGTACTCAAGATGGGTTCAAAAGGGCACTTCTGATTCAAGTCCAAGTGTGCGTTTATTCCTAACTTATTTCACAAAACCTGATGTTATTAGGTGCTGATTCTTTAAAACATTATTTATAGTACTTATTAGAGCTGACATCAATAGAATTAGCAATGTACTAGTCTAAAATATGAATGTAGTTCAGCCTGAAAGGTCCTCAAATACTAGGTTCTATAAGTAAATAGTTTCTTGTTAATCAGTACAAAATAATCCAACTCTATGTACTAAAACTTAAAATAAGAAATGTGATTTAAAATAACTTAGTAAATCACTAAATCGGTGAAAATAAACATACCTCCCATTTTTGTCATCTTCATGAATAAAGGAAGGCATGGTCTGTCTGCAAAAATTTCACTTTGATGAACAAGGCATTCCTTAACTATATCATAGCCATTTAGAACCACAGTTGATATGCCTCCAAGATCTAAACTGAAGATCTTTTAAGAAGAGGAAAAGAAAAACAACATTTAAATGGCAGAATATATTGAGAAATATAACCATGAAAATCTACAAGTGGTAAGTGCAGCTCTTCCAGGATTTGTTAGGTCCCTGAAAATGTAAGCAGTTATTACTCAACTGACAATGTTCAGAGTATCCTCCTTCTACAAGACATGTAAAATTGTGATTTCATTATGCATTCAGTGCCTGAAGTCACAATCTTACCAACAGTATAATGAAAAGGGTATTGGACTCAGGAGGCCTGAGTCTAGTTTAAGGTTTGACATTAAACAGAGAAGAGACTCTGGGCAGAACACTTAACCTATTTGGGCTTCAGTATTGCCAAAGAAAATATATTTGATATACCTCTCTTTTATGATTCATTCCATCCCAAACTGTTCAATGATATCTAGGAATCTCCTTTTATTTACAAGATGAATGAGGCTAGTGAGGGAGAGGATTGTCAAAGACCTGAGAGACAACTTTGAAGTATAAACATATTGTAACTAAGCCCATTTGTATTTGGCTCTCGTTCCACAAAGTTAATGGAGAGGGCCCTAAGGGAACCTGACCTTGGAGGAAAGGCATTTACCACAAAGGCTAGGTGGCTGCCTCTCAGTTAAGGGGAAGGCAAACAGGATCCATTCCATGCCTTGCTGGAGTTGTCTGCCCTGTGCCTCACCTCAGGCTCACTTACAATTTCACACCTCCTGCAGTCTATTCTAGCTAACCCAATATAAGGGCCTAGTCCAGTGAAGGAAGTTCAGTAGAAAGTTATATCAGCAAAGGTCATGAGGTCTGCCAAGTGGTAACAACCAACCAGCTGAGTAATGGGGCCACCAGAGTCTTTGGCCCAAGGGTGGGCCCTGCCAACTGAGCAGTAGGTATATCCAAAACCTTGGGAAAAGAACAGGGACTGCCTGCCATAAGCAGTGGTATTAGTCAAAAGTGACAATGGAAGAGTTCTAAGTAAAAGGGAATGGCTACTAGCCGAGCAAAGTGGGGACAAAGCAGTAATGTAGTCTTATTAAAGGAAAGTCTGTTTGCAGAAGTAAACTTTAGCAGAGACAATAAAAAGATGGGATTTTACAACAATAGTAAAAGAGTCATGAACTTAAAGTTGTATCACTATGAAGGCAGAACAGAGGGCAAATGTATTTCAGAACAGAGCTTCAGGATAGAGCTTCAAGCTGTGGACACCAGGGATTACAAAAGTCAAGGAGGAGCCATGGTTTGAGAAAGCTGTTACACAATCCACCTTTACTCAAGAATCTGAGATGGTCCTCTATTTGAGGGTAGAACTGGAGAAATTTTTACTTGAACTAGTATCTATTTCTGTATACATGGTTTTCAAGGACTTTTGGTAAAGGTTTGTAAATCAAATTGTGAAAACTTAAACTGCTTCGATCTATGGAAGATTAGCTTTGATCTATCCAAGATTAGCTTATATATTCTTTGATTTATTTAATAATTTTTAGTGCCAATTATGGGCTAATTATAATGCTAGTAGAGATGTAAACAGGAATACACAAAACATTTTCCTTGCCCTCTTCTAGATCACTCCATGATCTTCATGTCTCTTTCCCTCGCCCAAACCAGCCCTACCCATAATTTTTCACTCTCCCAATTAATGACCACTCCATACATCCTTCAAGTTGTTGAGGCCCAAAACTTTGCAGTCACCCACACTGACTCATCATTTTCTTCCAAACTCCACATCCAACTGCTCAGCAGCCATGTTGTTTCTATAGTCTGTTTCTAATCAGACTATTTCTTATAACCTGCAGGTGACTGGTCTAAGTCACCTGCATTTCTCCCTTACGTTATAACCACAACTTTCTAACTAGTTTCCCTAATTTCACCCTTGTCTTTTTACATGTAATTCTCAACATGGCATTCTCTTGCTTCATGACCTTTCTTCTTGCTCTTCTCTTAGTCTAGAATGTTCTTCCTTTTGATATTCCCATAGCTTGCTCCTTCATTTCCTTTAACTCTTTGTTCAGATGCTATCTTTGTGGCAAGGCCGGTTCTGATTAACCAATTTAAAATCTGACCCTCCCCCCCCAGCATTCTCCATTCCTTTATCCTAATTTAGTTACTTCCTACTCTGTACTCTTCGAACATATTATATAATTTACTTAATTGTGTTTACATTTTGTCTATCATCCTCCCACTAGAATGTAAGGTACATAAGGGCAGGAATCTGTTTTGGTCACTGCTACATCTCTAGCACTTACGACAGTGCACAGCACATGACAATAGAAATATATGTTGAATTAATTAATAGTTGTGGATACATACATTTAAGCATATTATAACATCACGGTCTAAGTGCTAATAACAGACAAATGTGCAAAGTGCTGTTGATGAAAACCATTAAATGACTGCCACACTTTTCTACCTTTGCTTGGTTTGTTTCCTCATTTGGAATGCATCCCTTAACTGCCATACTATCCTAACCATACCAAGTCTTTAGGGACCATACTACATGATATCTTTCTTGGGGCACTCTTTTTCTCTCTACTGTGAACCACACAGCACATGCTGAGAAACTCCGGCAGGGGCCTGGCCTGTAGTTGCATATAAATAAGTGTAATTCAAAACAAAATAGGGGCGCTCTGGCCAGGACCCTTGGAAACTGCTGCCCTCTCCAGACGTCGGCACACCCACAACTAAGCGGGGGTCGCCTTTTCCTCTGCCAGTCACTGGGCATTTCCGTGCTGCTTTCTCCTCCGTAGAATGGGGAGGAGCGAAGTACCGACCTCACCGGCTGGTTTTGAGTTTTAAATGAGACACCAAGTTGGCAGTGACAGTGGCACACAGCAGGCCCCTTTTAAGCATCTGCTAAGGGGGCGTTCCCAGCCAGTCAGAACGGCACTGGCGTCTGTGCTGCAGGACCCCCGCAGCGGATTTTAGTCATCAATTCATTCACACGTTCACAAGCAATTCCCAGGCCCCGCTTCTCAGTCAGGGGTGTTCCCCTGCGTTCTCCATCCCCACAGCAAACGCCTACACCAGTCGGTCATCGACTGCTAACACCGAAGAACCTTTTATTAACCATCTAGAACTCAGTAGACCTTGATTTTCCGACAGGCCGCGTGCAGCTTCCACAGAGCTGCAAGGCCAACTCGCAAGCCGCCCGCGCCTGAGGGCCGGCATCAGTCCTGCACCTGAAGCTGCGGCGCCGCCGCCGGCGAGCCAAACGGCGCAGGCGCAAAAGCGAGAGCTCGAGCGCTGGCGGGAAAATCAGGCCTGGATCGCCTTGGGGCCTTGGCCTGGAGTGGGGCACCGGCAGGGGCGGGACTTCCGTCCCAGGGGGCACGGCGTCGCGGACTTCTCCCTCCCAGACCCGGGAAGTGGGTTTTCCTCAAACGGCAGCCGGCACACGGAGAGTTCCTGGCTACTCGGGTCAGGAGAGGCCGTAAGTCTAACCAGGAAGGCCCCAGCCAGCCCTGGCCAGCCTGGCGGGGCGGCCCTCCCTGCCCGGGTCCCGTCGGGACTGTACCTCTCCGTACACCTGGCTCTGCTTTCTCATGTAGACATGGGGAAGCTCCGCCGAGGTGGCCAGGGAATAGATGTTGCCGATAAATGGCAGCCCCGGCGGCCCCGGAGGGAAGCCCATCGGCCGCCTCTGCTTCAGGAGCTGGCGGACCCCCAGCGCGAAGAGCAGCAGGAAGAGCGCGCCGCCGAGCGCCGCCGCTCCCTCTTCAGCTCTCCAAAGTTTCCACATCGGCCGGGGCTGGTGCTGCGAACTCTACCGCAGCCTTGAGACCCGGGCACTCACTGCAACCCTGCCGCACTCCCATTGGTAGGATATCCTCAGGTTCCGCCCTAGCTCCGTGGCCATTGGCTGGCTGAGTTAGAGCTCAAGCCCCCGCGGGACAACTACTCTCTAGCTTTGCGCGGCTTTGAGTCGGTTCTGCGGGGCTGGTCGCGGGTGCTACGCTTTGGAGGTCGCGCGGCTCTATGCAGGTCATTGAGCCAGGAGGCAGTTTTCCAGAATATTTACACCGGGGCATACGATGTGTCGGGATGGCCTCACTCACTGGGGCTAGGTGGATCCTACTTCTCTGTGGCCAGCCCTTTCTTAAACTGTCTTTAAGTACCAGGTCTACTTAATTCATTTTGGACTAGGAAAACTGGAGAGATGATCAACACTGCAGTCTAGCTGAACCTGATAGTTTTCAGAATTTCCAGTAGAAAATTGACCCATCAGTAGTAAAAGAAAGTAATTTTACTGTTTTGTCTTGTTTTACTAATCTGTTTCTCCTGTTCATGTATTTTGTGTGTGATCTTTTAAAATTGTGATGATTGAGCAGTTTATGTGCTTAACTCAGTTTACCTATATTTGACCCCTCTCTGGTCTTTCCAGACTGATTACTTATTGGCAGTCACGGGATTCTTGTCTGCACTTGTTCACGAAGAGTATTTACTATTTTTCTGCCTCCACTGCCTGGAGTTAAGCAACTGATTTCATAATTATTCTTGCTATTTCAGTTTTTATTCCTGTTTTCTATTCGACAGCTCCTTGCAATGCAGGACTTACTGGGTTTGGGACTCAGATTCTAACAGCTGCCCTCTAATTGTGATTTAGCAGTGGCAATGAGTTTTATGGTCCACATTAGCTTATGGCTCCTTCATACAACAAATATTTGTTGAATGTCTACTATGTTGCCATGTCCTAAGCAATGGAGATACATAGGTGAATAAGAGTAACAAAGTCTCAACTTTTCTAGAACTTACATTCTTAGGAGAGGGAAGAACAATAACGTGGAAATAATAATTTTAGATAATCATAAGCAAATGAAAAGTGTCTTACAGAAAATGCCTGGTGGTTGGGGAGATTATTATAGCTGTTGAAGGGTGTCAAGGAAAGTTTAATTAAGAAGATGATGTTGAAGCTGAGATCAACTGCTAAAGAGGTGTATTTGTTTCCTACTGCTGCTGTAACAAATTACCACGAATTTAATGGCTTACAACCACACAAATGTATTTTCTTACCATTCTTGAAGTGAAAAGTCCAAAATGGGTCTTCCTGGGCTGAAAGAGAGGTGTTTGTAGGGCTTCATTCCTTCTAGAGATTAGGGGAGAATCTATTTCCTTGCCTTTTTCAGCTTCTAGAGGCTGTCCACATTCCTTGGCTTTCATCCCCATTCCTTCCTCTTGAAGGCCACTAATGTCAGTTCAGATCCTTCCCACATTGCTGTCTCTCTGACTCTCTCTCTTTTACTTCTCTTTTCCACTTGTGATGATCATTGTGATTATATTGGACCCATCTAGATAATCCCCATCTCAAGATCAGCAGATTAGCCATTTAACTCCAGCTGCAACCTTAATTCCTCTTGCCATGAAACCTAACATATTTACAGGTTCTGGGGATTAGTATGTGGACCTATTGGGGGAGGGGAGCATTATTCTGCCTACTGTAGAAGGGAAACTTGAGGCAGACATGGGGGAAAATATTTCAAGCAGAGGAAATACCAAGGGCAAAGGCTTCATATACTAAGCAAACCCTGTCCTCTGACAGTGTTTCCGGTTTCTCCACATCTCCCATGCAGGGACACTGTGGAAATCAGCAAGTTAGTTAGGCCTTTGAGTTTTTTTGTTTAACTGGTTTGTGACCATGCCTAGGGGCTGAAGTTACCCCCACAGAGTATGTGTCACAGAATCTCCAGCCACAGAATATCTACTTACTGCCTATTACAAATGCCTATTAAGAGATTCCTTAAAATTCTTATTAATAATCTAATAAAAAAATAATTATGAGAGATCATTGCTCTAAACCTTGTCTCTAATTTCTTACCAAAGGCCAGTGGAGATGACACAGGATGGATATTGGGACAGTGGGTGGGAGGCAATGCTGTTGAGGCGCCAGGAGCTGTGGAATATCACCTATGGGATGCCTGAGGTCAACCCTGCCTTTGCAGCACCATGAAGCTTACAGTTTTTGGTCTGGCCACAGCTGTTATGCAGTACAGGTACTTGGTTCTGGAGTGGGCCCCCTGCCATCATTTATTTTCAGAAAGGATTAATTTTCATTACAAAAATATCCTCCAATTCACTTAAATTAAAGAGCATTCCTTCTTTGGCATTCTTCCCCTGGCTGCATAGCAGAGGAGAGCTGAGTTACCCCTGATGCAGACTGACTGCACTGATGAGATGTTTCCTACTCCACCACACGCCAGCGCGCTTGAGAGATAATAGGTGGGGGATTCTCAGGAATAGCTATAAGTCTTTCTGGACACAAAGCCTCCCCTGAAACAGTTTATTATGTTCCCTTAGCTCACAAAGAGAAATACCCCCTCCCGCTCCCTGCATTTCCCCTTTGAGTGATAGAAAACAATCAACAATGTTTGGCTTTTATCATGACAGGAAGGTTTGGGGAAGCAGGAAGTGAAGGATTTCGCTGTTTCATGACTGAGATCTTATCTGCAGTACTCAGGGTGGAATAGGTGAATACCCTGTACAGGGCTCTGCCATTTCTATGTGCAGAACATTAATGGTTTTAACAGAGAACAGCAATGTTGTGCCGGAATCAGAGCTTCTTTCTGGGCCTTTGGGAATTGAACTGAAGTTCCAGAATTCATCCTGAGGGGCAGTATCAAGTGAAATTCTTGTGGGCTCCCCTTCTGTTCTTGAATGGCTGCAGCCCTGGCCTGGGCCATGGATGTTGTCCCAGAGAGCTCCCAACACAGAGTGATGCAATCAGTGCAAATGTGCCTCCATTGCATGTTCTATTATGTGCACTATCAGTCTGTCTCATCAGAATAGAAGGAAGGGAGAATCAGAGCAAGTGCCAAGCTGAGCCATATTGGAGCCTGAGCTAAAAGAAAAACATTGATAATACTGATGCTGCCTTATTAAAAATCTGACGTTTTGTTCATAATGGGTTTTTGCCTCAGTTTTGATTTGAAAGTGTTGCATTAAAGTATCATCTTGATTCTGAGCTTCTTGGAGCCCTCTTAAATTCTGTTCCCAAGGTGAATTATTCACTTGCCTTATTTTAGTCCTCATGCTGGGAGGTAGGGTACCCAAATGAAGACTTTGATTACAAAATAGTGAGTAGAAACTGTGTTTGTGCTCTTGGGCACTTCTGGGTGAGATTAGGAACCTTATGAAAGTCTCCCTGTGACCACTTTAAAAAGTCCTCCCCACCCCACTGCCTGAAGTTCAGTCTTTACAAATTAATTTATCTGAATTGAACATTCCCTGTAGCAGGCTAAGTTGGAAAATGCAATCCCTGGTGGAGGGAGAGTACAGTAATAGGAAGTTCCTAAAACTGCTTATGCATGCATGAATTTAATCCCACATTTGTAGGCAAGACTGAATGGGAGACATGATGATACTGATTTATTGGAGGTGGTTGCATGGTGACAATGATGGTGGTGGGTGTGGGGATTTAAGAAGAGGTTGCAGAAGGGGAAAGGAAGTTTCGCGGAGAAACTTCTTTTCCTTCACAATTTTTCCAAAGGCTGGATCAATTTAGAGAAATCACATTTCTCAGAACCAGGAGTTATTCTTGCCGCTTTCTAGAGATGCTCAGCTAATCAATCCTTGCCACTTCCTCCCATCCAGCTCCCACTGAGCCATCTTCTGTTCTTCATATATTGCATTCCTTTCCTTGGGTTTCAAAAAAATAGAAATCTGAAAGTGCATGAACAGTTCATGATTTTGTTGAAGACCCTCTTCCAAATGTAGTAACAGAGAGTCAGAGGAAGTTTAATGTTCTGTCCAAGGTCACACAAGACAGCACCAGTAGAACCAGAATTCTGGGCTCTTGACTTGCCATGCATTCTTTCAGCCACTCACCACAAATGTATTGGGCATCTACTAGATTAGGTGCTGGAGATATAATGGTAAGCAAAATCAGTCATGGTCCCTATGTTCCTGGGGTTTACAGTCTACTGATGGATGCCAAGACCAGTCAAATAATCACAAGTAAATTTATTATTTATGTTTTCATACATTACTATGTTTTCAAGATGCCAAACATTTCTGTTTTCTGAAGTAAAGAAACAGTTCTACAAGTGTGCAAAACACAGGAAATGTGATCAGTCTTGGGGGTCAGTAATTATAGTCTGCACCAAACAACCAGCTTATACCCAGGGACTTCCCCATGATTGTGTTCATGGAAGATGTTACTAAAATTCTTCCCTACCAACTGGTCTCATATGGGACACTGAGTGAAGGGAATGGAAAGTAACAAAACTCTCTATTTAAAATTCATGAATATCACTCAGAGAGACATTTAAGTCTTAATTTAAAGCTTTCTTTTGCTTTCAAATGAGTTTCATAAACATTCTTATATTGTGCTTCTGAAAACAGTAGATTTGAAGAAGCAAAGTAAACAGTAGATTGAATTGTTGTTAGAGATAACCACACCAGCAATTCTGGAGACAGCTGACAATCTGATAATAAAAAAGGAAACTATAATTATAAAATATAGATGTAACAAACCAAGAAGCACAGAACTCTGAGATCATTAAGGGTAGAGAATATCAATCCCACACATCTCAAATCCTGAGAGCATCATGTGTATGACAACAGAACACATTAATTCATCTGCTCATTAAATGAACAGCCTCATCAAAGAAAATTAAAATTATAAGAACATTCTAATTTAAGAGTACATTCTAATTTTAAGAGTACTTCTTAAAAAAGAAAAGAGAGAATAATCAAATAGATGCAATAAAAAACGATAAAGGGGATATCACCACAGATTCCACAGAAATTCAAACCATCATCAGAGATTATTACAAACAACTCTATGCACATAAATTAGTAAACCTGGAAGAAATGGATAAATTCCTGGACACTTGCATCCTCCCAAGCCTAAACCAGGAAGAAATTGAAAACCTGAATAGACCAATAACAAAGTCCGAAGTTAAGGCAGCAATTAAGAGCTTACCACCCAAAAAAAGCCCAGGTCCGGACAGGTTCACAGCCGAATTCTACCAGACATACAAAGAGGAGCTGGTACCATTCCTTCTGAAGCTATTCCAAATAATCCAAAAAGAGGGAATCCTTCCCAAATCATTTTATGAGACCAACATCATCCTGATACCAAAACCTGGCAGAGACACAGCAAGAAAAGAAAACTTAAGGCAAATATCCATGATGAACATAGATGCCAAAATCTTCAATAAAATACTGGCAAGCCGATAGCAAGAGCACATCAAAAAGCTTATCCACCATGATCAAGTAGGCTTCATCCTGGGGATGCAAGGCTGGTTCAACATACGCAAGTCTATAAACGTAATTCACCACATAAACAGAACCAAAGACAAAAACCACATGATTATCTCAATTGATGCAGAGAAGGCCTTTGACAAAATTCAACAGCCCTTTATGCTATAAACCCTCGATAAACTAGGTATTGACGGAACATATCTCAAAGTAATAAAAACTATTTACAACAAACCAACAGCCAACATCCCACTGAATGGGCAAAAACTGGAAGCATTCCCTTTGAAATCTGGCACTAGACAAGGATTCCCTCTCTCACCACTCCTATTCAATATTTTACTGGAAGTTCTAACCAGAGTAATCAGGCAAGAAAAAGAAATAGAGGGTATTCAAATAGGAAAGGAGGAAGTCAAATTGTCTCTATTTGCAGACGACATGATTATATGTCTAGAAAACACCATCGTCTCAGCCCCAAATCTCCTGAAACTGATAAGCAACTTTAGCAAAGTCTCAGGATACAAAATCAATGTGCAAAAATCACAAGCATTCCTATACACCAGTAACAGACTTAAAGAGAGCCAAATCAAGAACGAACTGCCATTCACAATTGCTACAAAGAGAATAAAATAGGAATACAACTAACAAGGAATGTAAAGGACCTCTTCAAGGAGAACTACAAGCCACTGCTCAATGAAATAAGAGAGGACACAAACAGATGGAGAAACATTCCATGTTCCTGGTTAGGAAGAATCAGTATCGTGAAAATGGCCATAATGCCCAAAGTAATTTACAGATTCAACGCTATTTCCATCAAGCTACCAATGACTTTCTTCACAGAACTGGAAAAAACCGCCTTAAACTTCATATGCAACCAAAAGAGAGCACGCATAGCCAAGTCAATTCTAAGCAAAAAGAACAAGGTGGGAGGCATCACACTACCGGACTTCAAACTATACTACAAGGCTACAGTAATCAAGACAGCATGGTACTGGTACTAAAACAGAGCTATAGACCAATGGAACAGAACAGATGCCTTGGAGGCAACACAACATGTCTACAACCATCCGATCTTTGACAAACCAGACAAAAACAAGCAATGGGGAAAGGATTCCCTGTTTAATAAATGGCGTTGGGAAAACTGGCTAGCCATGTGCCGAAAGCAGAAACTGGACCCCTTCCTGACACCTTACACTAAAATTAACTCCAGATGGATTAAAGACTTAAACATAAGACTTAACACCATAAAAACCCTAGAAGAAAATCTAGGCAAAATCATTCAGGACGTAGGCATAGGCAAGGACTTCATGACCAAAACACCAAAAGCATTGGCAACAAAAGCCAAAATAGACAAATGGGACCTAACTCCACATTAGACAAATAGACAAACTCCACAGCTTCTGCATGGCAAAAGAAACAGTCATTAGAGTGAATCGGCAACCAACAGAATGGGAAAAAATTTTTGCAGTCTACCTATCGGACAAAGGGCTGATATCCAGAATTTACAAAGAACTAAAACAGATTTACAAGAGAAAAAACAAGCCCATTCAAAAGTGGGTGAAGGATATGAACAGACACTTTACAAAAGAAAACATACATGAGGCCAACAAACATATGAAAAAATGCTCATCATTACTGGTCATTAGAGAAATGCAAATCAAAACTGCATTGAGATACCATCTCACACCAGTTAGAATGGCGATCATTAAAAAATCTGGAGACAACAGATGCTGGAGAGGATGTGGAGAAATAGGAACACCTTTATACTGTTGGTGGGAGTGTCAATTAGTTCAACCATTGTGGAAGACAGTGTGGCAATTCCTCAAGGACCGAGAAATAGAAATTCCATTTGACCCAACAATCCCATTACTGGGTATATATCCAAAGGATTATAAATCATTCTACTATAAGGACACATGCACATGAATGTTCATTGCAGTACTGTTCACAATAGCAAAGACCTGGAACCAACCCAAATGCCCATCGATGATAGACTGGACAGGGAAAATGTGGCACATATACACCATGGAATATTATGCAGCCATCAAAAACGATGAGTTTGTGTCCTTTGTAGAGACATGGATGAACCAGGAAACCATCATTCTCAGCAAACTGACACAAGAACAGAAAATCAAACACTGCATGTTCTCACTCATAGGTGGGTGTTGAACAATGAGGACACATGGATACAGGGAGGGGAGCATCACACCCTAGGGTCTGTTGGGGGCAAATAGAAGAGGGACAGCAGGGGGTGGGGAGTTGGGGAGAGATAGCATGGGGAGAAATGCCAGATATAGGTGAAGGGGAGGAAGGCAGCAAATCACGCTGCCATGTGTGTACCTGTGCAACAATCTTGCATGTTCTTCACATGTACCCCAAATCCTAAAATGCAATAATTAAAAAAAAGACAAAAATAACGTTTGTGTAAAAAATAAAAGCAAAGACTGGCAAGATGAATTATTGGGGACATAAAATACAAGGTACCATGAATTAAAATGCTGCAACTACAGAAGCAAATGGTGATTAGAACCCCCATCCACATAGACTGGGTATGACATAAAGAGAAAACGTGAAAAAAAAAAAAAAAAAAAGAGTACAGGGAAGTGTATACGTATTTTTGAAAGATATGGCCAAATTTCCAAAACAGAAAGAAAAAATCCTTAGCACTTGAAGAATTAACTTTGATTATTTAGAAAATGTTCTTTGGGAGCCCTAATACCCTGATGATGATGAAGGGTGCCTCCTAGCAGTGGCTTGCAAATTTAGTGGGGATGCCTCCGACCCCTCTCTCCCTGGTTTTACAGGTCAGTACCCTCAGAGGACACAAGAAGAGAATCATCTGGCCTTTGCCTCTGAACACCCCCAAAATTTTTAATCATTGTGGAATGTAAATTGAGAAATTCTTTAGTGTCATTTGTGGAGGTTGTTTACCTCTCAGATGTGAACAACCTGGGCCTGTATCTGGGTACTATATCTTGGGTCATAACACTCAGATCATGTTCTTCAACAACTTTGAAAATTGTCTTCTGGTCTTCAGAAGGGACATTTGCAGATGGTTGGTGGTACAGAAGGTTTATTTCTCTGGGGTTTTAGAGACTGGCATTTTAAACATCAGATAGAAAATAGAGCATTTTCTGGGCCTGCAGGAGAAGGTCAGTTAGACTTTCCACAGGAATACCCAGCTTTCTAATTTCTATGCATCCTCACACCCACCCTCCTCAGGCCTGCTCCAGACTGCCTCTGTTCCAGAGCTTTATCCGAATGCTCTGGCCCGTAATTCCTCTCTGCCTGTGAGCCCCTCCAGCATTTACACTTCTTATCACCTAGCTCAGCATTCATCTTGCAGGGCTTTCTCTCTTACATTTATCATTTAATGAGAATGGCCCTAGACTTCTGGAAGATAGGATCCCTATATTACTCTTCCTCTAAACCTTAACACCATCACATGTGGTTAGGCACATCGTGGGCCCTGAATCCATCCTGGATGATTGGCTGGGTCTACCTGAGATAGTCTCTCCCATCAATACTCCTCCTTAGAGGGCCCTCTGTGGGTATTTCAAGCCAGTTTTTAGGCTCTAGCAGAAGATGTGTTTTGCCTTGTGGTGGGGATTCATCAGACAACCGCATTGGGAAGCTTTTGTCTACAGAAACACATGGTGCTATCCACAGAAAACTTGTTCACAGAGAAGCAAGGTCCCAGACACAATGCAAGCCTCTTTTAAAGAAGAAGGAATAATCCCTACTGGTCTGAAGGACATAGTGCTCCTCACCTCCTTTTCCTGTCTCTTCTGAGAATTCTATACTTCTCCTGTCCAGGCAATGGGGCAGTAATTTTCCTGATTATGTCTCACACCACAATGACACATTCTTGCACCTTTTAGCTATACTTCTGGAAGGCATAGCATGACCTGATATTATAAAAGTAGTGTTGGGTTCACATGGCACAGGCTTTACAGCAACATTATAGAATTTCGAAATTGGAAGAAATATCCAAAAACTGTATTTTACATTCAGATATGGAAGTTGAGCCCTGAGAGGACAAATGACTCACTCAAGGTTACACATTGAGCTGGTGGCAGAAAAAAAACAACATAGCGTATTGACTCCTAGGGCTGTGATTTTTCTTTCTTTCTTTTTTTTCCAGGCTGTCTCAACTATGTGAGAGTGAGTATAAACCTATTCAGATTGGATATCTAATACTGTTCCATCTGAAATTGAGTTGCTTGTTTTTTTTTTTTTAACCCACATAACTGAAAGCCATGCTACTAAACACTATAACTTAGCCTTCACTAGCTTCCTTTTAAATAATACCTCTGACATATATGTCGCCATGGTAATGATTGCTTAAGATGTCTTTCAGGAATGGCAGTCCCTGTCCAGTTCAAACCAGTTGAAACCCTCTGGCTGAGCCTGCACAGATGTCTGAAAGGTGACCTTTTGATGTCAGAGGACCCAAAACTCCACCCTCATTTTTTTGAACATATATCCTGTGAAGACCCATGAACTTTGACTATGCTTAGTGCAGGATCAGTGATTACCTCATTTTTCCCCACTGCCAATTATCTTTCCACATGCTTTATATCACGGTGCTTCTTTATTTAATAAGTATCCCTAAGTCTTATTTTCAGGAAGCTGGATTTGAGAGCTGTTCTACTGTCTCCTTCTCTGGCTGTCCTGTGAATAAATTTTTTCTCTACTGCAATACTTGTCATTTCAGTAATTGGCTGTCTGCATGACAGGTAGAATGAAAATGGTTTGGGATCAAATCTAAGTCAATTTGCAGATGTTTGAGTTCCAGGTTAAGCAATACAGGTTGATTTATTTAAGCTGATTTGTCAACACAGAATAAAATAAGTAGAGAAAAATTTCTGCTATTGCAAATTTCTCTTTAATGAATTTAGTTATTTAAAAATTTCTATGATTTACTCTGAAATAAGTGGGGAAATACATATTTTTCTCCTGTAAAACTGGAAGTTTCCCACACAGTATCTGGATAATTTATATTCTGTCGTGATGTCTTTCATTACAAATCAGTCTGGTCCAAGCAGAAAGACCTGGCTATATTTTCTCTTCAGTACATTCATTGCCCTAGGGAACCAGGTGTCTTAGCAAATATAGCAGGAATATGAGAAGTCTGTGGGCTAATACATTTTAGTTAAAAGCCTATGGTGAATATTATTACTGAATTCAAGTTTAATAATTGATAAAACATGAATATCTAATGTTTGGTTTCCAGTTTTAGTTTGGTACTTTTCATTATACTTATGTGTTGATATCTTTAGAACACAATCTTATAAGTAAATACAAATTATCGCTGGGTTTGCTTGTGGTAAAGCTATTTAAACAGTGTTATAATAAACATCCTCTTTCATACAGTATTCTCTATGTGTGAAAGAATTTCCTTGGTATAGATTTCCAAATACTGAATTATTAGATTACTGCCAAATCACTAAGCAGAATCCTCATCTAGGTACCCTATTACCTGGATTCAATAGTCTACCCCACTCAAAGAGAAGTAGTATAGTTCTCTTTATTATTATTATTATTTTTTGTTTTTCACCAGCTGCTCAAGTATTTCTGAGTAATATAGTTCTCTCTGATAATAACCTAATATAGGGCAAGCTAGCAATCATTTTATTTCCTTTTTAAGTTCTCTCTCAATAGGCCCTTTGATAGAAGACTTTTGGCTCTCTCCTTCAAAAACCATAATCTCTGTACAATTTGGAACACTCCAGTTAATTAGAGATCTTTAAACTGTCAATGTAGAGAAAGGGCCAGGCTTTATATTGTCTTACACATGGATTGGTATAAAAGCAGTATTTTAACCTAAGCTCTAAAGTACAATTTTACAGTAATTATTATCCTAGGGCAAATGAAAATTTTGAAAAAATGCATTTTGGCTATGTGACATTAATTTTAGAACTTCATAATATGGTCTCAGCTATGAATCTAATAATATCCTAGAACTTACATATAAAGTTAAAATCAATTTAAACCACTTATTTTTTCTTTGTAAAAATTTGTGTGTGAGAGAATATGTATATGTGTGTGTGGTGTGTATTCTGGCAATAGTGGTATTAAATTTCTGAAGAGAACAAAAATTTGTTAAAAATATTATATAAATAATCCTCTCAGATTATTTTAGAATATATTGGAAAATAGAACCTCTATCTTATAATTAAATATTGAGAATTAGCCATTACTGCCCAAATAAAAGTTATGAAAATAGTTAAATACCAAACTACAAGTAAGATACTTATGGGCGTAATACGTTTACTTTAGTTATTTATTTATTTAAAGAAGGGGTTTCACTCTTGTTGCCCAGCCTGGAGTGCAATGGTGTAATCTTGGCTCATTGTAACCCCTGCCTCCCAGGTTCAAGTGATTCTCCTGCCTCAGCCTCCTGAGTAGCTGGGATTATATAGGTGCCTGCCACCACAACCAGCTAATTTTTGTTTTGTATTTTTAGTAGAGATGGGGTTTCATCATGTTGGCCAGGCTGGTTTTGAATTCCTGACATCAGGTGATCCACCCGCCTTGGCTTCCCAAAGTGCTGGGATTGTAGGCATGGCCACCGTGCCCATCCATACATTTACTATTTAAAAAGTTCTTAAAAACATACCAGACCACTTTGAAATTCCAAGAAATTATTAAACAAAGGCCATGAGTACATATATAATTCATTAAAGAGGAATTAACAATGTGTAAACAAACATGAAAAGGCACAGCTTCACTCATAATAAAAAAAAATGCAAAATAAAATATCTCTGAAATCACAGCAACTTAATTCAGAAAAGCCAAAAACCAGACATAACTCGGGTATATATCAACAGGAGAATCAATAAATAACTCTTATATTCATGCAATGGAATACTACTCAGCAATAAAACAGGAGAGGAAAACCTGCTGGTATACAAAACAATATGGATGAATCTCAAAAACATGCCAAGTGAAAAAATGTGTATCTCAAAGCATACATACTGTATGAGTCCATTTATATGGAGTTCTGGAGCTGCCTTTAGTAAACTATGATTTATTAAAAATTGAAAATGGTAATTGCCTCTGGGAAGGTGGGGGCAGGTATTGGGGGCAGGGTTTGATGGAAAGGGGCATGAGGCAACTTTTTGGCATAATGATAACATCCTATTTTTTTTTTAGGTTTACATTTTGTAGGTGTATGCAGTTTTCAAAACACATCCAACTGTATGCTCAAAATTTATGCATTTCATTGTATTGAAACTTTTTCCCTAAAAAGGACCAGCAAGTGAATATTGAACTCTATTTAAGATATGCATACTAATGTGTGTAGAGGTGAAGTGTCCTGCTGAATGCAACTTACTTTGAGATAAGTTAAAAATAATATGCATTAATGCATATACAGAGGGATGAATAGATATCTAAATATGTGTTAAAGCTAATATAGCAAAATTTTAAAGTCTAGGTATTGGTTACATGGGTATTCATTGTATGAGTTCTTCAACTTTTCTGAATTTTTCAATTTTTTCTTAGTAATTTGCTGGCAAACAAACTCTGAAGTGCTATTTTGCCTATTAAAATAAGAATAATATTTTTAAAAATATAATGAGCAGAAAAAAATTTTAAACCCACAATAATGGCCATGATGCCATGAAACAGAAACTTCCTTGTCTATTGATATTTGATATTGATAATAAAATATCTAATTGATTTTTTTTGAAGAACAATTTAGCAATTTCTATCCAAGCCACAAAAATGACCTACCTCATCTAATAATTCTATATATAATCTACACCAAGAAATAATCTCAAACATGGAAAACCCTGAAGAAAGATGTTCATTATATCTTATACAGGAATAAGTTAGAAACCTAACTGACCAACAATAAATCAATAGATAAGTTTCTATCCCTTGTTGTCACAGAAAATTTGAGATTCTAGTAATAAAATTACAATGAAATAGTAAAATAGATATAGTAAATGACTGATGAGGGAAATGAAATTATGAAGTAAAATACATCTACACTTGAAATATTATACATAGTTAAAAGGCATAGCTATGAAGACAATGCAGTTTCACTGAAAATGTCTGTGATGTGATAGGTACAAAGTAGACAAGTGTGTATATATACGCCATAATTACAGCTGTGTGAAAGTGGTACATGTCTGAAGCTGTTTGTAGTGGATGCTGTTGTGTACTGCCCAAATCTCGCTTTCAGGACTGAGGCTTGCATTACTCCAGCCCTATTGGAGTATGGTGGCTGAAAGCTATCAGATGAGTCAATTTCTGAGAATGGCTCTCAGCCAGAGGGAGTTGTGTTGATCAAGGTCTAGATCCTTCCTGGGAAAAATTCTCATTGAATGGATGGTTGAGGGCAGGACCAGCTATATAAACTGCAAAGTCCAATGAAAAATGAAAATGTTGGTCCTCTTGCTCCAAAATTATTAGGAACTTCATGAAAGTAACAGCAGAACATTAAACTAGGCATGGAGCCCTTCTGAGTGTAGGGGCCCTGTGTGATTGCACAGGTAATATGCCAATGAAGCTGGCCCTATTTCAGTGAGGCATAAAGGCTCAGGCCCCTTGCCTGAAGCTGGTACAACTCTGAAGTTCCAGCCCAGCTCTAGAGCTCCCTGTGAGATAGGTCTTTCCTGTACAGTTCATCTTTTCTCTCTGCCCTACTTTCTTCACTTCCTTATAGTTGTTGATACCAGGGATTCCTCTCAATTGCCTTTTGCCACACAAATCTCCAACTCAGAGTTTGCTTCCCAAGAAATCTTACATAACACACTATTGTTAATGCAAAATAAATGAGCATAAAATCCAGGAAGGAAATACAGTAAATGTATAAGAATAATTTTTTTTCTCTTCTGAATTTTAGAGTATAAGTTTTTAGTTTATAAGTTTACATGACATTCAAAATAAAAATAACCTCCAATTTAAAAAATGATTGTTTTAAGAAAATACACAAAAGAATTAAAAGCACAGACTCAAATCGATAATTGTATACCTGCCATATGCTACAACATGATGAATCCTGAGGACATTATGCCAAGTGAAAGCCAGATAAAAAAGGACAAATATTGTAGAATTTTACTTATATGAGGCACCCAGAATAGGCAGACTCATACAGACAGAAAGTATCATAGAGGTTACCAGGGACAGGTAGAAGGAATAGTGGGGATTATTGTCAAATACCGTTTCCATTTGGGATGACAAACAAATTCTGGAAATGGATAATGGTGATGATTTGCACAACATTGGGAATATAATTATTGCCACTAAACTGTATGATTAAAAATGTTAAAATGGTGTTAAAAGGATTCTGTTCCTGCTTACAATTTAGAAAGCAGCAAAGGCATATCACTCCCACCCTAACAATGAGAAAAAGCTGAATAATCTACAAAACAATACTTTTATGGGCCCTCCAGAAAGCTGAAGTCACAAGGCAAACTGAGTCACAAAGTATACTGATTCAGAAGGGTAAAAAGCTCCTCCAAGAAGAAATGGATCACATGAATTTTTTCAACTTTGGAAGAAGAGGTGGCACTTGAAAAAGCTGGTAAGCAGGACTGGATGTGAGTGAACGAGTGTGTGGGCATCATCAAATTGGTTGAGAGATTGGTTGAACAAAAAGATTGGGGAAGGTTGGATTCACCATCTGTCTGCCTGACCACTTGAGCTGGGTCATTGGTCTCTTTCGCTTGGGGCCCATGGTTCTCAGGACTTCAGGTCCAGACTGGAATCTGTACCATTGGCTCTCAGGCCTTCAAACTACACCACCAGCTTTCCTGGGTCTCTAGCTTGCAGATGAAAGATGGTGGGACTTCTCACATAATTGTATAATCCAATACTTTATAATAAATATAAATTACACACACACACACACACACACACACACACACATACACACACACAGTGTATCTCTGGAGAACCCTGAATACTGCATATATCAAGACAAAAAGTGCAATAGATATGGACTAAATTGTGTCCTTCCAAAATTCATGTTGGAGACTTAACCCCCAATATGATGGTATTTGGAGATGGGGCATTTGAGAGGTAATTAGGTTTAGATGAGGTTGAGAGAGTGGGAGCCCCCATGATGGGATTAGTGCCCTTAGAAGAAGAGATACCAACAAGTTTACTTCTTCTCTTTTGCTGCCATTTGAGAACACAGTAAGAAGGCAGCCATCTGCAAGCCAGGAAGAGAGCACTCACTGGAAACCTAATGGTTGGACAACTTGATCTTGGACTTCCCAGCCTCCAGAACTGTGAGAAATTATAGCTACTTAGTCTATGGTATTTTGTTATGGCAGCCGCAGATGACTAAAACTGCAATATGATTAAAAATGAAAATTAAAAATACACAAAAAACAAAATATTAGCATTTTAATGAAGACATGACAGGAGATGGCATTTACACGAGCTGGCCTCACTCACCTCACCCGATTCTTGGCCCTGTCAGAGCCTATTTCACGTTTAGATGTTATTTTGTTTGTCCTGGATTTTTTTTTACTCATTTTTATCATTAAAGACATTATGTTAAAATATTATTCTGGATTTCTGAGATTCTTGGCACCCCTTTAAATTTTGCAATGGAAACAAATGCCTTACTCATCTCACCCCAGTTCTGGCCTTGAAGGACACCTTTACCATATAGAGAAATTGATTTTGTTCACCAAATAAAACGAAGCTAGTCTTTGCCCCAGCAGTTTGCTTTCCCAGCTAAGAAGAGATCAGATATAAAATGCAGATGTGTTCTGGATTTATTCTTGGTTGGGGGATTGCACCCAGGCAGCAGCAACAAAAAACGGTTTTGATTTGCTGGGTCCGAACCTAATTGATCCCCGCAGGTTTCCCTGTTGCTCTCTATGCTTAGGTCTGGCATGGTCCACTGGCTTCTGACAGGGTGGCTTTTATTTTGGAAGTCTGAGGACGCACTGGACGGTCAGCACATGGGGATTTCTGGTTGAGCAGTTTTCAGGGAATGAAATCAGTTCCCATGCGCTTTTTCTGGGAGCATTTGCTGAGTGCCAGCCTTAGAAAAGGTTGCCCTTCCGGGCCGAGATCGCACAAGGAGCAAGCAAAGCGTCTAAGAAGCGCCCCCTGCCGGCAGCGAAAGAGCGGCGGCCAGCGGACCGGAGGACCTCGGGGCAAACCCGCCGCCCAGGTGCACGGGTCCAGGGGCTCCACGGCCGCGGGTGTCAGGACCTAATATACCAGGCCGAATCCTTCGGCCTGACCAGGTGGCGAGCCTTCTAGATCGCGGTAGCCAGGTCCGGGAGGCGGCAGGACTCGCTGTGCCTCTGGACCTACGCTCGGCTCCGGGGCCCGATGCCTGCAAAGCGTCCATTTTGGAAAGATGTTTCACTTGCAGGGAGGGCAAGTGTGTACAGAATGATGGTCAGTGTGTCCGAGACGTGAATGCCAACCAAGACTGCGTCCGTTGGTGGCGTGTGTGCGGGCCCTTCGTGAGGGTGCTTCTGGCAGTCACAGTCCGCGAGTTAGCGAGGAGACGGCTGGGAGGCAGCGAGACCCCGCTCACCCCAGGGCCGCGCATTTCGAACACCTTAAGTAGGGTGAGTTCGTTAGCATCGGATGAGAGTGCATATCCTTAGCTGAGTACAGACACCTGGTAGCCTTCGGGCCTGCAGAGCCCCTTGTGTTCCGTTGGAGGGCGCTGCAGGACGGGCTGTGGTGCGTCCGGGCTTTTACCTCAGGCAGTCGGTAGCAGGTGAACTGTCCTGGACCGGCAGGCACAGGGCATCTCCACAAACAGAGCTCCTCGGCGCAAGGCCGCTGTGCAAACGGTTTTCAGAGGGGTTGCCCTCGCCGATGGAGGGGCAGGAAGGCCTGTGCGTGCGTGCGTGCGTGCGCGCGCGTGTGTGTCCGCGTGCGCGTTGGGGTGGAGCGGGCTTGTTGGAGGCTGCAATGAGAGGTGGCTTGTTATTCGGGGAAGGGGCACCGCAAAGGGCTTCCCTCCCCCCGGGTGAGCCTTCTGGAGGTTGCTGTCCTGTTCAGATCTCCAGTCTCAGTGGTACCACTGCTGGGGAGCCCTCTGGGGTCCGAGTCCGCCCACTGTGGGTCTGTCTGATCTTTCCGTTAGCCCAGCCGGTCGTCTGCATCTCCCCTGGACTCTCCCCTTTGGTTTGGAGGCGCTGTTTCAACGGCTGTCAGTCTCTCAAAGGGTAAATTCAGTTCCAGTCATTTTTTCAGTGGGCCCTTTTTCCTAATCCTCCCTCTCCTTTCAGCTGCTGGGCACCTCTCTCGGAGGCGAGCTCCCTGCTTGGGGCAGTCACGGTGCCATGGCATACCTTGCGCGGAGAGGCCTACTTCGGTGGCAACCTGAGCTGAGTCCAACACTGCGGTGGCGTGTGTGCCCCTTGGGGAACAGTCCCTAAATCAGGGTAGGGCAGCAGGTGATCACAAGGAGATGGGTTTGTCCAGGGGTCTGGCCTTCGAGGAATGGATGAAGTACCCGCATCTACGTTTAGGTGAAGCTGCAGAACTCAGTCCCTACGGATGGCAGGAGCTGACTGCGAGCAAGAGCCTTGGGCTCTGTACCTGTCATTAAATGTCCTTGGGACTAGGAACGTGCAGAGGAAGTGTGTGTGTGTGTGTGTTTCTCTGGGCTATTGAAATAACAACCTTGCCCTGGGAAAGAAAACCCCAGCTCTCTCAGTACCTAAAGGGGCAGTGAGTCCTCCGTCTTCAGCCATATTGGGCAGAAAGCCTTCCTGGTAGACTAGACCCATAGGATGGGGCTAAGGCCCTTCAACCCCAAGCGAAACCTCAACACACTCAGGCCTGGACATCTCTCCCTGTGCTGTCAAGCTTCCAAACCATTTACATTCATGAATGCCTTCAAACTTGAAGACACCCCACTGGGGCGATGAGGTCTAGAGAGTGTCCAGTTACTTGCTTGAGGTTACACAGAAACAAGGAGTACAGGAAGCCTGGCCTATAGCCTTTCTGCCACACTAACTTCTTGAGAAGGGCCCCAAAAGACATGAGGAACTCTAGGAGACACTCTAGAGAGCCCCCTGAACAAACAGAGCTGTGTGGATCCCGGAGATTTAAATTCCTGTGAAGAACAAAGGCAAGGCGGACTACAGGAGGGGCAACTGAATCCCCCACCCCCAGCTGTACATGTTGTTCTAGGCCCTGGGGAACGGTGCAGGGTGCATGGAAAGATATTTCATGGGGAGGTGTGAAGAAATGGAAAGACTGGAAAATGGGGCCTGAAACCGGAGGAGGCTTGGGGACTCCTAGTTAGGAAGTGCCTTTGGAAAAGATGTGGAAAATGCCAGGGGGAGCCCAAGACATCATCTAAACAGTCCAGGATAGATGGGAAGAAGGATCTAGCCTGGTGGGCATGATAGGGAAGAAAGCAGGTATTCAGAGCAGAAGCTCTGTGCAGGAATAGGTACCATGCTTTTTGCCTTTAACTCCAGGTGTGAACATGCCAAAAACTTAGCTGAAGCTGGCTTGGTCCCCCTCACTAGAAGGTGAGGAAAGACCCTAATATACCAGGTATCTCAAATGACTGAAAAAGGATGTGACAGTGACCTCAGCTGGGTATTGACTGGTTGTACCTAATGGCGGGATCATTTTTCTTGTTACAGAGAGCCGTCAGAGGCTCCCAGAAGTTCTCTCGCTTCCTGGCTCTCAGTCTTGGTCCTATGCCAGGTGGGCAGCCTCCAGGCAGCACCATTCAGGTGAGACAGCTTGGAGGCAGGGGCCCCTCTGCTCCCACTGCCCCTGGGACCAGACAGCTCTGTGGCTCTGAAGTCATGCGTGGCTCCTGGTTAATCAGTGCCCACAGGTGGACCCGGACCTCATGCCCTATCCCCTGAGAGTCACAGTGGCCACATCCTCAGGGGAAGAAACAGAGACCAGGAAGCCTGGTTGCTTATCCTGGGGAGGGGCAGACAGGGACTCACAGCCTGTTGAGTTTGCTTCTCCTCCACAGGTCAGCCCTGGAGCTAGCAGTTCAGACTGGCCACACTCAGTGAGGAGGAAGCGTGCCTCCCACTGGCTGCATTGGTGCAGGACTATGTGCAGATGAAGACCAGTGAGCTAGAGCAGGAGCAGGAGATAGAGGACTCCAGGTGAGGCTCCCCAAGCACCCAGCACAAGGCCTCCTCTCCTGTAGCATACCAAGAAGGAAGATCCCAAGAGGTAGGAGAGAACACACTGGCAAGGGGTCCAGCAAGCTGATTTTTTCAGGAGGACTTGGGGACCAGCCTTTCTCAGACTTCAGGGGAGACAGAGGTCCCAGTGCAGCTGGGAGGACTATGGTTAGATACAATAAAAACCTCCATTTCTGAAAGCTGTTAGAAAGTGAAATAGGAGGTATGGAATTGCTCACTATGGGAATTGCTCTTGCAGTACTGGGAGACCCCCCAGCATTGGATGGGTTAAGACTGGTAAGGGCGAGGCCAGAGATAGACCTGGTATGTATCAGGAGATTTTAGAAATTTGGCTCCACCTCATTAATCTGCATATGACATTCTTTCACACCTGCAAGGAGCCTTCATTTCACATTTGCAAGGTAAAGGTGAGGCCCTTGCAGGGGATGGGGACAGGTAGAGCAGTGTCTGAGGTAGGTTTGAACGTTTAGATGTGTGGCATCTGCCGAGATGTGCATGTTGTCAGGAGGCCAGGGAGAGCACCCTTCCCCAGATCCACATCCCTGTTCACCTTGAGCCTGAGCAGAGACTAGCCTCTGGCCTGGCCCAGCACTACCTGGGCAGAGGCATGTGTTGCACCTGCATTCGCTTTGAGAGCCCCTCTGTAAAGCATGAAGGACTGAACAGCATGTGGAATGCCAGAAAAAGTCACCCCTCCCCACCTAGCCCTTTCCATGTTGCCCTGGCCCACTGCACTTCTCAGCTCTCCTAATGGAGGATGTGTGAGCTCCTCTCCTGCCTGCCCCTCCTGCTCCCACTTGACATGCCCACTGCCTAATTCAGCCTTCTGAGTGACTGCTCACAGGGACAACCCCTGATATATGGTACTGTCTAGCATGTTCTTTCCCTGTAGCCTGACAGCCCCAGATCTAAGGAGTGTGGTCATCTCAGCACTTGAAGAACAACTCACATGTTCTCTGGCATTGACTTCACAGCTGAAATGCCCGGCAAGAAAAGAGACATAGCCAGTGGCTTGCAGAGGGGCCACCCCCAATGTGGTGTACCAGGATAACATCTGAACCCCATTCAGTTCTTCTGATTTTCTTTCTTGCTTCTTGGGGTCTTGCTATGTTGCCTAGGCTGGGCTTGATTCTCCACTTTAGCCTCCCCACTATATGGTTCCTCTCTGATTGCTCTTTAGGCTGGTATTGGAGACTTTGCTTGTGTTATAGAATATTAGGGACTTCAAGGTGGGATAAGAGAGAGTGGCATTCACAGTAAGGATAGGTATTCGAGAGTGTGAGGGCAGCTCCTGAATACTGGTAGGCACATCCCTCATTTCTGGTCATCTGTCTAATGTAACTATATCTAAAAGGCCCTGAGCCATGGTGGTCACTGCTCTGGCCCACATCCCAGCCTTGAGGCTATGCTTAGACTTAGAAGTAAAGTTAGCCCAGGGTGACTGAATCCCAAACTTGGCAGATGATTCCTATGAACCAGCTCAAGTAGTAACAACTGGTGTGCTGAGGAGCAGGTAAGCATTTCTGAAAGAGGATGCCACAACCTTTTTTTCTGGGCTTCATCATGTAACTAACACTTTGGGGACTTTTAATTTTCTCATGTGTTTGATGCCTGTCTTTGGGGTATAGCTTCTAGAGACTCCCTACATGCCACACAGTGGGCCTGGGAGTAATTCTCACTTTCACTGTAATTCTTCCAGCCTTTGTCATTAATCCTTTGCAGGCATTGAGGAAACTGTAATTTTTGGATGGGAATAGCAGGATTTCAGCATATGCCCGATAGGCAGGACCCAGGAATCTCACTCGGTTCTGGGTTTTCTGTAACATTCTTTGGAAGACTCCTAGCAAAGTTTGGCATGATAATTTTCTCCAGTGACCCTTGTGATCCTCTTTTTTTTTTTTTTTTTTTTGATAATTTTGTTTAGGAGAAACACTTAATTGGTTAAGCAATGCAACTCAGACATTAGTTCTTTTTATGAAGGTCCCAGGGGTTAGGCTCCTCTTCTTTGGCCTCTCCTAACCTTAGAGACTCATCATCCTTTCATTTACATTACTATCATGGTCCTATGGGGCAGGCTCCTACAACCAGTCTCTCTGACAGGTCTTCTCGTGTTTCTCCACCTTGTGTCAGCATCACTGCCCAGAAGACAGCCTGCAATGTTGTCATCTGTGTATCTCATCAATTGGCAGGCCGTTGGTTGACAGTACAGGGACCTTCAGACCTAAGCAGTTGGACACTCTAGGAAGAAAGTGACTGGCATGAGTGAAACAGGGCAGGGGCCTATATGCTGAGTCCCCCTGGATGTAAGTCATGCTGTGTGTTAGTTGATGGGAAAGGAGTGGGCAAGGCTAACTTTTCTCTGTGGTGCTGAGTTCATCCATCTAAATTTAAAACACAGATATTAAAAATTGAAATTCAAGATGTGTTAAAGATTAGACCTGAAGCTATAAAAATGCTAGAAGAAAACCTAGAGAAAACTCTTCTGGACATTGGTCTAGGCAAATAATTCAAGACTAAGCCCTAAAAGCACAAGCAACAAAAGAAAAAAAGACAAATGGAACTTAAGTAAACAAAAAAGCTTCTGTACAGCAAAAGAAATAATCAGCAGAGTAAATGGACAATCTGTAAAAATGAGAAAAAATATTTTTAAACTCATCTGATGGGAAAAATAGAATTTATGAGGAACTTGAAACAACTCAATAACAACTACAGCTCATTAATTAGCGAGCAGAGTACCAGGAATAGACATTTTTCAAAAGAACATATTCTATGTACACATAAAAATTAAAATATAAAAAATACAAAAATTTAAAAAGAAGACATGCAAATGGCCAAAAGCATATGAAAAAATGCCAAACATCATTAATCATCAGAGAAATGCAAATTAAGATTACAATGAGACATCATACCAGTCATAATGACTATTATTAAAAATGAAAAAAAAATAACAGATGTTAGCAACGATGTGTAAAAAATGAAATACTTATACACTATTGGTGAGAATGTAAATTAGTACAACCTCTATGGAAAACTGCACGAAAATTTCTCAAAGAACTAAAAATAGAACTACCATTTGATCTAGCAATCCAAAAACTTAGTATCCACCCAAGAGAAAAGAAATCATTATATCAAAAAAAAATGCATGTCTAAGTTTATCACAGTAATATTCACAAGAGCAAAGATGTGATATCAAACTAAGTATCCATAAACAGATGACTGGATAAAGAAAATGTAATAAATATACACAGTAAAATACTATTCAGCCATAAAAACGATACTATTCAGCCAAAAAAAAAAAAAAAAAAAAAATCATGTCCCTGCAGCAACATAGATGGAACTGGAAGCCATTATCTTAATTGAAACAACTCAGAAACAGAAAGTCAAACACTGCATGTTCTTACTTATAAGTGGGAGCTAAATAATATGTGCACATGGACATAGAGTATGGAATAATAGATATTGGAGACTCAGAAGGGTGGGAGAGGGGTGAGGGATGAGAAATTACTTAATAAGTGTAATGTACACTATTTGAATGATAATTATATTGAAACCCCAGACTTCACCACTATGCAATATATCCATGTAACAAAATTTCACTTATACCCCTTAAATTTATACAAATTAAAAAAATGCGTCTTTCAAACTGTGGAACATGATCCTTGATTACACTATTCATCCTCTTCTCCCAGGCTATAGTGAAACTGAGCTTGCCACTTCTTTTGATTTGTAAGGCAAGCATTATGCTATACATTGGAAAACTTGCCACAGAAAATATGCATATTACATTCTTTTTAATGTTGCAAAGTATCTTCTTGGTCTGAAAGCTGAATAAGCTTATTCTGATTCCTTTTATGTATCCTACCTTTTTAAAAATAAACTTTTAATTTTGGAATAATTTTAGAATCACAGCAAATTACTACAGAGTTCCTGTGTACTGTTCACATACTTTGGCCTAGTGTTAACATCTTACATAATCAAGTTACATTAGTCAAAACTAGGGGATTAGTGTTGGTATGTTTCTATGAACTAAACTCTGGACATTATTCAAATTTCATTAGTTTGTTTTGCTAATGTCTTCTTTCTGTATCAAATCCAGTCCAGGATACCACATTGCATTGGAAACTAACATGTCTTTTTAGTCTCCTTTTGTCTTTGACAGTTTCTCAGGTTTTCCTTGTTTTAGTTTATCTTTTTTTTTTTTAAGTGTCCTTGAGAGTTTTGAAGAGTTCTGGCCAGGGTATTCAAATAGGAAAGGAGGAAGTCAAATTGTCTCTATTTGCAGACGACATGATTGTATATCTAGAAGACCCCATCGTCTCAGCCCCAAACCTCCTGAAACTGATAAGCAACTTCAGCAAAGTCTCAGGATACAAAATCAATGTGCAAAAATCACATGCATTCCTATACACCAACAACAGACTTAAAGAGAGCCAAATCAAGAACAAACTTCCATTCACAATTGCCACAAAGAGAATAAAATACCTAGGAATACAACTAACAAGGAACGTAAAGGACCTCTTCAAGGAGAACTACAAGCCACTGCTCAGTGAAATAAGAGAGGGCACAAACAGATGGAGAAACATTCCATGTTCATGGTTAGGAAGAATCAATATCGTGAAAATGGCCATAATGCCCAAAGTAATTTACAGATTCAACGCTATCCCCATCAAGCTACCAATGACCTTCTTCACAGAACTGGAAAAAACCACCTTAAACTTCATATGGAACCAAAAGAGAGCCCGCATAGCCAAGTCAATTCTAAGCAAAAAGAACAAAGCGGGAGGCATCACACTACTGGACTTCAAACTATACTACAATAGTTTATAACAAGGCTACAGTAATCAAAACAGCATGGTACTGGTACCAAAACAGAGCTATAGACCAATGGAACAGAACAGAGGTCTCGGAGGCAACGCAACGTATCTACAACCATCTGATCTTTGACAAACCAGACAAAAACAAACAATGGGGAAAGGATTCCCTGTTTAATAAATGATGTTGGGAAAACTGGCTAGCCATGTGCAGAAAGCAGAAACTGGACCCCTTCCTGACACCTTACACTAAAATTAACTCCAGATGGATTAAAGACTTAAACATAAGACCTAACACCATAAAAACCCTAGAAGAAAATCTAGGCAAAACCATTCAGGACATAGGTGTAGGCAAGGACTTCATGACCAAAACACCAAAAGCATTGGCAACAAAAGCCAAAATAGACAAATGGGACCTAACTCCACATTAGACAAATAGACAAACTCCACAGCTTCTGCATGGCGAAAGAAACAGTCGTTAGAGTGAATCGGCAACCAACAGAATGGGAAAAAATTTTTGCAGTTTACCCATCGGACAAAGGGCTGATATCCAGAATTTACAAAGAATTAAAACAGATTTACAAGAAAAAAACTAACAAGCCCATTCAAAAGTGGGCAAAGGATATGAACAGATACTTTACAAACGAAGACATACATGAGGCCAACAAACATATGAAAAAATGCTCATCATCACTGGTCATCAGAGAAATGCAAATCAAAACAACATTGAGATACCATCTCACACCAGTTAGAATGGCGATCATTAAAAAATCTGGAGACAACAGATGCTGGAGAGGATGTGGAGAAATAGGAACAGTTTTACACTGTTGGTGGGAGTGTAAATTAGTTCAACCATTGTGGAAGACAATGTAGCAATTCCTCAAGGACCTAGAAATAGAAATTCCATTTGACCCAGCAATCCCATTACTGGGTATATATCCAAAGGATTATAAATCATTCTACTATAAGGACACGTGCACATGAATGTTCATTGCAGCACTGTTTACAATAGCAAAGACCTGGAACCAACCCAAATGTCCATTGATGATAGACTGGACAGGGAAAATGTGGCATATATACACCATGGAATATTATGCAGCCATCAAAAACGATGAGTTTGTGTCCTTTGTAGGGACATGGATGAACCTGGAAACCATCATTCTCAGCAAACTGACAGAAGAACAGAAGATCAAACACTGCATATTCTCACTCATAGGCGGGTGTTGAACAATGAGAACACATGGACACAGGGAGGGGAGCACTACACACTGGGGTCAGTTGGGGACAAATAGGGGAGGGACGGTGGGGGGTGGGGAGCTGGGGAGAGATAGCAAGGGAAGAGATACCAGATGTAGGTGATGGGGAGGAAGGCAGCAAATCACACTGCCACGTGTGTACCTATGCAACAATCTTGCATGTTCTTCACATGTACCCAAAACCTAAAATGCAATAAAATAAATAAATGGGGGAAAAAAAAAGAATTCACATTGTTACATGTATCAGTAGCTCATTCCTTTTTATTGACAAATAGGACTCTATTGTGTGGATATATGACAGTTTGCTTATCCAATCACCTTTTGAAGTAAATATTCATTGCTTTAAATTTTGGACAATTATGAGTAAACATACCAAAATATTTTAATATAGTTTTTTTTTTACATAAACATGATTTTTCAATTAGGCAGTCACTAATCTACTTTCTGGAACTTTAATATAAATAGAATTATAAAATGTGTGGCCATTTGTGCCTGGATTCTTTTACTTTCCATTATGTTTTCAAGGTTTGTCCATATTGTAGAATGTATTAATACTTTAGTCCTTTTTAAGGCTGAATAATATTTCATTATATAGCAATATCACATTTTGTATATCCATTTATCAGTTGATGGACATTTGAGGTGTTTCCAGTTTTTGGCTAGTGTGACTATAAGAATAATGTGCTTATACGTCAACATTCATATATAAGTTTTTGTGTGAACATGTGTTTTTGGTTCTCTTGGGCATATACCTAGAAATGGGATTGCTGGTGTCATAAGTCTATACTTAACTTTCTAAGAAACTGCCAACCTGTTTTCCAAAGTATGATTTTGTGCAAATCTTTTTTATATTATGTCCTGATCCACAAGATGCAACAATAGCTTTCATTAGATAGAATAATTGTGAAATACATGTACTTTGTTTAGTGTTGACTATGTGCTGGTTACTGTTGTAAATAGTTGACTGATGATTTTGATCCTCACAACAATCTGTGAGGAAACTAAAACCAGTAAGGTTAAATAATTTGTTACAAGTCATAAACTAGTAAATAGTAAAGCTGAGCTTTAAAATCCAGGTAATTTGGCTTCAGGCTCCATTTTCTTAAGTAGTATTTCTACTGCTTCTAGTTAGTGAGCGTGTGAAGACCTAGCATGGGGGCTGGAATACAGTAGGTGCCCTAACGTGTTAGGAGGTTTTAGGCTTGCTCTTTCTCACACTTTCTCCTTCCCTTTCAGTCAGTTCAATTTCTGGTGGCTGGTTCTCCCCATTCCTTCCCTTTCTAAGGTGGAGGGTAGATCTCAGGTAGAGCAGCTGATCACCAGCAGATGGCGACAAAGACTGTCCAGATAAAAGCTAAGAGCTCTTCACAGGATGAATTAGTTTGTTTGTAAAAAAGAAAACTGAAATAGAGCTCATGGAAATATTTCTCATTTCTGATAACCAAATTCACAGGAAGCTAAGTAAAATCCTCAGGTTTTATTGATGCTGAAATTCCTTGAAAACATTTGTTGAAATCCAGAGTGATATTGAAAATAACTGATTGAGGATAGTGAACATCCTCATTATGTTTATAAACTCAGGAGCAAAGGCCTTTATTATGATATTAACAGTGGGATTTTTTAGATGTATCTTTTTTCATGATAAGAACGAACTCTTCATTCTAGTTTTCTGAGAGTTTGTATTAAGAAGATTGTTAAGTTATATCAAATGCTTTTAAAAAATCTTTAGATGATCATATGGTATTTCTCTTTTTATTCTGTTATTGTGGTGAATACATTGATTTTTGGAGGTAAAGCCAATATTATATTCCTTAAATAAACACCATTTGGTCATGATCATCATTTTTTCCACATCGATTTTTTATTTACTTTTCTTGATGTTTAGGATTACTACAGCTATATTTATGACATATATTTGTTTGTACTTTGCCTTCCTGGTGATGTCCTTATAACTTTTTGTGGGATTCTACTAGTTTCATTAGATACATTGGAAAAAGTTTTTTCTTTCTTTTTTCTCTGAAGAAGTTTCTGCTTGATTAGTTATATTTCTTCCTTCTTGGAGCTTCCTTTGTGAGAGGGATTTAAGTTACATATTCAGATATAGGACTATTCAGATTTTCCATTTCCTCTTGTGTAAATTTTGGTAGCTTGTCTTATATAAGAAACTTACACATTTTATCAAAATTGTCAAAATTATTGGCACAAAATATTCATAATATTCTCTTATTATCTTTTAATGTCTTTAGAATCTCTAGTGGTATATCACTTTTTATTCTGGATACTGATAATATGTATTTTCTCTCTTCTATCTTGCTCAGTCTTGCTAGGGGATTGTGAATAGTATTAATCTTCTCACAGAACCAGCTTTTGGCTTTGTTGATTTTCTCTATACTATTTCATTAATTTCTATTGTTATTATTTTATTATTCTCCTTTTTTGGATTTAATTTGTGTCCTTTTTTCTAATTTCTTGAGATGTCAGCTGAGGTAACTGAATCTCAACCTTTCATTTTTTCAAATATATATATTTAAAGCTATAATAACTTTTTAAAAATAATGGTTTTTAACTACAGCTCATGAATTTTGATGTGACATTTCAATTTTCAATTGAAAATATATATTTTTTTCTTTATGATTGTTTCTTCGATACATGGTTTATTTAGGTATATACTGCTAAATTTCCAAATATTTTTCTATTATTGATCTTGAATTTATTTTCACCATGGTTAGATAAATACTGTCAGTGATTCCAATTCTTGGAAATTTATTGAGAATTGCTTTATGATTAGCATATGATCTATTTTGGTAAATATTCCATATAGCCTTCAAAGATTGTATATTCTAGAGTTCTTACATGTAACCTTGTATATAGGCCGAGTAGGTCAAGATGCTTAATTGTGTTGTTAAAATCTCATATAAACTGTATTTTTTGACTGCTTTTTCTATTAGCTACCGAGAGATATAAATTATACAGTTATATAAATTTGTCAAGTTCTCCTTTGAGTTCTTTATTTCTGTTGTATATATTTTGAAACTATGCTATTAGGTGTATTTAAAATTTAGGATTTTTTTTTCTCACTGTTGACTTGATCTACTTTCAGATCTTGAAATGTCCTTTATTGCTAATAATGCTATGTATATTAAAGTCTGCTTATCTGATACTATATAGCTACACTATGTGTATTATGTTAGTGTTTTTATAGTATATCTTTTCCCATTTTGTAACTTTCATATTTACAAACAGCATATAGTTAGCATTTTTTTAGACAGCCTGACCATTTTCATCTTTAATTGAAGTGCTTAATCCTTATACATTTAATATAATTTCTGATATAGTTGAGTTTGTCTTCTACTTTCTGTTTGTTTTGCTTTTGTCTCATCTGGTCTGTTCCTTTTCTTTTTTTCTTCTTTTTTTTTACTTTAAATTCTGAGATACATGTGCAGAATATGCAGGTTTGTTACTTAGGTATACATGTGCTGTGGTGGTTTGCTGTACCCATCAACTTGTCATCTACATTAGTTATTTCTCCTAATGCTATCCCTCCCCTAGCCCCCCATCCCCTAATAGACCCCAGTGTGTGATGTTCCCCTCCATGTGTCCATGTGTTCTCATTATTCAACTCCCACTTACGAGTGAGAACATGTGGTGTTGGTTTTCTGTTCTTGTGTTAGTTTGCTGAGAATGATGGTTTCCAGCTTCATCCATGTCCCTACAAAGAACATGAACTCATCCCTTTTTTTTTTTTTTACAGCTGCATAATATTCCATGGTGTAAATGTGCCACATTTTCTTTATCTAGTTTATCACTGATGGGCATTTGGGTTGGTTCCAAGTCTTTGTTATTGTGAACAATGCTGCAATAAACATATTTGTGCATATGTCTTTATAGTAGAATGATTTGTAATCCTTTAGGTATATATCCAGTAATGGGATTGCTGCATCAAATGGTATTTCTGTTTCAAGATCCTTGAGGAATCGGCCACACTGTCTTCCACAATGATTTAACTGCTTTACACTCCTACCAAAAGTGTAAAAGCATTCCTATTTCTCCACATCTTCTCCAGCATCTGTTGTTTCTTGATGTTTTAATGATTGCCATTCTAACTGGCATGAGATGTTATCTCACTGTGGTTTTGATTTGCATTTCTGTAATGACCAGTGATGATGAACTTTTTTTCATATATTTTTTGGCTGCATAAATGTCTTTTTTTGAGAAGTGTCTCTTCATATCCTTCACCCACTTTTTGCTGGGGTTGTTTTTTTCTTGTAAATGTGTTTAAATTCTTTATAGATAAATGTGTTTAAGTTCTTTATAGCCCTTTGTCAGATGGATAGATTGGAAAGTTTTTCTTCCATTTTATAGATTGCCTGTTCACTCTGATGATAGTTTCTTTTGCTGTGCATAAGCTCTTTACTTTAATTAGATCCCTTTTGTCACTTTTGGCTTTTGTTGCCATTGCTTTTGGTGTTTTAGTCATGAAGTCTTTGCCCATGCCTATGTCCTGAATGGTATTGCCTAGGTTTTCTTCTAGGGCTTTTATGGCATTAGGTCTTATGTTAAAATCTTTAATCCATCTTGAGCTGATTTTTGTATCAGATGTAAGGAGGGGTCCAGTTTCAGTTTTCTGTGTATGGCTAGTCAGTTTTCCCAATACCTTATTAAATAGAAAATCCATTCCCCATTGCTTGTTTTTACCAGGTTTGTCAAAGATCAGATAGTTGTAGATGTGTGGTGTTATTTCTGAGGCCTCTGTTCTGTTTCATTGGTCTATACATCTGTTTTGGTACCAGTACCATGGTGTTTTCGTTCCTGGAGCCTTGTAGTATAGTTTGAAGTCAGGTAGTGTCAAACCTCCAGCTTTGTTCTTTTTGCTTAGGATTGTCTTGGCTATACGGGCTCTTTTTTGGTTCCATATGAAATTTAAAGTAGTTTTTCTAATTCTGTGAAGAAAGCCAATAGAGCTTGATGGGGATAGGATTGAATCTATAAATCACTTTAGATCTTTCTGTGAGAGTATTTTTTTAGATGTGATTAACTTCTATAATCAGTTGACTGTGTAAAAGAAACTATTTTCCATTAGCTGGTGGGCTTGATTCAAGTATGGCCATTCCTTGATAGCCACGGAAAATTAGTTCTGGGACCCCCAGTGAATATTAAAATCCATAAATGCTCAATTCCCTGATATAAAATGGGAGGGTGTTTGCATGTAACCTATGCATATAATCTTATAGAACAACAGGTATATTAATATTTATATTTAAATAAGCTCTAGATTACTTATAATGTCTAATACAATGTAAATGCTATGTAAATAGTTGTTATATTCTATTGTATAGGGAATAATGACAGGAAAAAAGTCTGTACATGTTCAGTAGAGCTGCAATATTTTTCCCAAATATTTTCAACCTGCTGTTGGTTGAATTGACAGATATGGAACCCATGGACATGAAGGGCTGACTATAGTTGAAAGGCTTTAAAAGGAGAACTGAAGCTTCCCTGAAGAAGAAGAAATTTCACCTGTGAACTGTAGTTTTAGTACTTGCCTGAGAGTTTCCAGCCTCAGGCCATCCTGATGGCCTCTTCTATGGATTTTGGATTTGCCAGGGCAGCCCTCACAATTCTGTAAGTCAATTTCTTTACTATAAAGTAAATCTCTTTATATCTATATATATGGATATATCCATTTATATCCATATATACATATAGACATATACACATATACATATACATGTATGACAGAACCCATAGAATAAATAAAATATTCTAAAATTTTCTAAATAAAATAATATATATGCATATATGGTTTAATTTTATTTATTCTACTGGTTCTGTTTCTCTGGTGGAATCCTACCTGACACAATTACTATACCAGATTAAATAATTATCTCTTTTCTTTCACATCAGGCAGTAAATACCGTTAAAGCAGAAATGCTGTCTGGTTCATCTTTGTATTTCTAGTGCTTGGAATATACTTATACTATATCCTCTAGCTGACCTTCTGGAAAAAAAAGAGTATAATATATGCTCAAAAAAGTATTGAATAATAAATCAGTTTCTACTGAGATTGAAGAATATAAGTGGCCTAATATGAAAATCTTCAATACAGCTGTGGGGGACCTTGCTTAGTGCACTATAGGATTGGAGAAGGAATGGGCTAAGAACCTACTAGGGGCTTCTAGTGCTTTGGAATACCAGATAGTAACAATTCACTCCTTAGAGAAATCATTCATTTGGCATGTCACTAGAATACTTGTTAAGTTTTTATGGTTGTCACAAATATTGAAAAAAAGTAAGCTGATTCTAGGAGTTAGTAATTTCTGTACTAAAAATGAAGGTTCAACAAAACACTACTTGCATAGTTCAGTGGCAATAAACTTTGATACTTAGAGGAAATGTAAAATGTTAATGTATCAAGTAGCCCACAATTGCATGCTCTAGGAGTCTGATTCCATTTTTAAATTTCAGTGAGAACATGAAAATAGCATTTCAACTGATTCAGCACAAAAGATTACAATAACCTAATATGATAATTGCAAAAGAATGAATCAGAATCTTGGCTGCTATTAAGGAACAGACATAACTTTGTAGGTATTCCAAAAAGAAAGCCAGAAAAAAATCTGATGAGAATAGAGAATGACATAAATTTTTTTTAATGCTAAAGACTGAACTATAAAAATCCCTCTTGAATTGTGCCCCAAACCTATGTGTTCCAAAAAAAGCTTGAAGGCTTACTCCATCTGTACTATCTGGGTACTTGTAAAGGCATATATCCCCAGGCTCCATCCTATGCCAACTGAATCACCAGGGGCCAGGTCTGAGTATTAAATATTTACCAGGTGATTCTGATGCACAATCACTTTTGGGAAATAGCACTAAACTGTCAGTCCTTAAGTCACATCCTTCCTTTCCTTCATCTCATTGGTTAAGGTCAACTTTCTGTAGGAAGCTGTCTATGGTTTCTTTTACCTACTGGCAAAATTTCTGCGGTTCATTTTGTTTACTAACTCCCTTAATATGGCATTTAATCAGAGTATATTAGTTTATGGAACCATGAAATTGGGATTGGAAAATAGTGGAGAAGAAGCAACACACTTAATTTCATCACATATTGGATCTTTGGATCCCACTTTGCTACATTAGTTCAATCATTCTCTCACATAGAACAACAGGCATATTAATATTCAAATGCAAATCTGAATGTAACCCACATCACTAGCAAGAAAGATCCTAGCATGTAGTTAGTTTCCTGGGAAGATGTCATAGCTCACTTGGATTGAACAACAGCTAAGGATTTTCCAACCAATAAGCTTGATAAAATAAAGTTCCTGACCTAATGCTTTCAAAAGAAGTTTAATTAACAGTACCACCTTAGGCTTAGAACAAAGGTCTAGTCCTCAGGATCCAAAGTTCAAATGCCAGTTGTACTATTAAATGTGATTTTAGGAAATTTGCTTCACTTTTTCACATCTATATTTTCTGATTAGTAAAATGAAGATACAGTATGTCATATTGAAACAATAACAATAGCTAATAGCCATTAGGTGCTATGCTAAATGAAGACAAATGGGACAACAAAATGAATTGTTTCTCATCCATTGAAGAAATGTTGGCAAGGTGTGGTGCCTCATCTCATGCCTGTAACCCCAGTGCTTTGGGAGGCTGAGGCAGGAGATTGTTTGAGTCCAGAAGTTCGAGACCAGCCTGGTCAACATAGTGAGACCCTTGTCTTTACTATACATATGTATATATGTTTAACCTGATTTGGCGATCAGTACTTGTAGTTCCAGCTACTCGGGAGGTTGAGGTGGGTGAAAGTATTGGATCACCTGAGGCTGCTGCACTTCAGCCTGGGTGACAGAGCAAGATACAAGACCTTGTCTCTTAAATAAATGAATAAATAAAAAGAAATGTTTGTGATCATGCAACTACCACAGCTTTCAGTCATTGTAGGGATTAGCCTGACAATTACATCCATAGGAAAAAATGTATAGTTCTGGTAAAATATTTTTTTTCAGAATCAGGAAAAAGGAAAACAATAAAATGTGAATATCCTTGTTTTAAAAAATCAATAATATCATTATATTGAGATCTATCTATCTGAATTGAAGAAGGTATCTTTCGGCTGTGGCAGATTGTATTTTTCCAGTAGTGGCTGCAATAATATTTCCCATCTGTATGCTTTTTGAGAACCTCAACAAATTCCCATCAAGAGACATATATTCTTTTCTCTTAAACTTGCATAGACCTTTGTGATTAGCTCAATTAATGCACTATGAGACTTCTGAGGCTAGGACACTAAAGACAGTATAGCTTCTACCTAGCTCTGTCTTTCAGAATTCTTTCTCTTGGAATCCAAGTATCATTCCATGAGGAAGCCCAAGCCATATGGAGAGACTGGTTCAGAAGGAAACCAAGGCTCCTAGCCCTCCACTCCAGCTGACCTCCCAACTGATCACCAGGACCAACCAGTTGAATGAGCCACCTTGGAAGTGAATTTTCTGGCTCTTAGACAACCCAGATACAAGCCTTCCGCACCAAGCCCTGCTCAAATTGCAGATTTCCGAGCCAAATGAATGATTGCTTTTGTTTTATACCATTAAGTTGCAGAGTGGTATGTTATGTAGCAAAAGATTACCAGAACATTGCCTAATTTTCTAGAACATGTATACATTCATACTACATGTCAACATTTCTTTAATTACTGCATGGGGTGTTAGGATGGAGTAACTGGGCATCCAATTCAACTGCAGAATGTTATTCAGAGCAGTGCTAGGATTCCTGGTTGAAATTTATATAGTGGGTATGTTAATCTTTTTGTGCAGCTATAAGAAACTACCACAGACTGGGTAACTTTAAAACAATAGGAATTTATTTCTCACAGTTCTGCAGGTTGGAAAGTCCAAGATCAAGGCACCTGCATGTTTGGTGTTTGGGGAGGGCTGCTCTCTGCTTCCAAGATGACACCTTGTTGCTGCATCTTCCAGATGGGATAAACTGTGTCCTCACATGATGAAAGGGAGGGAAGGGATAAACTTGTGCTCTTAAGCCAGCTCTTTTATAAGGCATGAATCCATTTATGAGGGCAGAGCCCTCCTGGCCTAATCAATTCCTAAAGATCCTATCTCTTAATGCTTGCACTGGGGATTTAGTTTCAATATAAATTTTGGAGGGAACATTAACATTCAAACCATAGCAATGGGTATATTTGCTTAAGTTTGAAAAATATATGTATGGCTGTTCATTACAGTCCTATTTTTAATATCAAGAAAGAAAGAAAGACAAAGAAAGAAGGAAATGAAAAAGGAAACAATCTAAGTGATCACTAATAGGTTAAAAAGATATGATATATCTATATAAGGAATGCTATACAGGCACTAAAAGAAGACAAAAATGTAAATGTACTGACCTACATTTTATGGGGAAAAATGCAAAATGATGTGTGTAGGAAGATCCCACTTGTAAAATATATAATAGATATTTCATTTATGTGGTTGCATAGGAGAAAGATTTCTGGAAGGAGATGAGTAATGATACTTCTGGGGTATGGGAATGTGGGATTGAATTGGGAAGTAGGAACTTATATTTCCTTTTCTATATTATCTGTATTTTTCAATTTCTTAATTTGAGTATAGGTTTTATAATAAAAATGCTTTTCAAGTGCACCAAAATAGTACAGATTACCTATAAAGTGTAAAAATTAACTTTTTGTGTGTTCTTTAAAAAGGAAAAAGATACCCTAAGGGACATCTGGAAATATTAGATATGCATTTGCCCTCTCTGGATGATCATATTTGTACATGACAGCCATCTCACATGGAGCTACTCACTCCAATGTATTTGATGCGAGGCAGCCCTGAATTTAGTCTGGGATAGTAAAACTCTTTAAGAAAAAGTAAGCAATTTGATCAAGGCCATTCTACCATAAGAATCTGAAGTACTTTAGGTGAGGTGGCTCATGCCTGTAAACCCAGCAGTTTGGGAGGCTAAGGTAAAAGGATCGCTTGAGGCCAGGAGTTTGAAACCAGCCTGGGAAACATGGTGAGACCTCATCTCTAAAAAAAGTATATTTAAAAAATTAGCCAGGCATGGTGGCACATGCCTGTAGTCCCAGCTACTTCAGAGGTTGAAGTGGGAGTATTGCTTGAGCCCAGAAGGTTGAGGCTGCAGTGAGCTATGATTGCACCACTGTACTCCAGCATGGGTGACGGAGTGAGACCCTGACTCAAAAACAAATAGGCAAAAGAATCTGAAGAACCATAAACGAAAGAGTAAAAAACTTTAACATTTAACTTTTTCACAATAATGCCAAGTGTTCCACAGACAACATGGTTACTTACCTCATTCTTAAAATAAAATACATTATCATAGTAACTGGGACAACCCTATATGTTAATAGAGAAGAACAGTGTTGGATATGGCCCCACAGTCATTTACTTTACCCAACATTTTAGGATTCTCATTTCAGTTCACTGGTGCATTGCTGGAGGTAAGGGTAAAAGTATTCTGATTTTCTAAACACACGTCATCTATATGTTAGGTTAAGTGGCCAGGGTGGAGATAGGTGGTGGGAAAAAGCAGTAATACAGAATAAAATTTGCCTCATTGCATTTGTAACTCAGATGGAAATACCATTGATAATTAATTATTTGTAATATTGTCAAAGCAAGCATTTCAGTATAAATGTGATGTTGTCATATTATTATGTTATGTTTCATAATAGGAAAGTTTCAATTTGAGATTAATCACTGTGAAGAAACTTTTGTGAAAAATAGAAGACAAAACAGGGAGCATGCTAACAATTATCCACAAACCCATAATCAATGAAACAGACAGAAAGCCACAGTCTTCAATTAGCCTTATTAAATCTCAAGGTATTAAACTTTCAGTGCATCAGTCTTCTTGCTCCTTCCATTAGAGCTCCAAGAGCTTGCATTTGCACGGCTGACAAGCCTGTGTTGAGCCCTCTGTGCCACATATTTTGCCTGACATTAAGGACAGAGAGGTAAAGAATGCTGTCCTTGCCCTCTGAGAGCTTTAACTCATGTCATTGTGTGGTTCATATCATGTCATGTTATGGCTTGTTGTATATATGTCTTACAGAAAGAACTGGGTCTTACTCATATTTGTTCACTGTCTCTACCACAGTTATCAATTGTAATCACAGCAAAAGGCTTAAATGCTGATATGGTTTAGATTCGTATCCCTGCCCAAATATCATGTTGAATTGTAATACCCATTGTTGGTGGTAGGACCTGGTGGGAGGTGATTAGATCATTGGATAATGGGGGCAGTTCCTCATGAATGGTTTAACACCATTTGCCTTGGTACTGTTGTCATGACAGTAAGTGAGTTCTTATGAGATCTAGTTGTTTAAAAGCCTGTAGCACCTCCTCCCCCTCTCTCTTGCTCCTGCTTTTACCATGTGACATGCCTCAGTTCCCTTTTGCCTTCTGCTATAATTGGAAGCTTCCTAAGGCCTCCCCAGAAGCAGGAGCTGCTATGCTTCCTGTACAGCCTACAGAACTGTGAGCTAATTAAACCTCTTTTCTTTATACATTACCAAGTTTCAGGTAATAAATAGCAAGGCAAAAATGGACTAATACAAATAGTAATTTTCTTTCCAAAATATGGTCAGGGAATAAAAACAAATGAGAGTAGATAAAAAAGAATCAGAGTTATTGGACAGAAGAAGGCACTAATGTTTTCTCATTGCCTGCCATGTGCCAAACTTTGTGTTAGGGGTTTTGTATATGTTCCCTTGTTAAATCCTTACTCCAATCCTGTGAGGCAGAAGGGAAATTAAGACTTGTAGAAGCCTTACAGAGGTCTAACATCTTCATTTCTGCCTATCCATTCTCCCCATTGCAGCTAGGTTGTTTGATGTGATCATTGATTTAACAGCTATCAATGGTTCCCCATTACCCTGGGAATAAAGTTCAAAATGCTCCACTGACTTTTAAGGAGCAAAGGTACCTGGTGCTTTTCTATATCTCCAGCCTAATTTCTTGCCTTGCTTTCTCTTGCTCTCTTCTCTGTAGACATAGAGCATTTCCTTCAGTTTCTTAAGCACATTATGCTCTCTTTCGTATCCTGGCCTTCCCACAGGCTATTTTCTCCAGTTGGAATGCTTTTCCTTCCTGTCTTCTCAATAATGTTGAATGAATGAATAAAGGGATATTGGAGAGAGTCAAGATAGGAGCTTGTTTTGAGGGAAAAGTAAGAGTGGATAAAGGGATTGGGAGTTAATCGTAGACCTATGATAATAGAGACATTTTTTTAAAGGTTTAAGCTGGTCAAAAGATGACCAGATCTTGGTTTCTTCTCTTTATTAGTTCCTTCTCCTCCTTCAAGCCTCAGCATTGGTGCCACTTCCTCTAGAACGCTTCTCTCACCCCCAAGATAGTTAAATCTCCTTGCTGTATGCCTCACACCTCTATGCATTTCCTGTCTATAATGCTTATCACAACAGATTAAAGTTGCTTGAGGACAGGGCCTTGTCTTTTTTGTTGGCTTCTCTGTCCCCAGCACAGAGTAGTTGTTCTAAATATATTTGTTCATCTGAATTACAAGCAGTTACTCAGGAACACATAGTTGGTATGTGTTTCTCATTGGTTTTGGTGTTTTATTTTTTGGACCATTAGTTTCTTTCATGCAGTGTTATCCGTGGCTAGCAATTTTAGAAATTCCCATTCTTTCAGGTTGGGGAGTGAGGCTACTCTCAAATACAAAAAGACAGTCTCTAATTTATAACATAATTAAATAGCAACTATTCTGAGTTTTCTAAATGTCCCTCTGGGCACAGGCTCTGGGGACACATGTTTATTTTCCATTCTTTTACCTCGATTGACTCCCCTTTTCCCTTTGCCTGACTGATTCCTATCTATTACGTCTTGGCAGAGCCATAACTTCAGACAACATGCCTCTAGACTATGTAGGTGGCAGTGCCATCTCAATGCCAAGCACAAGAGTACTTGACATATGATAGCTAAATAAATGATGTTGAATGAATGTGTGGGTGAGTGAGTGAATGAAGGGATGTTGTGGGAAGATTCAGGGTAAGATCTTCTCAGGGGAAGGTCAAGAGTAAAAAAGTTAGGGAGTTAATTACAAAGCTATAATAATAGCTGTGTTCTTTGATTTAAGCTGTGTTCTTTGACATTAATCTATAATAAAAGTTGTGTTCTTTGACATCTATTTTCAAAAGATGCAGCCCACTTAGCATCCAGATCTTAAATAATAATTTTATATTTATATATTGTATATTATTCTTCAATAAAAGGAAGCAGGAATCCTTGAATAAATGAAGGACTCTAAGGCTGGGTCAGGGAGAATACAAAATAAATTTGGAGCATCTTATACTGCTAGAAAGTAAGGAAGTACTTAAGTGTCTCTAAATGTGGGCTGCATTTACTTACTGACTCTCATGTGACAAACAGAATATGGAAAGGGAAAAATAGTAACTTTGGTAACAGGAAAACCTGGCAGACACTGCCTTAACCAAGTGATCAAGATAACATCACCAGTGATAAATATTAGTAAACGTTGTAAACTTCTCTATATGAGGAAATGAGAAAGACACCTCACTTCTGGGACATTCTTTCCCAAGATCTCTAGCCTCAATTTAGTCATAAGAAAACATCACTCAAATTTGGGGACAGTCTAAAAAATACTGACCAGTGTATTCCAAAGTGTCAAGGTAATGAAAAACAAGGAAAGACTGAGGAGCTGTTAAAGACTCAGGGGAGACTAAGGAGACTTGACAACTAAAGTTCAACATGACATACTGGAAAGAAAAAGAACGTTACTGGAAAAACTGGTGAAATCTTAATAAATTCTGTAGTTTGTTAATATTACTCTGTACCAGTGTTAATTTCTTAGTTTTGATAAAGGACCGTGGTGAAGGGTATGTGGGAACTCTGTATTACCATTGAAACTCTTTGTAAATCTAAATTTATTTCAAAATAAAGTTTTTTTTGATGCCATGCAAGGCTTGGCTGCAGGGTTTGTTTGTAGAGAATACTAATGCTGGGAGCAGGGAAGCTTGTCTGATTTGGGATTCACGAAATCTTAGCCCTCTAGCAATGCATATATAATGCTATCTTTTTCTGCATAGCTTTTTTGATTTTTATGTAAGGATTTCACATCCTTAAATTCCTTTGACCTTCTCCATCAAGAGGAAGCATAGGAAATGAAGTACTTTAGTACTCCTTTAGGATAAAATGAATAACCTCACATATAATATTCAAAATCAGGCATCTGCGGAAACCAAAGTGTGGTCTCCGAAAGAGACTGATCTAATAGAAGACTGTGACATCATTAACACACTAAGGGAAGAATCTGACAATGGTGGCAAACAAATCCAGAAAAAGGATAGCCAAACATCATATATTTGTTAGCTTATTTCTAGCAGGGCCCAGGGGAAAGCATACCCTAGTGGTCTCTCATACACTCAACCAACAGGATCTTGCCTTTGGTAAAGATCAATGCCTCAAGGCTATTGCAATTTCTTTGTTCTGATTCTCCCTCTCTAAACAAATAATTAAGTGCAAAAAAAAGGAAAGTGAGCATGTATTTGCTTATCATTGTGCTAGGTAATTTAAATGCTTTATGTTTTGAAATTATTTCAAAACACTATGAAGTTGGCATTCTTGTCCCTTAATTTACATGTGCAAATCAGAGAGAGGTTAAGCAAACACACTTGATTACATAGTAAATGGTACAGCTGGAATTCAAACCAAGGTGATTCAATGCCTTGGCTCATGCTGTTCCTACACCCAGATGGCAAGTACAGTCTTCCCTTGGTATACGTGGAGGACTGGTTTCGGAAATCCCTGTGTATACTGAAATCCACACATACTCAGTTTCCAGAGCCCGATACCCAAGAATACAAAAAGTCTGCCCTCTGTATACGCAGGTTTCACATCCCGAGAACACTGTAGTTTCAATCTGTGTTTGGATTGGTTGAAAAAAGCCCACATATAAGTGGACCTGTGCAGTTCATACTCATTTTGTTCAAGGGTGACAGGGACTCCTGGCAAAACTGCCCTCTGGGATTGCATTTTGGAAAGCACCTGGTTTAGAGGAAGGAAATCTCACTTTCCTAGTGTGACCCTATTTTATATTTTGGTTATAGGAATAGGCATGTAAGTGAAATTGGGTCAAGAAACACAAGGATTTGTTTGCTGGGAGACTCTGGGCTCTTCCTCTAAGAGGGTTTTCAGAGACATTCTTTTCTGCCTTCTGGAATATGCATGATGTCATGCTAGACCCCTACTTACTCCAGTAGTGATGGCACTGTGTCCAAGAGGCTGAAGAGGAGACCAGAACCAGCAAACTCGACATAGAGATTTTTGGAGAATAACATACAGGGCCATCCAGGAGAGGGGAGCTGGGCAGAAAAACTGCTCCTATTAGTAAAAAGTATGCAGGTTATATAGCATTTTCAAATAGCAACTTCCACCTACCAAACCTTAGCTAGCAACCCACATTTAACCCAAAACAAAGCAACTCGATTCCCTGAATTCCAAGGAATGGGTGGGGGTTGGATGTCCTTTCTAGATAAGGAGTGAACTGGATTTATCAGCTTGGAACCCTGAACACACATTCTTATTAGACCATAAGGTTGTTCTCAGGTTATGCTTGAGTTATTGCTGTCAGGTGCATCTGCCCTACATATGAGAAAGGGTGCAGCACAGGGTGTGGATAAAGAAGCCCACTACCGCTAATTTTACTTTTTAATATGTGGACCAAAGAGGTCAAAATAAATGAAATCTTTGCTGTTCCCACCCTACCTCATGAGCTCATAGATCTCTTTTATTATTAACACAGTTTGAGTTGGACTTTCATTTATTTACAACTGAAATAATCTTACAACTTCCAAACTAATTTTTCTGAAAGTTAGCAGGTGAATAAAGTAATCAGATAGCTTACTGTTCAAATCAAGAACATTTTGAGAGAAAGTGGGAATTATTAACAACTGTTCTGGGCAAACTGAGATATGTGGACACTCAACTCGTGAGGCATAAGCTAGTTGCTATTCTGTCTGTGGATAAGCTTTGAAACTCTGAGCAATTAATTTCAGATCTCTGGATATCAATTTTTCTATATGTAAAATGAAATATGACATTCTGTGAGTTTAAGTTGTTTCTCTCTATACTATTCTGCACTCCCTTCTGCAGTAAGAGTCTGAAGCGCTATAATGTTCTGTAGAGTAGATATAACAACAACAACAGCAGCAACAACAATAATAATAATGAAAGTCAACCATTGCAGCAATAATGCATCACAAACCACAAAAATCTCAGTAGCTCACAATGACAGTTATTTTTCTTGCTGATCAATCTGCAGATAAGTTGTGGTTTGTTTGATCTCGGCTGGGCTGACTTGGCCAGGCTGAGGTTAGAATGCTCCTTGTGTTTCCATTTTTGTATCCAGGCTGAAGAAACAATGACCATTTGGGGCATACTCTTCTCATGGCAGAGGGAGGAAGCTCCAAGAGGTCAGAAGAAACCATTCAAGTACATTTAAAACCTTTCTGACATGACATATGTTACACCCACTCACATTCCATTGACCAAGCAAGTTGTATGGCCACGCTCAATGTTAACCATGAGCATCACCATTCGCTACTCCAAGAAAAAGACATTGAAAAGTCATGTAGTGAAGGGCTTAGATATATAAATCTATTATGGGGTAGAAGTAAAGAATTAATAATCCAATGTAACATCCTCCATACACTTGGCACTCACTAGGTGCCAGGCTCTTAAGATACATGATATCATTTAATCTTCACAGCAAGTATATGGGACAGATACTATTAGTATTCATTGTATGAATGAGCATTTGCCGATTGTATACCTACTGGGCTATGTGCTATGGCTACTATGTAAAACAGTTCTGATATTCAGTTGGCTGGATATCAGTGAGGGTAGCTGGAGGACTCTGTTAGGCATGAAGAGGAAGCTGGAATTATTTCCTAAACTCAGGTCAGCAATGATGCACATCTGAACCCAGAACAACTGATGAACAAGAGAGCTTTGACTTACATAGAGATAGACCTTCTAGTGTAGATGCCTTTTCTCCCTTCACCTCCCACTCATCACCTGTGGGCATCACTCTTTAGGGTTACTTCCTATAGGGCACCACTGGATACCTTCTCTTTCCCTTCTCCCAGCATACAAATCAGTGGAAGCTTCACAGGTTAACACACTGAATGTTTGCTAGTTAGGATTTTGCTCCTCTGCCATTTTCATACTAATATTACAGAAGCACCAGTGAACAATAATTACAAACCACAAAATACATAATAATCAGAAGATGGTGCACTTGATGTCTGGAGGTTCTTATGATGGGATTCCTAGCACAAGGAAAAGCCTAATTAGGGGAAAATCTGGGACAAGGGCAATTTCCAGTCACTGTTCAAATAGTTTTCCCTCCCACTCATTCCCAAGACCATTTTGATGTCATAAGCCTGGAGACTCAAATCCTGAGTCTTTTGCCAACTCATTATCCTTTAAAGGGATGGGTGAGAAAACCTGTTTTTCTGTTTAATAAATAATGCACTCTAACAATTAATACAAGATGTCAGGGCACATAACTTTATTTCATCCAACATTTACTGAATATCTACTATATGCTAGGCAATGAGCTAGGTACAAGTGACAATCTTGCCATCAGGGTCACACACAGACCAGTGTGAAGAGAGGTACATATGTACAGATTTAACCTTTAATAAAGAGTGCTCTATTTGAGATATAAACAAGTGATACGAAACAGAAGAGAGAATAATTCTTTTTTGAAGAGAGGAGCAGAAAGAGTAGATGCCATTTTATCTGAGCCTTGAAATCTAAGACAGAAGAGGTAGAATAACATTGTAGGAAGAGGTTCAACATGTAAAATGGCACAAAATAATAAAAGTATGACTTGTCTCTTTCAGAGTCCTGAGGCTGTCTGAGCAACTACTGTGGGATAGAGCGGTATGGGTTGAATTTTGTCCCCCTCAGAAAGGTATGTTGAAGTCTTAAACTCAGAATGTGACTATTTGGAAATAGGATATAGCATAGTACCCAATAGTTAGGTTTTAAACCTTGTTTCTCTCTCTCCCTTTCAGTAGTTACCAGTGTCAGTTGTTGCCATCTTTATGTCCATAAGTAACCAATGTTTAGCTCCCACTTATAAGTGAGGACATGTGGTAGTTAGTTTCCTGTTCCTGCATTCATTTGCATAGATAATGGCCTCCAGCTGCATGCGTGTTGCTCCAAAGGACATTATTTCATTCTTCTTTATGGCTGCATAGTATTCATAGTGTATATGTACCACATTTTCTTTATTCGATTCACTGTTGATGGGCACCTAGGTTGATTCCATGTCTTTGCTATTGTGAATAGTGCTGTGATTAATATACAAATGCATGTGACTTTTTGTTAGAATGATTTATTTTCTTTTGGATATATACTCAGTAATGGGGTTGGTGGGTCAAATGGTAGTTCTGTTTTGGGTTCTTCAAGAAATCTACAATCTCTTTCCATGTGGCTGAACTAAATTACATTCCCACCAATAGTGAATAAGCATTCCTTTTTCTCCACAGCCTCATCAACCTCTGTTTTTTTTTTTTTTTTTTCTGTAATAGCCATTCTGATTGGTGTGAGATGGTATCTCATTGTGGTTTTGATTTGCATTTCTTTGATAATTAGTGGTGTTGGAACATTTTTTTCATACATTGGTTGCTTGTATGTTTTCTTTTGAGAGGTGTCTGTTCATGTCTTTTGCTCACTTTTAAATAGGGTTATTTGTTTTTTGCTTGTTGAATTGGTTAAGTTTTTTAAATAGATTCTGTGTATTTGACCTGTGTTGGATGCATAGTTTGCAAACATTTTCTTTTATTCTGTAGGTTGTCTGCTTGCTCTGTCAATAGTTTCTCTTGCTATGCAGAAGCTCTTTAGTTTAATTAGGTCCCATTTGTCAATTTTTGTTGTTGTTGCCATTGCTTTCGAGGCAAGTCCCCATGTCTTCATGGAAAGAGTTATAAAACTTAGTGATCATTTAAAATCTATCAGACCCACCCTTACAACTGGGGTAGGGGTAACCAATTTCACCCAAACCACAGGCTTCTAAGCAGAATGAACATCATAGAGAAAGCTGGCTAGGGGCTGAAGAGGAGGCTGAAATGTCATGGCAATTATACATCAATAAAACTGGCCAAAATGAAAAGAAATTAGTCTGTAGGGGGCTTTGTATGACATGCTTTGTGTGACGTGCTAAGTATACTTGATCTTCTAGGCTCATGATTCTTCATGGTTGATGAATATGATGCATTCCCATTAGTAACCATGATTTAAAAGTGATTTACTGCAATTGTGATTCTCAATATACAGAGTAGGGTGAGAAATGTTTCCTACAAGGCCTGCATCAGACACTCCATCTATTGGGGGGAGGGTGGTAGACCTACCTTAATTGTTACTCACAGTTCTAGGTGATGGGGAGTTACTGATGCCTTGACCCTAAGCGCAAGGGAGATTTTCTGCTTTGAAATTCAGTCTGAAGTTGCCCCTATAAGAGTTCTGGGTTAAATTCACATACACCTGCCTTCATTTCCCCCAGTGTGCACATATGCTGCTAGTTTGGGACTTTCCTGTTTCTAGCAGTACACTGTCTCCATAAGCAACATTTCTTCCTGAAGGCCAAGTCCTTGGGGCTCAGTCTATTCCTGGGTACTCACAAATCATTCTCATTGCCATGGCTTTATCCTGCTTTCTAGCCTTGACAAGGACAGCTCCCATCCATCCAACGTATTTTTGGATCTCAATTTGGTGAATGGCCACAATCCAATTCTTTTCTTTCCCAGAAGTCTCCTTCATACATACTCCACCTAGCATAGTCTCCAATACCCAAACAAATATGAACATAAACTTACTGGGCAGGAGGAGGGTGACATCTTTGTGGTGTCTGAGCTGTGGTTACAGTGTTCTGCCATGTGTACATACTCACCTCTGCTCTTGGGTTGAATACAACTTGTAAAAGAAACATGGGATTTCCCTTGTTTATGGTGTAAATAAATAAATAAATAAATTTGTTGAGTAAGTGAATTAATAATGGATAAATAAGATAACCCTGTGCAGCATCCCTCTAGGATGAAAAAGCATAGTGACATGGAAAATGTTCCCTGGTGGACAACTTCTGTACTCTTCACTCAAAGCCCAGGAAAGTACTACTACAAGTGGCTGTAAAGCATCTTAATCTTGGAACCTCTCCATACATGGTGGAGGATACCTGAGCCAAGAGGAAGAGTTGAGGACAATGAGAATGTCTGTTAAACTGGCTAGGAATAAGGTTCTGAGCAATCCTTTGGCATACTGGAGCAGAGCAGGGATGACAGTGTGGTGGATGGATGATAAAGAGAAAAAGTGTTGTAGAAGTGAGCAGGGAAGAGCCCCTTCATCACCTCACCAAGGGCCCTTCCTAATAGAAAATCTCACCATGGAGCCCACAGATTTGTTTCTGCAGGACCCCTGGCTGTGCCTCCCTGATGAGAAGTGGCTAGTTTACAAAAAGGACTTGAAGCCATAAGTGTCTCTGACTTAATTCAGTGGTTGCTGCTCCATTTGGATAGCTCATTTCTGCTCCCACGCCTCATTAGAGGCAGCTCTTGCTCACTTCCATTTGGCTAACAAGCATGAGCACTGGAGGAAATGGAGGTTATTTACAGTAAATTATTCAATTAGAACCAGGAGCAACAGCAGCTGCTACCGCTGTCTCACAGGCCAATCCCAGGACAGCTCAAAATGGCTAGGATTGTTTAATCTGCAGAGTCCATTAGAGCTGTCAACAAGGGCAGCGTGGAAAGCAGTTGAAGGGTGTGGCTTGACTGCAGCATTAGAAGCAGTCCTAGTATGGAGGGGAGGTATCTAGGGGATGAAGGTTAAGGAGGAAGAGGCAGCAAGGCTGATCTGGCTGGCCTTCTTGCCTGCCCCTCAAGGACTTCTAACTCATTGTTTCTCACCACCCTTCGATGCACATTAGAATCTCCGGGGGGGTCCTTACAAAATGCTGATAACTGGGTCCCACTCCTCACCCAAATTCTAACTAAGTCAATCTGGGATTCAGGGTTAGGAAGCTCCCCAGGTAGGAGGGCTAAAAGGGAGTGGAGAGATTTTACTATTTCACAGTGGAAAGCTGGAAGGACTCCTACAAAACCCAGCTTCTTAGGTGAAGAAACAAGAGGAAAAGGTCTCCTACCTGGCTTAGCAACAAAGAGAGGACCAGAAACTCTTGAGTTCTCAGGTCAATTAATTTTTCCATTTAACACTCTTCTTTCACTTACCAGTCATGTTATCTTTGCCAGGTCTCTGTTTTCTCATTTGTAAAATGGGTATAGTCATTTATTCTACTATTTCTTACTTACATAGGGTCAATGTTAAAAACAAAATGCTTGTTCCTCAGTGCCAAAGAGAAGAACTAGCACTCAGACAAATAATTTTCTCAGCAAGACAATTTACTTTTATAGAAGGGTATGTCTCACAGATGGGCAATGGTGAGAGCACACCTGAACAGGGGAGCAGAAGCGTTCTTATCCCTGATGCAGGTAGCTCCTACTGCTGTGTTGTTCCCCTATTGGCTAAGGTTGAACCACATAGTCTAAGCTAATTCTGATTGGATTTTAAAGTGAGCAGGAGTATAGGCCAGAGTGGCAGGGTGAGCAGTTTAGCAAGAAAGATGGTTACACAAGTAACTAAAGATGACTCAGGTTAGAGCATGTAACCAGAGGTGAGTCAGGAGGAGCAGATGACCCAAGAGTACAGATATGAACTACTGATTAGAGCTGGCAAGGACGTTGTTTACTAAAACTGGAGGCAAGGAGAGGAAAGGAACAAGGAAGTTAAACTTTAAAATAGTTAACAAAGAACACAAAAACTGAACATACTGGCATACTGATTATTTGAAGAGAAATTTGGAACTCATTAACTCATTGTATTCAACAGTCAGAGTTGATGAAGATGTTCCTGAAGATAGTGGGGAGAGAACAAAGAGCAGAGATACAGTTTTTAAGTGCAAGACTTTAGAAGAGTTTATCTAAATCAATGGTCCCCAACCTTTTTGGCACCAGGGACTGGTTTCATGGAAGACAATTTTTCCACAGACCAGGGTTAGTGAGGAGTGGTTTCAGGATGATTCAAGTGCATTACATTTATTGTGCACTTTCTTTCTGTTATTATTACACTGTAATATATAATGAAATAATCATACAACTCACCATAATGTAGAATTAGTGGGAGTCCTGAGCGTGTTTTCCTGAAACCAGATGGTCCCATCTGGGGGTGATAGGAGACAGTGACCCCTGAAGTGTGTTGCCTATGTCCAGTGTACTCTGTAATCTCGTTTTGGTTACTGTCACTGCAGAAAATCCTGCTTCACAAAGATAGGATGTTGGAAATGGAAGCAGCTTTTCAATGCTATTTGGCAATCTCAGGATATCCTGCCTCAACTTTAATCCAGAATGTAAGGAGATTTTAAGTTGGCTCAAACATACTTTTAAGGTCACCATCATTTACTATCTCAAGGAGTTGATCCCCCTCTAGCATGGACAAAGTTGATTTACTTGCCTTATTCAAAATGGGTCACAGATCCATTCCTTTCCAGTTTGGGGGTTTTTGTGGTTGAAAAGTAATGCTCAGACTCTTTTGAAAGCTGAGATAGGTGATCATACGCCAGCTTGGAGAAAGATGACCTGGCTCAGTCTCTTTCAAAATCTCTGCTAATGTTTGAAACATGTCAAAAATCCCAATGTTCACTTGTCACCTCCATAATTCCAATTTGGCTTTGAATGCAGCCACTTTATCCACTGACTTGAAAATAGATGTTTTCCCCTGGCATGACAGATTGAATTTATTAGGCAGGTTGAATATGTCACCCAAGTTAGCAAGTTTTGTGACCCATTCTGTGTCACTGAAATGTGCTGCCAATGGTGACTGTTTTTCTAAAAGAAATCTCTGGAGTGGCTCTCATAGCTCAAAAACTCTGGCCAGTGATCTTCCTTTAGGAAGCCATCTCTTTTCTGTGTGTAAGAGAAGGTGTTTTTGTGCTCTGTGTCCATCTCCTCACAAAGCTGTATAAACAGATGTGAATTAAGGGCATGTACTTTAATGTGCTTGATAATTTTAATCACATTCCACAAAACATTGTTAAGTTCAGAAGACATTTTTCAGCTAGCCAGCATTTCTCTATGGCTGATGCAGTGCACAGACTCACATTCAGAAGCACCTCTTTGACCTGAGTAGTGAAACCAGAAATCTGTCCAGTCATGGCAGCTACTCTATCCGTGCATATACTGACACCAAATGACGAACCCACATATCCTGATATGTAATCATTCAAGGACTTGGATATGTCTGCAGCTGTGGTGTTGGTTGGCAATAAAAGTGCATGTAACACATCCCCATGCACATCCTCCTGAAAATATATTGCACAAAAACAAGTGTTGTTGCCTTGTTGTCAACTTGGTAGACTTATCAACCTGGATTGCATACCATGGTGACTAACTAATCCTCTCTAACAATTGTGCCTTAATATCTTCTGATATTTCATCAATTCATCTAGTTATGGTGCTAACTGAAAGAGGAACACATGCCACGTTTTGAACTGCAGCCTCTCCTAAAAGTTCATGAAATGTCCTTAGCAGCAGGCAGGATCAACTCTTCACCATTAGTAAAGGTGGCTAATAGCCACTAAGAATGATGCTCTTGGTGCAAACACATTGGATGAAGTGGTGACCTTCAATGATTTCCACTGTCTGATCTTAATTTGTTTTCATGCTGCTAATAAAGACATACCTGAGACTGGGTAATTTATAGAGAAAAAGAAGTTTAATGGACTCACAGTTCCATGTGGTTGGGGAGGCCTCACAATCATGGTGGGAGGCAAAAGGCATGTCTTAGATGGTGGCAGACAAGAGAAAGAATGAGAGCCAAGCAGAAGGGGTATCCCCTTATAAAACCATCTGATCTCATGAGACTTATTCACTACCATGAGAACAGTATGGAGGAAACCACCCCTATGATTCAATTATCTCCCACCAGCTCCCTCCCACAACACATGGGAATTATGGGAGCTAAAATTCAAGATGAGATTTGGGTGGGGATACAGCCAAACCATATCATGTTCTTTGTGTTCACATTTCTTTCTTTGGAAAATGCCAAAGGCTTATGTTTTAGTGCAAGGTATGTGGTCTCCATGTTTCAAAAAGTTTTGGTTTCATGGCTTCATTGGATAGCTGGTCACCACACATTATACAAAGCACTCTTAGAGAATGTGAATCACCTGTTGCAATGAGCCCATAATTTAAGTAGGACCTTGGTATTTTCTTTTAAATGCAGCTTTCTTTTTGTTGGCAGTCTTAGAGACTTCTGCTGCCTCATCACTGGGTCCTTCCACCTTTTCAAAGAAGCTCTCCAGTGATGTTTGATTTTTACTAATTTTGGCTGGGATTAGCTTGTAGGCTTACCAAAACTGACTGAGATAAGTGCACAGTGCAGAAAAGAGGTGCAGATGAAAGTCGTAAATAAAATAATGGGTGGGTCACATGCAGACTAAATAAGTGTCAAATTCTGACTTAAAGCCTACCACCAGATGCAGCTGTACAATTGAAGTACATCAACTCACTTGCCACTATGAAGCCTGCCATCAAATTCAGCTTAATTGTCACTTGCCACTCACTGATAGGGTTTTGATATGTCTGCAAGCAGTTGATTTATTACGGTCTCTGTGGAGTCAAATCTCTCTGGTAACATTAATCTGTATTTGCAGCCACTCACCAGTGCTAGCATTTCTGCCTTGGCTCCACCTCAGATAACCAGGCATTAGATTCTCTTAAGGAGCGTGCAACCTAGATCCTTCGCATGTGCAGTTCACAGTAGGGTTTGCTCTCCTGTGAGAATCTAATGCCACTGCTGATCTAGCAGGAAGTGGAGCTCAGGCCACAATGTGAGTGATGGGGAGTGGCTGTAAATACAGATGCAGCTTTGTTCGCCCCACCACTCATCTTCTGCTGTGAGGCCCAGTTCTTAACAGGCCGTGGACTGGTACCAGTCTGTGGCCCAGGGGTTGGCAACCCTTGATCTAAATGGCAGGGGTGAGATAGAAATGGATGAAAAATAGATGTTCAAAGAACTCTACTTTTTAATTTTTTCACCAAAGAGTTGCAGTAAAATCTGGTCAGAGTGTTGTGAGGTCTCTGGTCAGGCTGCCTCTTTCCTTGCTGGAGTTAAATCTAGTCTCGTTTGTCTGTTAAGGAGCCAATGGCCATTTTGCCTCTTCATGAGTGGTCAATTAGTCCAGCGCTAACACATACCTAATTTGTGGTTAACAAGGTTGTCAGATGAATGAGTATGTGAACTCTTGGCTTCTTATAGACTTGGTCTCTGACCTGCCTTCCTCAAACTCCTAAAAGGATAACCATGCTCATGAAATGCTACAATCCCAACCATCACACATCCTTGTACTAACATGCTTCACTGCCATACTTCACTTTACTTTCACCCTTAATGATTCCAAAGAGATTCTAATTTTTGATCCAAATGACTAAGGCACTCTCTTATAGAGCCTGTAATTCATTCCCCCCATCCCTCCCTCCTTCTCTCCCTCCCTCTCCCTCCCTCTCTCTCCCTCTCCCCCCTCCCCCCCTCCCCGACTCCCTCCTTCTTCCCTCTCTCCCTCCCTTCCTTCCCAAATGGAGTAGACTTCAGAAAAAAATTTGTTAGTCTAAAGCCCTGCACAGAGCAGGGCTTATCTATACATGATATGCTCTGTGTTGAATTAAACCACAGGAATCTTAGCTACATACCTTGGAAGTCACTACATGAAGTCTTGTGTTGCTCTGCCCACTAAACTTTCATGCCCAGGGCACTTTGCCAACAGGCTCAGATGGGATACTAAAGGGCTCATGTAGTGACCTCATTTACCAGGACAGGAACATGTTTTGGTTTCCATGAACCCAAGAGTAGAGCTACCTCTTTCAACCTCTTTGCCCCTATAATACTGAGATACAAGTTGTAGGGGAAAATGCAAACTGGGGATGGCTAGAAGAAGCCAGGGAGTCCCCTGGAGACTATCCAGACAGTAGCCACAGAGGCAAGGTCTGTATGCACTTGACACCAGAGAGGTTTGAGATTAGGAAACAACTATGGGCATGGGCTCCCCAGACCAGATAGGAATGAAGAGGGAAGAAGAGGGAAGGGGAGGCAAACGACGGGGAGGGTAAGGGAAGGGAAGGGGAGGGAGGGGAGGGGAAGGGAGGAAAGGGGAGGGGAAGGGAGGGAAGGGGAGGGGAAGGGAGGGGAGGGGAGGGGAAGGGAGGGGAGGGGAGGGGAAGGGAGGGAAGGGGAGGGGAGGGGAGGGGAAGGAAGGGGAAGGAAGAAAATGGAAGGGACTTTTTGTTTTTGCCCTGGGAAAGCTGCTTCTAGACTGGAACTAGCAGTCAGGCTAGGACTGGTGCCCAAGGCAGCTCTGAAGGTGACCTTTCCCAGGAAATCAGTGGCCCCAGCTATAAAGGTCAGAAGTCAGAGCTCATGGAGGCCTATGGTACATTCTTTGCACACCAGCCAGCATTACAGATTTTGGTCTGCTGTGTCCTACAGAGCTGAATTTGTCCCAGCAGAAGGATACCAAGGAGGGCTCTCAACCAGATTCAGGATAACCAGATCCTCCAGTAATGCACTTTGGCTCCTTATCCTCGCCAGGACAGTGCTTGAGCAACAGAGGCACCATGTTGAATTGCTGGTTCTGCCAAGGAAGCTTTGGGAGAAACTTTTAAGCTTCTGGACACCCCCTGAAGTAGCTTCTGGGAAATTAGAACTATCTTGGGTTGATAGGTTGGATGGCGTGGAAGGTAGGGCTTTCCTGCAGACTTGACTAGGGCTGTCTGTGAGGCTGCTATGTTTACTGTCAATACCCAAGGTCTTCACACAATTCTCAGCCTTGATAGTACTAGCATCTTCTTCTGCATATCATCCCCTCTAGAAATTGCAGCAGCCTCTATTATGAGGGCAAAATGTTAGAAGCAAAAACCACCTGATTTCAGGCATTAAAGCAGTAGCAAGCTAGCAGCCTGAGGAAAGAGGAGAAAGGTAAGCTGAATCCAGCTAAGAAGATGGGCCCTGGGTCTCTATGTACCTACTCAAGTACAGGCTGGCCTCTGGAAAAGGTCCTTCTGTGGCTTGTCTTTTGGCACTAATATTCATGACCTGTGCAGGTCTCTCTCTCTCTGTCTCTGTCTCTGTCTCTCTGGGCATCTATCTTCCAGATAAAGCATTAAAACTTTATGTTTTGGGAGGCTGAGGCAGGTAGTTCACCTGAGGTCAGGAGTTCAAGACCAGCCTGGCCAACATGGTGAAACCCCTTCTCTACTAAAAATACAAAAAGTAGCTGGTAGTGGCGGTATGTACCTGTAATCCCAGCTACTCGGGAGGCTGAGGCAGGATAATTGCTTGAACCCAGGAGGTGGAGGTTGCAGTGAGCTGAGATCACACCACTGCATTCCATCGTGGGTGACAGAGTGAGACTCTGTCTCAAAAAACAAAACAAAAGAAAACAAAAACAAACAAAACTAGATCAGTTCAAGAGCTTTTGCAACCCTAATACTCTGAGAGCTCCTCCTCGTGTTCTCTGCTCAGCCTGGACCCTGCCTCTGGCCTTCCTGTGTCCTCAGCCATTGCTATTCCTTCTCTCACCTGCCTTGCACTCTTGAACCTGGGTTTCCTTTGCTTATTTTCTCACTGTGACCCAGAGATAGCTCATCTTTGCTGTATCTCTCTTGCTTGCCCATTAACCATCTGTACTTAGCTGTTAGCTAAGGTGTTCATTATAGTTTGCATAGCTCTTAAGTGTTTCTGGAGCTCCTTCACAGAAATTCTGTCACTAATTTTCACAAAGAAACTTGACCTTCAAGAACCCTACATAACTCTGTCCCTAGGGGGCCAGTTTTAGCCACTGAACCTTAGGGTCATATATGCTGGATTAGGCTTATTTCTTCTTACATTGACACGTCTATGTGAGCTGAACTAGTTTCACATGAATATTTTCTTCCACAGGGATCTTTAAGAAATTACAATTCTTTTAAAATAGGAATTTATTATTCTCCTCTTCCAATATTAAAAGCTATAAACCAAATTATGTCTTGCTGGTTTAGGGGCTTTACAATCACAGAAATTAGACTGTATTGATGTGATGCTCCCTTAGTTGCTTAAAGGGCAAATTTCCAGCCTGACCAGCTTAAAGCCTACAATCCCTTGAATCATTTTTCTCCAGGGGTCTCTGAGTGGTCACTGTCTACAGCCCTCCCCGATCTCTATAGCCAGCAGCTTTCAAGGAGACTATAGCGATGAGAAGCAAGATTGTTATGATTTATTAATCAAATATGGAGAAGGACCATTAAAGAACAGGCCCCCAGAGTATCAGTAGCTAGCCCAGGACATTTTAGAGCTGCAGAGGAGCAGTTGGCTTCTGGGCAAGATCTTGATTTCAATAAGGAAAAGTGAGGCAATGACTTTCTTGAGAGCAGAGAAAACTCAAGGACATGTTTTCCTTTGGTTGCTGAGGGAAAGTGTGGTGAGCAAGTTCCCCGAATATTACCTGCAACTGGGTAGTTTATAAAGAAGAGATTTAGTTGACTCACAGTTCTGCAGGCTGTACAGGAGGCATGGTTGGAGAGACCTCAGGAAACTTATAATCATGGCAGAAGGCAAAGGGGAAGCAAGCACATATTCACATGCTGACAGAAGAAAGAGAGAGAGAGAGAAGGGAGAGGTGCTACACACTTTCAAACAACCAGATCTCATGAGAACTGTATCATGAAAACAGCAAGGGGGAAGTCTGCCTTCATAATCCAATCACCTCTTCCAGACTCTGTCCTCCAACACTGGGAATTACAATTTGACATGAGATTTGGGTGGGGACACAGAGCCAAACTGTATTCATTCAGCCCCTTCCCGTCCCAAATCTCATGTCTTTCTCACATTTCAAAACACAATTCTGCCTTCCCAACAGTCCCCCAAAGTCTTAAGTCATTCTTGCATGAACTCAAAAGTCCAAATCTAAAGTCTCATCTGAGACAAGGCAAGTTCCTTTCACCACCTCTGACCCTGTAAAATCAGAAACAAGTTAGTTACTTCCATAGTACAATGGGGGTATAAGCACTGAGTAAATACTCCTGTTCTAAAAGGGAAAAATTGTCCAAAACAAAGGGCCACAGGCCCCATGCAAGTCCAAAACCCAGCAGGGCAGTCATTAGATCTTAAATCTCCCAAATAAACTCCTTGACTCCATATCTCACATCCAGGCCACACTGATGCAAGGGGTGGACTCCTAAGGCCTTGAACAGTTCCACCCTTGTGGCTCTGCAGGTTATAGGCTTTGTGGCTGCTTTCATGAGATGGCATTGAGTGTCTGCAGATTTTCCAGGTGCATGGTGCAAGCTGTCAGTGGATATATACCATTCTGGGGTCAGGAGGATGGTGACTGTCTTCTCACAGCTCCACTAGGCAGTCAGTGCCCCAGTTGGGTGTCCACATTTTCCTTCTGTACTGCCCTAGCAGAGAGCTCTGCCCCTGCAGCAGACTTCCGCTTAGACATCCAGGTGTTTCCATACATCCTTTGAAATCTTGGCAGAGGCTCCCAAACCTCAACTCTTGATCTCTGAACAGCTGCATGCTTAACACTACGTGGAAGCTGCCAAGGTTTTGTACCCTCTGGAGCAGTGGCTTGAGACATATCTGAGGCCCTTTTAGCCATGGCTGGAGCTGGAGCAGCTGTGATGCAGGGCACCATGTCCAGAGGCTGCATAGAGCAGTGGGGCCCTGGGCCTGGCTCATAAAACCATGTTTACCTCCTAGGCCTCCAGGCTTGTGATGGGAAAGACTGCTATAAGGGTCTCTGAAATGCCTTCCAGGCATTTTCCCCATTGTCTTGGCTATTAACATTTGACAGTTTTTACTTATGCAAATTTATGCAGCAGGCTTGAAATCCTTTCATGAAAATGTTTGTTTGTTTGTTTGTTTGTTTGTTTGCTTTTTCACTCTGCTACATGGCCAGGCTGCAAATTTTTCAAGCTTTTGTGCTCTGCTTCCCTTTTAAACATAAGGTCCAATTTCAGGTCACTTTTTTTGCTTATACAAATGAGTGTAGGCTTTTGGAAGCAGCCAGGCCAAATCTTGAATGCTTTGTTGCTTAGAAATGTCTTCCACCAGATACACTAAATAAATTATCTCTTTCAAGTTCAAAGTTTAACAGATCCCTAGAACAGGGGGAAAATGCCACCAATCTCTTTGCTAATGCATAGCAAGAGTGACCTTTACTCCAGTTCCCAGTAAATTCCTTATCTCCATCTGAGACCTCCTCAGCCCAGACTTCATTGTCCATATCACTATCAGCATTTTGTTCACAACAATTTAACAAGTCTAGGAAGTTCCCTCATCTTCCTGTCTTCTTCTGAGCTCTCCAAACTGTTGCAACTTCTGTTCCTTACCCAGTTCCAAAGTTGCTTCCACATTTTCAGGTATCTTTATAGCAATACCCCACTCCCTACCCCACCTTATAGAAATACCCATTTTTTTTTTTTTATTTTTAAGACAGGGTCTCAGACAACCTGTCACCCAGGCTGGAGTGCAGTGGCGCAGTCTCAGCTCACTGCAACCTCTGCCTCCTGGGTTCAAGTGATTCTCCGACCTCAGCTTCCTGAGTAGCTGGGACTACAGGCACATGCCACCATGCCCAGCTACTTTTTGTATTTTTTGGTAGAGACCAACTTTCACTATATTGGCCAGGCTTTTCCTGAACTCCTGACCTTAAGTTATCCCCCTGCCTCTGCCTCCCAAAGTGCTGGAATTACAGGCATTATCCATCACACCTGGCTTAATTTTCTGTACTAGTCTGTTTTCACATTGCTATAAAAACCTACTTGAGACTGGATAGTTTATAAAGAAAAGAGGTTTAGTTGACTCACAGGTCTTCAGGCTGTACAGGAGGCATTGCTGGAATGGTCTCAGGAAACTTACAATCATGGTGGAAGGTGGAGGGGAAGCAAGCAAATCTTCACATGGTTGGCAGGAGGCAGAGTTGGGGAAGGGAGAGGAGCTACACACAGATCTCATGAGAACTGTATCACGAGAACAGCGAGGGGGAAGTCTGCCCCCATGATTCAATCATCTCCCATCAGGCCCCTCCTTCAACACTGGGAATTACAATTTGACATGGGATTTGGGTGGGGACAAATAGCCAAACCATATAATGTGGATATATGGAAAGAGATTTATTATGAGGGACTGGAGAGTCTGGAAGCTGGAGGCCCAGGTGGGCCAGAGGTATAAATTCCAGTTCAAGCCTAAAGTCCCAAGAACTGGAGAGTCAATAGTGTAAGTAACAGTCTGCATCTGAAAGCCAGGGAAACAGAAGTACTTATGTCCAAGGGCAGGAGAAGATGAATGCACCAGCTCAAGCAGAGAGAAGAAATTCACTTTCCCTCTACCTGTTTGTTCTATGCAGAGCCTCAGCAAACTGGATGATACCCACCCTTTTTGGTGAGGGTGATCTTCTTTGCTCAGTCTACCCATTCGAATGCTAAGCTGTTCCAGAAACATCCTCACAGACATGCACAGAAATAATGTTTTACCAGCTACCTAGGCATCCCTTAGTCCAGTCGAGTTGACATAAAATTAACCATTACAATGCCCAAGGAGATATGACTTAAATGATGGCAGGAGACCAGCTGCTTCCAGATATCTCTCATCCTTCCATGATGCTAGCTACCACTGGGGCTTTGCATTCTTTACTAAAGACCTAAGTTATGGCAAGCATAATACTGGGGCTAAAAATACAAAGTAAATAAGACCTAGCTCCTGACCTTATGGAACTTCTGGCTTATTTTGGAGCTCGATAGGACTAATTGACTGTGGGGTTAAACGATAAAAAGTATAGGATGTCCCCCAGTATTTTGACTTAGGAACTGAGTAGAAGCTCTGAAATACTCACACTAGTTGCTTTCATACATGTTAGGAGGGTATGTCCCAGCGTCTTTCAAAAGCCAGCACCTCTAGGCTCTGGGTCCCCCCCGCCCACCCCCTAGTTTTTCACTCTTGCATCAATTTGCCCCTTTACACTGGATTATTCTCATCAGCATGCAAACGTGTCTGTTTTCTGCTTTTTTTTTTTTTTTTTTGAGATGGAGTCTCACTCTGTCACCCAGGCTGGAGTGCAGGGATGTGATCTTGGCTCACTGCAACCTCTGCCTCCCAGGTTCAAGCAATTCTCTGCCTCAGCCTCCTGAGTAGCTGGGATTAGAAGTGCCCACCACCACGCCCTGCTAATTTTTGTATTTTTAGTAGAGATGGGGTTACACCATGTTGGCCAGGCTGGGCTTGAACTCTTGACCTCGTGATTCACCCACCTAGGCCTCCCAAAATGCTGGGATTACAGGTGTGAGAAACAGTGCCCAGCCTGTTTTCTGCTATTTTTAAGCACTCTCTTTGACTTCTGATCTTACTGCTGTTTTACAGAAAAGTTATCTCTGTCACTTTTTCCTTGCCTCTCATTCTCTCTCTACCTGACATCAGTTGGGCCAGGGAAATGACTCTCAAAAAGATCAGTAAAGGTCTCCTGTTGCCAGATCCAGGGGTTATATTTCTGGCTTCATTTTGTTTGATATCTCTAGTATTTTTCACATAACTGGCTATTCCCTCTTTATTCAAATTTATCTTGTTTTTTATGACTACATTTCACTGGCCACTTTTTCTTAATTTTCTTTCCTGGCCCTTCTTTTTCTTCTGAACCTCTAAATTTTAGAGAGCCCCAGTGTAACCACCTAAGGGGGTTCACCTTGGCCACTACCTAGACAGAGCTGATTTATCAAGATGGGAATTGTAACAGAGAAAGAGTAATTCACACAGAGCCAGCTGTGCAGGAGACCGAGTTTTGCTATTACTCAAATCAGTCTCCTGAAAACTTGAGGATCAGAGTTTTTAGGATAATTTGTTTGGCACGGGCCAGTGAATTGGGAGTGCCAATTGGTTGGCTTGGGGATGAAATCATAGGGAATTGAAGATGTTCTCTTATGCTGAGTCAGTTCCTGGGTGGTGGCCCCACAACTGGTTGGGAGGTCCAGATGGGGCCATCTGGTTGTTAGAAATGTGAAAACCTGAAAAGAAACTTCAAAAAGACCAATTTTAGGTTCACAATAGTGATGTTACCTTTAAGAGTAATTGGGGAAGTTACAAATTTTATGACCTCTGGAATAATGGCTGGTAATATTTAGAATTCCAGCTTCTCTCATTCTGACTTGGTGGCTGGTGGCCTTTCATTCATTTTACAAGAACAGTTTAGCTTTGGGGAATTGCTATTATTTAAATTATAAACTAAATTTCTTCCCAAGGCTAGCTTGGCCTATGCCCAGGAATGGATATGACAGTTTAGAGGTTAGAAGCAAGATGGAGTTGGTTAGGTCTGATATCTTTCACTGTTGTAATTTCTTCAGTTATAGTTTTGCAAAGGCAGTTTCACTGCCCCAGGCCCTCTACTCCTCTCTGCCCTCTTAATCTGAGTGAGCCTCTCTGCTTTCATGGCTTCAAATATTGCTGATGACTCCTAAATTTAGTTACCCTCTGAGCTCCAGATTTATAATTAAATTGCTTATTTGACTTCGCTATTTAATACTTGACATGATGAAAACAAAAATATTGATTTCTGTGGATAATTAATTATCCACAAAACTGAGATAATTAGCTATCCTCCTGTGGATAAATAGTTAGCAAAGCTCTTCCCTTCTGCATAAGAACCTGACTTTCAAGCTTTTAGCCCCATTCTCTTAATAACCTGAAGATGGTTAGAATGTCAACTCTGTTACTAGGCAATATCACTTAGAGTGAATATGACCCCTGATAGGTAATCTAAACCTGGAGTGGGAGGAAGTATAAATGAACCATAAATGCCTCCTATGAGAACATGCTTTGGAGCTTCCCTGTGTGTGGCAATTCTTGTACTTGTCATGGCTCCTGTAGACAATGAAGCTATTAAGCTAGTGAAGCCCCTGCACCTGAGTTATATAGATGCAGAAAATCATAATGTGGTTCTGGCATGGTGAGCGTTTTTAGCTTTTCTCTGTTCAAAATCTCCATCATTCTTATTTTTATCACTGAAAATTGAAAATCCTCCTGGATCTATATATTACAATTTTCTTCACTGCTTTTGCTCTTCCTATTGTTGAACATTTAGGTTGTTTTCAATTTCCGCTATTATAGATAATGCTACAATAAAGAGCTTCATACATAAAGATTTGCCCTCCTTTTGAATTATCTCCTCATTCTAAATTACAATGAATAAAATTACAGGGTGTGAACAGTTTTATGATTTTCAATATATACTGCCATGTTCCTGTTTTATAGCCAATGCCGGAAAGTATGTACACATTAATTTTACTGCAAAATATCTGGCACTAGTGTTATTACACATTCCTTGCCAAGTTAATAGATATAAAAACATATATTATTGTTTAATGTAAATTTTGTTGCACCCTCAACCCATGTTTGCTGTCTACATATTTTCCGTTTATGTCTTTGCCTGTTTGGCTATGACAGCATTTATGGTATTGATCGACTTACCACCTATGCAACTTACCACCATTTGACTTTACGACCACAATCGCTAGCCGTGACTGCTCTGAGTCTGGCAGCGCAAACGTTGCCCAGCTGGGCATACGACAGTGCGGACCAGCTTCCGGCAGCACTACCATCTCCGCGTGCACCATTTCAACTGTACATATAGGCTACCCAACTTACGACCAAATAGTGTTACGACCGGTCCGCGGTCCCAACCGTGGTCGTAAGTCGAGCACTAGCTGTATTTACAGTATAATTTAGAATACATTTTATATATTATACATAGTAGTTTCTCTAACATTTATGACAGATACTTCCACTGTTTTCATTTTCATTATGATTAGTTTGTTCTTATACAGAAGTTATTATTGATCTTTTCCTTCACAAATTCTTTCCAAGATTCAAAGTTCAGACATTATCATCTAAATAAATATATAAAAACTCTTGGTTCTATTCTGTGAAATTTATTCACATTAAATTATTTAACAAATTCATAATTTTTAAATGTACATTTTGGACGTAACTTGATTTTCCCCCAAACTGGTAATCCAGTGGTAGCTTCAGAGTCTATATGTGGGGCACTTATGGAGCAATCTTGCTAAAAGGGTGGGCAGACTCCAGGTCTTGCAACTGTACTTCTATAGCAAGCACGTTGTTTTAATTTAGACCTCATGCTATTTGGTAGCTTGGTGATAATAGTAAGAATGATGACGATCTTGAACAGAGAAAAGCAAAGAAGCTCTCGAAGCCAGAACCACATTATGATTTTCATGAGTCCTAGGAACTTTTGCTTTTATGAGTCCCTTTCTTCATAAAACATATTATATATTATATTTTATCATTATAAATATGATATTTATAATTATTTTACAACTGCTTTGTTATACTTCAGGATGAATTATTACATGTTCATTATTATTATTGTATTCTTTTTTCTTATTTTAAAAGAACTTAGAATGAAAACATTTTTGTGGGCTGCTAAACTGCCTTTTGTGCCTAGTGGATAAGTTAACCCTGCCCCAAATCACCCCTTAGCACTAATTAACTCTCCCTATCTAAATTATTGGGTCTGCTTCTTGCCTTTTTATTCTGTTCATCAGTTAGATATTTCTGCCTTACATAAGAACCACAGTATTTAACCATTATTATTTTTAATATCCTAATAGTTTTCAGAGCTGGCCCTATATCCCCAGATTTCTTCTTTTTAAGTCTCTTGACAACCTATTTTTCCAAGTGAATTTTAGAATTACTCTGTTTATTTTAATAGAGTCCTCTTGAAGTTGCATTGTATTTGTTAGTTATCTCATGGAGAGATGACATCTTTATAGAGTTACAACAGTTTGCTATTCTGCTCTAGAAACAAAATACCATTACCATGCTACAGAGAGAGTTTAATGGGAATGGAGACAGAGGCAAGAAATAGGGTAAAGAAGAAACTGCACTTTGTTAGGGTGAGTGACCAACTAGGGATGTTCAGTGAGCCTGGGACGAAAGCTCCCATGAACCAAGATAGCCCCAGAAGTAAGTCTCAAGTCAGCCCTGCAGGAAAAGTGCTTAGTTTATTCTTCAAATGAGGGAAAAGGGAATGCCCATGGGGAGAGACTAAAGACCATCTGTTTGGCCAAACCAACCTTTTCCCAATCTGGCATTCTAAAGCGGCTATAGTTTGGTAATATCAGTATTAGAGTTATAGGTAAGTTTAAACAAGACATTTTGTTTTTCCATGCATGTATCCTTGAAGTCAATGAGTAGTGGTAGGAATAGAGGAGATGAGAAGGTAGAGGCTGACCAATATGGCAGCATGTTGAACCATCACTTATAACCATCTTGCTCCCCTTCCTTTTTTCTTTTATAAGAAACATTTTATTTATATTTTATAATTTTTAAATATGAAAGACAGCCATTTAAGGACAGACTTGCAAAATTCAGAGGCCTTCCTCCCTAAATCCAAGTCTTTAGTGTTGAAAATGAAAAATCATGGTACTTAAAGTGAATGACTTACAGGTGTTGTCTGCTGTGAATAGACATAACTAATATAATGGCCATTAGAGGAAATTGAGTAACTTTAATGTAGAGAGAATTTCGATTTATATTATATTTTACAAGTCACATGCTGAGGTTATACTTGGCAAGCTATTTCCTTTTATGAATCATGAATAAGACCTAGGCTGGGAAGATTTTCATGCCTCCAAGAAAAAGATGAAAGGTGTGATCTGAAACCTTAAACTTTCAAAATTTCAAAGGCAATGTTTTATTTCAATTTTAATGTTATGGGACACATTGGAGCAACTTACTAGAAAGTCTCTCTGTGGGTCTATGCCTGCCTGCTCATCATGCCCAGAAGTATACAGTTATCTTTATACTCAAAGAAGCACCCCCTCACTCCAAATACATCAAATAATAACCTATATGTGTACCAGGGATACACATTAGTTTCCAACATTGATTAATGTTGGTCAGTATCTCTCTAAACAAAGTATCATCCTATATTTGAGGAGTATGAGTAGATTTTTAAAAGGGGTCAGTAGATTTTTTATGCTGCCATAACAAAATACCACAGACTGAGTGGCTTAAACAATGGAAATCTATATTCTCACAGCTCTAGAGGCTGAGAAATTCAAGATCGAGGTGGCAGTGTTTTGGTACTTGATGAGGGCTCTCTTCCTGACTTGCAGATGGCTGCCTTCTCACTGTGTCCTCATATGAAGGGGAGAAAATGCTCTTGTGTCTTTTCCTCTTCTTACAAGGGCATTAGCCCTCTTAGATTAGGGCCCCACCCTTATGACTTCATTTAACCTTTATCATCTCCTCACAGACCTTATATACAAATATAATTATACTGAGGGCTTAGAGCTTCAACATGTGAATTTTGGGGGACATAAACATTTAGTTTATAATACAAGTGTAACTAAAAAAGTATCTACAAAAAAATCTTAGATTGATTTGAAAAAAAACCAAACGAAATTTTTAGAAGCCAAAAAACCCTAAGAATTTAAAGATCAATAGGTAGGTTAAACAGAATATTAGAGCTAAGGACAGAATTAATGATTTCAAAGACAGATTTAAAGGAATTCCTTAGATCCAGTAGTGCAACAAGAAAATAGAGGCTAGGAGCGGTTGCAGTGGCTTATGCCTGTAATCCCAGTATTTTGAGAGGCCAAGGCAGGCGGATCACCTGAGGTCAGGAGTTTGAGAACAGCCTGGCCAACATAATGAAATCCCATCTTTACTAAAATACAAAAATATTGCCTAGCATGATGGTGCGTGTCTGTAATCCCAGCTACTCAGGAGGCTGAGGCAAGAGAATCGCTTGAACCCGGGAGGCGGAGGTTGCAGTGAGCTGAGATTGCGTCACTGCACTCCAGCCTGGGCAACAGAGTGAGACTCTGTCTCAACAACAACAACAAAGACAAAGACAATAGAAAATACTATATAAAAGTTAAAAACCTTGGTGGATGGTGTGAAGTCCAATGTCAACAAATCGAGTACAGGAAGGAGAGGATAGAGAGAATGTAAGAGAGGAAATATTGGAAAGGTAATGGGTGTGAATTTTCCAGAAATGACAAACGTTTACAACTCTTTAAATTCAACAAGCCCTACAAATCTCAAAGCTAATTAATAAAAAGAAATTTATACCTAGGCAGAAGTATATGAAATTGCAGAGATGTCTAAATGACAAAGAAAATATCTTAAAAGTAACTAGGACAAAAAGGTTATCTGCAAATAAATACCAATTAAACTAATAACTGATTTCTCAACAGCAACAGTGAAAGCCAGAAGATTGTACAATAATATCTTTAAGGTCCTGAAAGAAAATAAAATATCAACCCACCTATATGTGTGTGTGTGTGTGTGTGTTCAGAGAAAAGGGGCAAAATAAAAATATTTCAAAGAAATAAAAAGAAATTAAGAGTATTTACCATAAACAGACCCTCTATAAAGAATATTATAAATCAGAGTTTTTCTATCTTTTCCTTTTTACTGACAGTATTGAAATGATCCTATATGCTTGTGTATTCAATATGACACTATTCTAGAAGTAGTAATTATTAGATCAGTGGATATGCCTCTGCATTTTAAGTTGTGGCAGATACTACTAGGTTTTTCTTCAAAACAGTAGCACTAGAGCTCATCAATCTTTTAACTTCTTTTCAGACTGAGGTTACACCAAGTGCTGGACTCAGTCAGGACCATATATATTTATATTCCAGGTACCCACTTGAATGTGATGAAACTCCTTTGCGACGGCTTGTCCTGAACTGGCTGGATGCTTTTGTCTTTTGCATTAACTTTAGGTAATGGAGACCCCTAAGTCCTCTACTCCGACCCTTCTCTCCACTGCCCCTCAGTGGGAGTCTTCATTACAGCAGCTCCTATCACTCACTCACGTTGATGGCCATGAGCAAAACTGCCATAACTTGTAACGATAATAGGGATTCTGAGTTATTCTGTTCCTCAGACATACATTTCTGTCTTATATAAGAACCTTCCCCAGGCAACTTTTTCTGATTTTTCTTCTGAGAAGCTCTGAGACCAGCCCAATATCTTACTTTGGTCAGGTCAAGAAGGGAGACAATGTAGTCCTGTGTTCACAATCAATCAATAAACATATCTTAAGCTTCTGTTGTATAACACACTAGAAAGAGACACACAAATGCATAATTAAAACGTAGTAACTCTTAACATGAATTCAAACAAAATACTGCATCTGACTCTGCATGACCTTGGACAATCATGGTCCTTATCTGGACCTCTAATTTCTAAGACCTCCAATGGTCCTACTCCAGTAATATGCTGGTAAATGTTCAATTGTTGACTTTCTGAAAAGACAAATGTCTATAAGTTTATTAGACATTTTACTGATATAAAGGGTGTATAGCACACAGTTTACAAATAATAAAATGTGCTATAATATTTATTGTAAATTAGGTAGCCAATTGGTCCTCACAGAATGCTTTCATTGATTTTTGCTGAACTCTTGTACCATAGACAACCTATGCTTGTAAATGATGACAGAGTATAGCTCTGGCCTGAGTGTTGGTCAGTATTTTTTGTTTTCATATATAAGACAAAAATGAAACAATAAATACATATGTTAGAACTTCACTCATTCATCAGTGACATGATTAGCTTCTTTGTGAAACTGGATAATAGTGATAAAATACTGAAAGGCTATTTCCTCAATTTTTGGTAGTCACAATGTACCAGCTATAGACATGATACACTTTTAAGCTTAATAGCCATTTTTAACATTTTCTTTATTATTTCTTGAGTCTAGGCAATCAAGAAAACAGTAAATTAAGCTCTGATTGGTAGTATTTATAATTTCTGGGATGTAAGTATTCCTACCATGATTAAGTTCAAGCTACCAAATGTGCATCGCTGAATGAAGGTTGGGAAGAGATGTGACTAGCACACCATTATATAATGTTTCTACCATACATACACAATAGATGTAAATAACCTTAACAGCACAGATAAAAGTGACAAGCGGTACAATAAATAGGAAGTGACAAGTTTGGCGTGTTTATTACCTTATTTTTATATTTAATTCAGTTATAAGTTTTTATAATTTAATTTTATTAATGGCTCAATGGTGTTTAATAAAATGGCTCAACATTTCTAAAAACTTAACAATCAGCTCTCAAAAGCCAGTGTGAGCCAGTTCCATAATGCCACTGCCTACTGCTTTTAAGATAATGTTCTATAACCCAATAACCTTCAGAAGCTTATGGAAGGACATTTCATAACCAGATAGCATGACAGTTGGCACCAAAATTCTTCTCTTTGTCTATTCCTGCCCAGAAGATAATTATTTATAAATGACAGGATCTGGAGGCGTAAGGCTAGGTTTAGTTTGTTACTTAGCCCCCAAATACTACATTTGACTCCTTCTCTCATCCACCCTTCAGCATCTCTGCAAATTCATGGGATAAAGCACAGTCTTGAAGGAAAACAAAAAAGAAAATAAAGGATCATTTTTGAACATAGTGAAAGAAATGCGATTCTCCATTTGCTCCCGTGCCCCCACATCACTCCTATGCATTTATTTATACACAAATACTAACTTTTGTTTATAGCTCTCGAAGCTCACCTTCAGCCCATGGTAATAATCAACCCCTTGAGTCAATACCTTCATTTTTTTTGATGGCTAGAGAAACAGAGTTACTCACCAGTGGCTCTCCTATCAGGCCTACCACTCCTACCCAAAGTGGTCAGTTAGTGAGGGAACTAGAACAAGAACTCAAATCTTAGGCTCTTTGCCCCACATTAAGTTGCGTACATACACACATACATGCACGTGCATACACATGCACAGCCATGCATATACATACACTCACTCATACTCACAGAAGCTTGTCTGTCCTCTGGCTTCCAGAAGGTTTGTTTCCCCTTCATGGTTGAGTTGTGGGTCAGCAAGGCTACTAAGTGAAGATGAAGTTGCTTCAGCTGTAACTGTGGCTCTGCAGGTGCCTGGAAGGCTTGTGAGTGGGAGAATCCTGTCTCACACTGAGGCCTCAGCTCTATCCCTCCCCACTTTGAGGTTCAGAAATACTCAAAGCTGAGATTTCCACTCCCTGTGTCCTAGTTTCTCATGGGAGGGTCAGTCAGCTCTAGGGATAGGAGAAGATGATCTATGAGGGACCTGGGGAGACTTCCACCTGCCCCAGAAAGTGAGGGAATCACTGAAAAACAAACCTTTTAAAGAATCAGAAAAAGATAGAGGTCATTCTCATTCATAACAACTGAGTTTCCAATATAATCCCAGGTTTTGAATGGTTTTCTCTTGAAAGCTCCCTAAGGAAAGAAACCTTGCAATTCTTCTAAGCAGCTTGTTCTTTCTCTGTCTGACCTCATTCTTTCCAGCTTCAGAGTCAGCTCTGCTATCTGTTGATGGGCCTTTTGGTGGTTCTGTGATGGCATCCTCTGTTTTGATATATCTCCAAGATTAGGACAGCATCACCTTTTACATCAGCACCTGCACAGAAAACATTATCAAGATGACAGGACAGTATAAAAATAGCTGATGACCAGACAGGCCCCAGACCTGTGATGGAGATAACAGATCAGAAGATCATGATGATAGTAGCTGACAGGTCCAAAAATATGAGAGATGGGCAAATATCCAGAAAAGTTTTATTCCATATCCTGCCACCATTTCTACAGAATATGAGATAGAGGGGAGCTTGATGATCATATGGTTCCAATTTTCCCATTTTATAGAAAAGAATGCTGAGACCTAGTGAGGACTGGCCTGCCTAAGGCCACACAGGGAGGCCAAAGCAGAGAGAAGGAATAAAAAATCAAGGTCCTGGGCTCCTAACTCTCAACCTAGGCCCATTGTGTTTTCCCTATATTATACTGCTACATATTCTGGTGGTGGTGTCCACTTGAGAATCAATGGCTGCTCAGCTCAGGCCATCAGTGCTCAGGCATAATCATTGTGGGCTGCGGCTGATCACACCTCTCTATCCAGCCTCCTCAGTCCTCCTCTCCTGGGAACCTCAGAAATCTGAGCAAAGACTGGGTGTCCTAGTACTGGTGATCAAATTCTATTTCCAAAGGCAACATGGTCTCAGCAGAGACACAGGAAGAGACGAATTGCTGCAGTCCATCTTTGGTAACTTATTGACTTAGTGTCTCAGCAGCTAGAACCAGTCTCTTTGCTTGGCTAGTGTGTTGGGGGATGGTAGTGCCCAGATTTCAACTAAAGTGATTCTCAGGAGTTTGCTCTGGCAAGCATACCAGCATTTCTCCAAAAGGAGACTTCTCATTCTGGTTCCAGAGTTGATTTTGGGGGATCCTGGGACCTCATGTTTCCTTTCTAGGGAATGAACATCTGCCTGATGTTTTAGCCCTCTAAGATGATTCTTGATTTTGATTTTCTTTTCTGTACCTTCATTCAGCATATTGGCCTAAGACCCCTTTTTCTGTCACCTGAAACTTTTTGATCCCTGACCTTCTCTCTTTCCAAGCTCAGTGCACAATTTTCTAAGTTTTCCTCAATGTGCAGTTTAAAACAGGCTCACTTAAGTTGGCTTGTATAGGGGATCTGTACATTGTTCCTTTAAGTAAAACATAGCTATTTAGTTATTAGCATCCCCAAATGCTGAGTACTGTGTGAGGTATCCTGGAGACCACAAGGAAAAAAACCAACAACTCCTGCCTTTAAAATATCTTCAAGGAGAACTACAACCACTGCTCAAGGAGATAAGAGAGGACACAAACAGATGTAAAAACATTCCGTGCTCATGGTTAGAAAGAATCAATATTGTGAAAATGGACATATTGCCCAAAGTAATTTATAGATTCAATGCTACCCCCATCAAGCTACCATTGACTTTCTTCGCAGAACTGGAAAAAAATCACCTTAAACTTCATATGGAATCAAAAAAGAGCCTGCATAGCCAAGACAATCCTAAGCAAACAAAAACTAAAACAAAAAAAAACACACAAAACAAAATAAAAAAAAAAACAAACCTGGAGACATCATGCTACCTGTACTACAAGCCTATAGTAATCAGAACAGCATGGTACTGGTACCAGAACAGACATATAGACCAATGGAACAGAACAGAGGCCTCAGAAATGACACCACACATCTACAACCATCTGATCTTTGACAAACCCGACAGAAACAAACAATGGGGAAAAGATTCCCTATTTAATAAATGATGTTGGGAAAACTGGGTAGCCATATGCAGAAAGCTGAAGCTGGATCCCTTCCTTACACCTTATACAAAATTTAACAAGATGGATTAAAGATTGAAACATAAGACCTAACACCATAAAAACCCTAGAAGAAAACCTAGGCAATACTATTCAGGACATAGGCATGGGCAGGGACTTCATGACTAAAACACCAAAAGCAATGGCAACAAAAGCCAACATAGACAAATGGGATCGAATTAAACTTAGCTTCTGCACAGCAAAAGAAACTGTCATTAGAGTGAACTGGCAACCAACAGAATGGGAAATAATTTTTGCAATCTACCCATCTGACAAAAAGCTAATATCCAGAATCTACAAAGAACTCAAATTTACAAGAAAAAAACAACCCCATCAAAAAGTGGGCAAAGGATATGAACAGATACTTCTCAAAAGAAGGCATTTATGCAGCCAACAAACATATTTTAAAAAGCTCATCATAACTGGTCATTAGAGAAATGCAAATCAAAACCACAATGAGATACCATCTCACATCAGTTAGAATGGTGATCATTAAAAAATCAGGAGACAACAGATGCTGGAGAGGATGTGGAGAAATAGGAACACTTTTACACTGTTGGTGGGAGTGTAAATTAGTTCAACCATTGTGGAAGACAGTGTGGTGATTCCTCAAGGATTTAGAAATATAAATTCCATTTGACCCAGCAATCCCATTACTGGGTATATACCCAAATGATTGTAAATTATTCTATTATAAAGACACATGCCCACGTATGTTTATTGTGGCACTGTTCACAACAGCAAAGACTTGGAACCAACCCAAATGCCCATCAATGAGAGACTGGATAAAGAAAATGTGGCACATATACTATAGAATATTATGCAACCATAAAAGGGATGAGTTCATGTCCTTTGCAGGGACATAGATAAAGCTGGAAACCATCATTCTCAGCAAACTGACATAAGAACAGAAAACCAAACACTGCATGTTCTCACTGATAAGTGGGGTTCTCACGTGGACACAGGGAGGGGAACATCACACACCAGGGTCTGTCAGGGGTTAGGGGGCTAGGGGAGCAATAGCAGGGGGTTGGGGGATAGGGGAGGGATAGCATTAAGAGAAATATCTAATGTAGATGACAGGGTGATGGATGCAGCAAACCACCATGGCATGTGTATATTTATGTAACAAATTTGCACGCTCTGCATATGTAACCCAGAACTCAAAGTATAATTAAAAAAAGGAAAAAAATACCTAGAATACATAAGAGAAGATGGAGATGTTAACCAATTATAGTATCATGTATTCAGGGTTATAGTTGAAGTGACCTATAATCAAAGTGCTGTAAACCTTGTTACTCATAAAGTGTGGTCTTCAAACCAGTAGCATTGGCATCATGGGGTAGTTTGTAGGAGTTGCAATCTCTGGCCCCAGCCCAAACCTATTGATTAGAATCAGAATTTTAACATAATTTATGCATGAATCACGTGGGGGTGCTAATGCTGTTGGCGTGTTGGTCCCAGTTTGAGAAATGAGGTTGTAGAGCACAAAGGAAGGGACAATTCTGCCTAGCTGAGGGAAGGGCTAACGGTGACATTGAAAGAACCATAGAAGAGGTGACATATACACTGGGCAAGAAAGAATGGATAAGACTTTTCTGAGCAAATGCAGGGAGAAGACAAGTAGATGGGCAGTCCAGGCAGAGGAAATAACACAAATAAAGGCACAGGAGCATGAAAAGTATATTTGGGGAATGATAAGCAGTAATCATATTGGACAAATAAATGAAGATGATGTTGAAAATACAGGCTGGGACCATATTGTGAAAAATTTTTTTATGCTATGTCAAGGACTGTAAGCAACAGGAATTCAAGAAGTTCTTTGTAGAGGAAAAGCAAGATTGTGTACCTCTCGCTTAAATGAAGAGGGCAGACTAAATGGGAGAAAGTCAGACAACCTCAAGAAGCCTGGAGGAGCTTATTGCAATAATCTAGGCATGAAATTAATAAGGGTTAGAACTAAGGAAATGGCGGTGGGGATGTATGTTATTTTAAGCTGCTATGTTTGTGGTATTTGTTATGCAGCAATAGATAACTAACACAGATTTCAGTTCTTGGAAGTGGGATGATGCTGTAACAAATACCTAAAAATATAGGAGCAGTTGTGTAACCAGAAATTAGGCAGTTGCTGGAAGAATGTTGAAAAGCATCTATGAGAAAGTTTAAATTACCTTGAACAAATTGTTAGTAAAAATCTGAATATTAAGGACACAGCTGGGAATTAACATGGAAGGTTTAGGTAAAGGAAATGGATGAGGCTGAATTATTTGATCACTCTTGGGAATCAGAGGAGCTCAGCACCACTTGAGCTGAAGCCACACCTGCCCTTCAGGGAGGCTCAGCAATCTTTAACAGCTCCCAGATCTGGTGTGTGTAACATTGCCTTCTGGTTTCTATAGGGTTCTATGGAGTTGGCTTTGCATACCCTGGGCCCAGCCTTCAAGAAACCAAAGGACAAATAGCTTTAGTAATCCTGCCCAGACTTGGTATTATTGCATCTTGTTTTGAAATCCTCAGACCTGGCTGCTGCATATTCTACCATCTCCAGAAACCCAGTCATCAGCGACCAAAGAGGCAGCTCTCTAGCAAAGCTGGTCTTCCTCATGAAGTTCTGACAGGAATCTGGCTACCACACAGGAACTGTGTGGCATCCAACTATTACCTTACAAGCTTGTTTCTTACCCAGTTTTAAAGCTCCGCATCCATCATGGGACTTTCAGTAACTTCCCGTTTCTGGATAGAAGGACTGGTAGTTCTCATCTGCAGTGGGGAGGCAATGGACATTGGACTTCCATCCAATGACTGATCAGCTCATTCAGGCTCTGTTACCTCTTACTTCCTCAATTGCTTTGTTTACCTGGCAGAATCCTGTGCATTTTTAGATACTCAATGTGATATCATTTCCCAGGAAATCTTTTCTATCTGGGTCAGGTTAGACCACAGCTTCTTGTGACTACTGCAAGGATAGCATTTATCACATTGGTCTCTAATTGCCTCCTTTCTTCCTGTGATGAATACTTTTTGAGCACTTATACTTGCTGCTACATTGTTTTGATAGAGAGCAACAGGAATGCAGCCCTTGTGTGAATGTCTGAGAATAGACATTAATCAAATTGAAGCAGGAGTGGCTGTGAACAAACCTCTCGAACACTGAACTGGGAAGAAAGTGATAATTTTATTCAGCTGGGAGCTGCAGCAGGCATGGATGCCTCAACAACCAAGCTCCCTGACAAAGAAAATCCTAGACCTTTTAAAGGCTCATAGTCTAAGAGATCTAAGAGGTGCACATGTGATTAAGCAAGCATGGGGGATGTGACTAGATAGGGGTCTTGAACGGCTGAGCAAGAACGATGCTGTCTGAAGTAAGGTTCCTCCATACCATACCTGTGATCTATAGATAGGATTGTGGTTAGGAGTAGGGGGTTTTATGTTTAACCTCCAGACCTGGTCAGCGGCACCCCACCAGTTCTTCCATTGACCTCATCTGGCTCACTTTTAACTTTCATTTCCTCCTTTTCTCCAAGCACAGGCCAAGGGAAGGGGGTCTCCCTCCTCATTTCCCCCCTTTGAGAACTTCACTTATTTATTAGTGAGGGTTCTCACCCTATTCCTCACTATCCTGTCATTTAATGATACTGATTGATAATGATTCATGTAATATGTCCGAGCTGAAGTCTTTTGGTGAACTGTAGTAGTGACTAAATATCTAATCATTTGGAGGAATATAGGCGATAAACAGAGAAGTAACAAACATGCACCTATTATCAGCACCACACCTATTATGAGGGTTTTAAATCCTCCTAAAGCTGGGAACCATTTCCTAAACATAGATGTAGGGTCAAACCCCTGCCAAACTTGCCCCGGCACATGGGCTAGTTTTGTCATATCTCACAATATTTTCAACTGCCTGGCCGTGATCATCTATATGCAGACAACAATTGGTTAAATTGAATTTCCCACAGACTCCCACTTCGGCCGCTAGCAAGTAGTCAGTGCTAATGTATTTTGGTAAACAGCATTTCTCATTTGAGTTTCTTGCCAGGCCAGAAGGGTTAAAGTTTTACCAGTTTTGTTGGTGATTATTTCTAATACAGCTTGTAACTGGATAATATGGTTGATCATATAAATTGGGGTTGGTATCCCCATGAGCCATCCTGTGCCCTTGTGGCAGGCCCATAATATTGTATGATTTTCTCAGGGGGCCATTCATCATTTTTCTAATCTCCTATAGATAGGCTTCTTGGTTCCTGGGAAGATGTATAGACAGGGTAGCCTAACAATTCACCTGTCTTGACAGGCAATAAGAAAGAGGGTTTAATAGTATCGATGACACAGCTGCTGGTCCAGCTTTCAGGCAGCTGCACATATGCTCTGTGCCCGCATATCCAATACAACCCAGCTGGGGCTGTTCAGTCTCAATGGAGCCTGGGATGATTCCAGGCATCCTGCAATGTAGGGAATTTAAGGAGAGGGTTCTCCTCTGTGTGGTTTGAACTCCACCAAATGACTGAATCTACTGTTTTACTGTACAATTGCTGTCCCAGGCAACTAAGCCTCCCTACTGGGATGGTGAAGTCTTTTCCCTCTCTGGCTAGGCAATAATGTCCAATAATTGAGACTTTTGGGACACAGAAACTGTTAGTTTGAATCCTTTGGACTGAGGGTAGGTCTGAGACGGGATCAGAGAGCACTAACTCTGGCTTCCCATGGCCACTGGTTTCCCATTGTAGTTCCCCTGCATACATAACAAGAAGTAACATTAAGTGAGTGGGCTACATTTTCAGCTAACTGGAGGAATAAGTTTTTCATCTTCTTTGTGAGTTCTGGGGCTGGTTTGTTTAACTCATCTTAAAAAGTCTGATACACCGGCACTGGACTGGAGGTATGTTTTTGGACCTCCTCTTGAATTAAGATATTTACCATGAGATCCAGTCCCTTTCCATCAATTCCTAGCTTTACATATTCGCCTTTTTTCTAGCAGGGATCCTGTGGATTGGTAATTTTTACCTCTAATGGATTGCAATGCCTAGGGGTACAGAGAACATTACTCTAGGGAATATTTTTCCCTTTGTAAGACAGATGGGGTCATTTTTATCATTTTTCCAAGTGGCCCAGATAACATATGACCAATAAGTACATTCACTACACCAATATGTTGTCTGGCAAATATACTTATGCTCTGCTGCATAACCTGGCTCCCAACCAAGAGAGCCACATCCCTGATTCATAGCCACACAAGCATCAAATTTTATGACAACTTGCTTGAGAACTCCTTTCTCCTCTGTTCTAGCAATTAACTTACTTGAGGTTTTCCATGCCACAGTTGTTAAGCGTATTACCTCAAAAATTGTGCACATGGGGGGCTCTGATGGGTCACAGCAGACATCTGGCTGTCCATCCCCTGGGTTGCACACTTTATATTGGGTGCCATTGTACAAACAAGCTCCCCTCTGAGTTCCTGTATGTTTATAATAGCTGTAGAACAAAAGGATGGTAGTGATTTTTTGTCCTACCTCAGTGGCCTTATGTATACACTGAGAACAGTCTCCAAAATCAGGTAAAGTTCTTATTATATGAGTTCAAATTCCAAGGAGAATGAGTCCCACGATGAGTTTCCTCATGCTTCGGCTATGCGTGGACCCCAGCTTCTGGCATGTGGCTGGGGCAAGGCTTGTCATCTTCCTTAAGCTGCTGGTCTTGCAGCTGTTGTTGGGGTCTGGTTGCACCTCGCAAGTTTTAGCTGCTGCAGGTTTTACTTGGGTGTGATGAATCCAAGCTGGTATTCCTTCCACCTTCACAGCTGTGGGAGTGGTCAGGATTACGGTCAGGGGTCCTTTCCACCAGGGCTTCAAAGGGGTAATATTCCAATCCTTTATCCACACTTGATCACCTGGGAAAAAGGGTGAACTTGGGAAAATAAGCTTACCGGGCACCTTTCATTTACCCAGGCTGAGATGGTTTGAGTGACTTTTCCTAAGGCCTGTAGCTGTTTTTGCAGTTTAATTTCACTTTGAGGAGTTCCTGGGAGTCCCCGTAGTATAGAGAGAGTATAGATGGTAGAGTATCTTATAAGGGGTGTACCCTGTTTTCTTAGAAGAGGTGCATGTAATTTTAAACAACACCATGAGAAGTGCCTGTACCCACTTTAACCCTGTCTCCTGGCATACTTTCCCTAAACTATTTTTGATTGTCCGATTCATTTACTCCTTTCTGTAACTTTGAGGTCGATAGGCAGCATGCAGTTTCCAAGTGATTCCCAACACTCTTGCTGTCTTATGAACCAAGTCAGCCATAAAAGGCAGTCTATTGTCTGAGCCGATGTGCAAGGGCTCCAAACCTAGGAACGAAATCTTGAAGAAGCACACAGGGTACTTCTCAAGCTTTCTTGGTTTGAGCTGGGAATGCTTCTACCCACCCAGAGTATGTACATACCAGAACTAGCAAATACTTATAACTTCCACACTTGGGCATTTCAGTGAAGCCCACCTGGAGATCCTCAAAGGGAGCAGCTCTGTAAGACTATATGCCAGGCAAGATCATTGGACCCTGCTTTGCATTGTGTTGTCGGCAGGTGACACGTCGTCATGACACTGCCTTTGCTAGAGCCGACAAATGTGAAATGTAGAAGTACCGGCATATTAACTTTTTGAGAGATTCTTGGCCCAGATGGGTAGTCTTATGCACGGCTTTTACAACAGCAGTGCTCAACAGCTGTGGCACTGCTATTTTTCCATCTGGTAACTGGATCCATCCTGCCTTTACTGCCTGACCCCCAGGTGGGTTCCTGGCAACTGGGTCCTTACATACTCCTGGGGGTTTTGATAATCAGCTGGAACATGCTCTTCCAGCAATTTCTGTGCTGCCTGGAACACTCTCTGTCTCTCATCAGTGTTGAAAAGGTGCATGAGCAGCTGGTGACAATTAGCCCAAGTGGGATTATGAGTTTGGATGACAGTCTGAAGCAGGTCAATGAAAGCTTATGGCTTGTCAGCGTAAGATGGGTTGCTGTTTTTCCAGTTTATGAGTTCAGCCGAAATGAATGGTATATATGTGAAGACACACCTTTCTACCATGTGGCCATTTTCATCTACTCCAGTGTACCACTGTTCTCTTAGAGACATTTGCACTCCCACCTTGGGTTGTAACCAGGCTGCCAATGGGCGTGATTTTTCTGGGAAGCAGGCTGCTATGGGAGGAGTGCCTCCTGAAGCCATGCCTCCTTTTCCTTCACTCTGGGTGGTTTAGGAGTGTTCGGATCTTGTGAAGGTGCAGAAGCCTCTGGCTCTGTAGTGGGGAACCTCTCCTCTGTGTAAGGAGGCGGTACCACTGGAGGGGTGCTACTGGCAAAGAGTATTCTGGTGCCAAGTCCGCCAAGACCTTAAGAGTCTGTGTCCTCTGGCAGGTGGAGTGAGATCTTTTCCTACCTGTCTGTCCCTGGACCAGTAGAACTGCAGCTGCCTGGCCCTTTAACCACTGTCAGGGGTTCAAAACCAACCGTAACCAAGAGTATGTATATGGGAATTGGTTGGGTTGTTCTGGCTTGCCTATAACCTTGTGCCACACTTTGAAGACGAGAAACTTATCCAGGTTCCCTTCCAAGGGCCAATCCACCTCTAATGCTGGCCAGGCCACTTCACACAAAGTGCTAAGTCTTCCTGGCATCATGGTGGCACCGTAATCTCCATTAAATTCCTTTTTGAAATTCTTTAGCATAGTTCCCAATGGAGTGAGTTTGCTCTGTGTTTTACCCATCTCCTTAAGAACAGCACTACCACAACGTAGAAGTGTTTCTCATTGATTTTGCCCGATGCTACTAATTGGGATGCTGTATTCCACCCTCAGTCTCTCACCCGTTTAGGTGCAACACTCTCTCTTTCTTCACTTTCGCTTCAGATCAGTAGGACTGTCTCCCTCAAGTCAGTGTTTCAGACACTGCTTGGCATTGGAGAGATCGTTACTCCTCCCACCATACCTAGATTGTGAGGGCACCTCCTTCAGCCTTATGCAGAGTGCCCCTGATCCTAGCTGGCCCCACAATGTGCTCGGGACATGCTGCCCACTCTAATGAACTTGTGGCCTCCACACTTCGTGGCTGATGAGCCCAATTGGGCCCTTCCACATTTGCACACATACTCACACACCTCCCAACACCCAAATTCTGAGAACCCAAGATTACTGAGACCAGTTACAAGGAAACAAAAATCAAGTTCAAAGTGCCAAAACAGATTGACACTTCATGGGCGATTAGGCATGCTTCCACCCAGAGGATGGGAAAGTTTCCCAAGACAAGTCCTACCATGTTTCTGATGTCTGGACACTTCAGGCACCTGTTCCTTCTTGGTTTTTGGCCATTGGGTGGATCCACACTGCGGGGGCCTATCCTGCTTTGTTCCGGCGAGGCATTCCACCAGGGCCAATGCCTACCTAGGAGTGCTATTAGGACTTGCGTCGCCCAAGTGGGCTGGAGTCCCCCTCAGGATGCTCCACAGGGCAAGGCAAAACCACCTGGGTGCCTGTCCCGGCCGTTTTCCCACCGAAACTTGCTTACAAGTTTCAGGTCAGGGAACCAAATGAAGCAGGAGTGGCCACAAGCAAACCTCTTGAACACCAAACTGGTAAAGAAGTGGTAATTTTATTTGGCTGGGAGCTGTGGCATGGACACCTCAACAACTGAGCTCTCTGACAAAGAAAATCCTAGCCCTTTTAAAGGCTCACAGTCTAAGAGATCTAAGAGGTTCACAAGTGAGAGGGTCGTGATTGATTAAGCAAGCATGGTGAACATGACTAGACAGGGGTCTTGAGCGGTTGAGCAAGAACAATGCCTTCTGAGGTAAGGTTCCTCTATACCATGCCTGTGATCTATGGATAGGATTGTGGTTAGGAGCAGGAGGTTTTATGTTTAACCTCCAGACCTGGTCAGCGGCGCCCAACCGGTTCTTTCACTGACCTCATCTGGCTGGCTTTTGTCTTTCATTTCCTCCTTTTCTCCAAGCACAGGCCGAGGGAAGGGGGTCTCTTTCCTCAAATTAATTGCACTAATAAATGCATAATCTAAAACTGAAATGGTAAGCTGAAAGAGAGATACTTCTGCTATTTGAAATCAAATTAGAAATAAAACCTAGACTGTGGGGTTGTAATCTGGGAAGATTTCTCTAAGGAAGTAATACTTAGCCGAGATCTGAAAGATAAGAGTTAACTGGGAATAGAAAAGATAAGAAAGATGACTCCAGAGCAGGGAAATGTCACGATGAAAAATCTTGTGGCAGCAAGAACATGCTGAATGTGACTCACTAAAAGAATGCTATAGTAACTGGACTTCAGAGAGGGAGGAAGAGCATGGTAAGAATGAGGGTGGAGCAGTAGTTGGGTATCATATTATACACAGCTTTGTGGACTATCTTAAAGGTTTTATACAGAACCTGGCACATTGTTGGTTACTTTTATGAAGGCAAGGACGCATTCCTACAAACTTCCTAGATCTATGGATAAGCCAAGTTCTCCAGGAAGCCTCTAAAGAAACACTCTTTGTAGAAATAATTAATCTTATCATTGTCCTGGCAAGTCTTAATAGGAGATGAGGCCCTAATTTATAGTGCTTGGCTCAGGGTCCTACCAGAGACAAAGGCAAGACATTTGTTAGCTCTCCTCATCACTTACACGCAGCAGTGGCTACAGAAATATCCAGAAAAGTTTTGCCAAGAGAATAGATATCTGAGGATCCAAATAATTGAAGAGACTTGTCACCCAACATCAGATAAATTATTGATAATAGATAATCATCTAGGATGGATTTAGCTAGTGAGATGACTCACAGAAACCCCAGTGCAGGTAGGGATTTCATAGTGAAAAAAAAAGTGATTTCCTTTAAATCTCTGGCAATTAATACCCAATCCTTGCTTGAGATGTCTGTTCTCAGTCACAGCCAGTTCTCCATGAAGGGTCTACCCAAGAGTGAATCTCTTGGGAACCAAATGGAGCAACAAAGCAAAGAAAGTGAGCTCTGCTCATGATCAGAGGACTTTTCTTAAGAGTCAGAGTGATCCAAAGATAGAATGAGATATCAGGAAAAGGTTACCTCAAGATTTCAAAAATAAGCCAGAAGACCACGTGGGAGGTACAGAGAAGATACAACCATGTGGTTGTTATACATGGCCTTAAGGGTTTCTTCCCACCATGAGAATCTCAGAGGCAGAAAGGATGACATGAAACAGTGGCTACAAAACAGAGAGAAATGAGACATCAGAGAGGGAAGGTGGGTGCTGGTAAAACACAATGATGAGGAAGAACAGAAGGACTTAATTTTGTTTGAAGTGGAAGCAGCTTATGTTATTGCACCTAATCTGACCTGGCCTTGGGAACCAGGGGAATGATCTGATGATAAAGCCTCCTTTCTGAGAACTGTGGCCTTCAATGGGATCTCAGGTCAGCACCTCCAGCCAACTCCAAAGGCTGTGCTTTCCAGATTTCAGGGGTTGAGCTGGAGTTATCATAGTTTGATAGGTATTAGTTATCTATTACTATGTAGCAAGTTACCTCAAAATTTGGCAGCTCACAACTACAAATACCTATTGTCTCACAGTTTCTGAGAACCAGGAATCTGGAAGAGGCTCAGCTGGGTAGTTCTGGCTTAGGGTCTCTCATAAGGATGCAGTCAAACTTTCAGTTGGGGCTATGGTGATTTCAAGATTCGGCTGGGCCTGAATTATGCACTTCTGAGCTCACACACTTGGTTGTTAGCAGGTCTTCGTTTCTCACTGGCCATTGGCCAGATACCTCCATCCCTTTGCGTGTGGAACTCTCCACAGCCTACTTGAGTGGCCTCATGACATGGCATGTGGCTTCTCATAGAGGAAGTGACTCAAGAGAGAGAGAAAAGTGAGCAAGTGGGTGAAGCAGTGCCCAAAGAGGAAACAAGGTTGGTATGTAGAACATACATAGAGCTCCTACAACTCAATAGTAATAAGAAATCTGTCCAATTAAAAGTGTGCAAAATATTTAAACAGAAACTTTACAAAAGAAGATTAACAAATGGCCAATAAGTACATAAGAAGATACTCAATTATTAGTAGTCATTAGGGAAAAATTTTTTCTTTGAGATGGGGTTTCACTCTGTCACCCAGACAGGAGTGCAGTGGTGTGATCATGGCTCACAGCAGCCTCGACCTCCCCTGACTCAAGCAATCCTCACACCTTGGCTTCCTGAGTAGCTGGGACTACAGGCACATGCCACCATGCTTGACTAATTTAAAAAAAACAAAACATTTTATGGAGACCGGATCTCACTATGTTGCCAAGGCTGGTCTCAAACTCTTGGGTTCAGGCAATCCATCTACCTCAGCCTCCCAAAGTGTTGGGATTATAGGCATGAGCCACCATGCTCATCTGGGAAATAAAAATTTAAACCCACAATCAGATACTGCTAAAGAATCATCATAAGAGTGGCTAAAACTAAAAAGACTTGAAAACACCAAGCATTTGCAAGGGTGTGTGGAGCAAGTTGAATGATCACATGGTTCTGCTGGGAGGGTAAAATGGCATAGCTATTTGAAAACAGTTTAGTTATATGCATGTTTACCATACTACTTCTAGATATTTATCCAAGAGAACTCAACTAGAAAGACTAGTACATAAATGCTCATAAAAGTATCATTTATAATAAACCAAACCTAGGAACATTTTAAGTATTCATCCAACAAACCTAGGAACATTTTAAGTATTCATCTAACAGTGAAATATTACTTAACTCTCTTCCTCAAATCCTTGAGAATTGGTACCTGGTTAATCCAGCAAGTAGTTATATAATGATACATGCAACAATATAAATAAGTCTCATGAACATTATATGAGTGAAAGGAGCTAGATACAAGAGAATACATTCTGTTTATGTATGTATGTATGTATGTATCTATCTATCTATCTATCTGTCTATCTATAATCTACCTATCTAATCCATCTTTCTATGTATCTGTGTAAAAGTTACTCTACAGTGATAGAAATCAGGTCAGTGATTTCATAGATCAGAGGTTTAGGAGACATTGATTTCAAAGTGGCATGAGGAATATTCTTGAACAATGGAAATATTTGATACTTTTCTTGTGGTGATAGTTACATGGACCATATGGTACACATTTTTTTGCAAAACTCATTGAAATATAATTAAAAATATAATTTTATGTTATTTAATTTTTACCTATGATAGTTGACTTTAAAAGTAAGAGGAAATGAAAAATATGTGATATAAAATTTTTTTAAATGCAAGGGATAATTCACAGAAACAAAATACGACTTAGAAACTTTATTACTTTCTCTTAGTTTTTTCAAGATCAACTACCTAGGCAAAAATAACATTATAGATAATATAATTAATTACTTTAATTACATATATATATATATATATATAGATAGATAGATAGATAGATAGATAGATGTAGATGTTAATTTTTACCACAGGGGACATAGTTTTTTATTGTATCTTTAAAACATTTACAGGGAAAAATCACATTATAAGAATTATAGAAAATCTCACTGGACACAGTGCTTCATGCCGGTAATCTCAGCTACTTGGGAGGCTGAGGCGGGAGGATTGTTTGAGCCCAAGAAATCAGGGCTGCAGTGAGCCATGATGATACCATTGCACTCTGGGGTGGGCAATAGATTGAGACCCTGTCTAAAACACAAACGTGCACACACACACACACAAACATACCTCACCACCACCAACAAAAAGAATATCTCAATAAATTTCCCAAGTAAAAAGTTATAGAGATTACTTTATCAAACTCCAGTGCAAAAAGCCTGGAACTGAATAACCAAAGTATAATTCTAAAAGCTATTTTAAAATTTTAAATATTATTCTAAATAGTTCTTGAGTCAAAGTGGAAGTCAAAGCAAAAATTATAGAGTAACTTAAAAATGAGAACTTTATGTCTCAAAGCATGGCATATTGTTAAAGATTAACTCAGAGAACAAAATTATATTGTTTCATAATTTACTTTTTAACTTAACAAATATTTATTGAGGACCTAATTGCTCTATGAATTTTTCTAGGCTCTAGAGGTATAGCCCAAGATGCATGTAACTTTCCTCATAGAGTTACATGCCAGAGGAAGGACACAGGCAAAAAGAAAAACCAATGTATTTGTATATAATATTTTGGAAGTAATAAGTTCTATGAATAACAATAAATCTTGGTACAGTGGGTAGACAGACAGTGAACAGAGAAGAAATGCTATTTTGTATATGGTGGTCAGAAAAGCCTTCTTTGAGAAAGTGAAGTTTGGCAGAGTTCTGAAGGAAATGAGGGATTCAGTTATGCCGACATTTAGGAAACAATGTTCCAGGCCCAGAAAATACTAAGTGCAAAGACGTTCAGGAAGCTGGAATTAGAGCAAGCAATGGGCTAAATGACGAGAAGAGAGGGCAAATAAATGATGGTGAAGTGAGATCAGGTAGTGCTTCTTAGATTATGATAAGAAACTTTTACTCAATGGACTGGGGGAGGTTTGAAAGGTTTTGAGCAGAGAATAGAAATGATATGACTTGTGATTTAAAAGAATCACTCCAGAATAGTTCATATAGCAAAAAGTGTAAAAACAGGGGGCTCAGTTGAAAGCTTACTATAATAATACAGGTAAGACATGATGGAGACTTGGATCAGGATGGCATCAGTAGGCGTGGAGAAAAAATGCTCATATATAAGTATTCAAGAAAAGGAGAATATAAACAATTTTGTAATTCCTCTAAAAAATCTAGAAAGAGGCCAGCTCTATTAGTCAATTCTCATGCCACCATAAATAACTGCCTGAGACTGGATAACTTATAAAGAAAAGAGGTTTAATTGACTCACAGTTCTGTATGGCTGGGGAGGACTCAGAAATCTTACAATCATGGTGGAAAGAGAAGTAAACACATCCTGCTTCACGTGGTGGCAGAAGAGAGAAGTGCCAAGCAAAGGGGGAAGAGCTGTTTATAAAACCATCAGATCTCATGAGAACTCACTATCACAAGAACAGCATGGAGGTAACTGCCCCCATAATTTAATTACCTCTGACCGGGTCCCTCCCACAATGTGTGGGGATTATGGGATTACAATTCAAGATGAGATTCGGGTAGGGACACAGCCATACCATATTATTCCATCCCTGGCCCCTCCCAAATCTCATGTCCTTACATTTCAAAACCAATTGTGCCTTTCCAACAGTCCCCCAAAGTCTTAGCTTATTCTACCATTATGGAATTACAATTCAAGATGAGATTTGGGTGGGAACACAAAGCCAAACCATATCAGCAGGTAAACAAAATTTTGTGCAATAACTGGGTAAAAGGGTGTGGAAGAAATTAGAAAACTGGAAGCCAGAAATATAGTGAAGTTAAATAAATAAACAAACTTTGGGAAGTTCAATAAAATAAAAATTGTTTAAGTGAATAAAGAAAAGGAAAAAAGAATACTATTATGCTACTTCCAGAATGAAAAAGAGGCTATAACCTCAAATATGAAGATTTAAAATTTGTTGATTGGCAACAGGTCCTTTGAGGGGAAATTAGGATTAGATAAGGGTCCTTATGGGGAGGAAAAGCAGGATGGGTAAAGGCAAACCTGCATGAAGGAGGAGTGCATGGATAACCTCTGAGGCTGGAGACCAGGGCACCCTCTGAAAATAAATATCAGTTGTTCTCTTTGACAGGCACAGGGTTCTAATTCCAAAACATCTAGTATGGTAGAAGGTAATAAGTGGTAAGGATAAAAAAATTAAGCAAAGAAGAGGGCTAGGGTATGTTGTTAGTGGGGGTGAGGTATAATTTTAGAAAGAATTATAAATGTCACCTGTCAGGACAGATGACGTTTGAGAAATAATTGGAGGAGATGAGGGCAGTGGATGAAGAGCGTTCTTCACAGAGTATGAGTGGTGGTTGAGTGCTGGGAGATAGAAGTTGAGGAATAGTGAGAGGGGAGCTGTGCGTGGTGGCTCATGCCTGTAATCCCAGCACTTTGGGAGGCTGAGGTGGGCAGAGCATGAGGTCAAGAGATTGAGACTATCGTGGCCCAACATGGTGAAACCCCGTCTCTACAAAAAATACAAAAATTAGCTGGGCATAGTGGTGCATGCCTGGTGACAGAGGAAGACTCCATCTCAAAAATAAAAATAAAAATAAATAAATAAGTAAGAGGGCCAGTGTGTAGGAGAGTAAGAGATGAGGCCAGGCAGGTAATGGGAGTAGTGATGAGAGGAAAGAAAGGGAAGATCAACTTGGCCTGAAATGCTTCGGGTGTTTGCTTATGAGATGGGGAGTCACTGGGGTGTTTTGAACATAAGAAAGACATGATGTAATCTACGTATTACAGTCACAGTGGGTTACTGTGTTGAGTACAGACTCAAGGAGAGAAAGGGGCATAATTCTATGTGGTCCTGAGAAAATAGTCAGTGGATAGAAGGAGCTGACTTTTCTAACCACTAGCTAGCTAACTAACTAACTAACTAATCCTAATTAGCTGACTACCACCAGTGAAACTGGCTGCCAAGTCACCTTGAGAGTTATATTCAGCAGCTTGTCACTGGTGGTCCCATAGGATGCTATTGTTGTTGATGCTGAATAATTCCTATCTTGAATAAGGAAGGCATGAGACTATGACATTCTGGATTCCTTCCAATACTAAGAGTCCTTGATTCTATAGCATGCATCCCCTCAATCTGCCCTAGCTAGAATGGAAGCTCCATGAGCACAAGGAGTTTTATTTGCTCTGTTCAATTCATTGCTCTGTTTCCAGTGCCTGGAATAGTGCTGGACCTTGAGTAAGACGTTTTTTAAACCTCACAGAACAAACAAGTTGGGTTGAATGGCATTGATGACCTTCCTAGGTTGGCTAGTCTGTGATCACTGTTTTAGGCTCTGAGTCATTGTTTCTAAAGCAGGCTAAGGAGTGGACGAAGGGGTCCTTATAGGGAGGAAAGGTAGGGATGGGTAAAGGAAAACATGCATGAAAGAGGAGAGCATGGGTAACCTCTGAGGCTGGAGACCAGGGCACTCTCTGAAAATAAATATCAAGTGTTCTCTTTGACATGCACAGAACTCCAATTCCAATAGGGGATGCTTCACTTGAAACTGAGGGTACAAGACACTAGGGGTCCATCACGGGCATGTTTTCTTTGTGCCAAGTGAATCAGCTTGGTCAACAAAGTGCTCACAGGCCCCTGAAGCTCTACCTGGGAAAAACAGCACAAACAGCAGCTTAGAGTCCATTGAAAATACATTTTTAATTTTGATAGAGTTTACAAATGTCAGCATTGACATTTCTTTAAACAAGTTTTTTCAAGGCACAGCATTATGTCCCCAGATGCCCAACAGGAAGAGATTTCATGTCCCCCTGAGGTTTAGCAGAGCCACCAGTGTCAAAAGGATGGCTGACAGGGCCTAGATTTGCTACCAAATAAGCCAGTGAAACATGCTGTCAGATTTATGGTTACATAATCAAGTATTTAAAAAGATGCACAATAGGTAACTGCATTGAGCTTGCTCTGCATTTCGCAATAGTTCCTTTCAAACAAAGAAGATAGTTTTCAGTATCAATAAGGATGCCAATATGTATGTCTTCCATGGAAGCTTTCCTACAAATTGTTTTTATTACACATTAAAAGGAGTTCAGCTTCATTGTGATCTAGGAGGAAGAAAATAACAGCTAGAATTTAGTTACTGGTTGTCAGACTCAACATCTATTATCTCACTTACTGTTTATGGTAAGGCTTGGAGGTAGTTACTATTGTAGCCCTCAATTTACAGATGGAGAAACTAAGGCTAGGAGAGAGTTAAGTGACCAGTTCATGATCATATAGCTAGCAAAGGGCAAATACAGTTTTTTAACTCAAGTCTTTGCACTTAATTCAGAGGTACATGACATAGTAATGTATACTCTAAAATGATAGTGTCATTACCTTTCAAATGCAAATGCTAGAATAATCGCAGTTATAATGGCAAAAAGCAGTGTTTTAAATAAACAGGATCTATCTTTCTTGGTCTGATGATCTCAGGGTTACAAGGGGAGACTGAAAAAAGAGAGAGATGAATCCAAATTCTAGCGATTTAGCTATTGGAACTCAGTGTTCTTTTTCCAGACACTGGTGTGGGTACCTTCCCTTATGGATTTTTTTAAACCACATGGTCTCAAGGAGGCTTAGAGTGTGAACTACACCCCTGTAATAAACAGTCATTCATATTCCCATCCCATAATACAAGGGCATTCACCTTGAGTCATTTAGCTGCTCAGGCTTGAAGGTTTCTGCGGCGCCTGCCGAAGGCTTCAGAACCCACATTGGTGGGCACGAAGTTGTTCTTCACCATGCCCCCAGATCTGCTCAGCAAGCCTGCCAGCCGATGAGTTACACAGGTGGCAGTGTCACAGGCTCTCTTCTGGGCAGTGGTTCTGATTTGCAGGATGAGAAATAAGAGAAGACCTGTGAGTGAGAGGCTGGGAGAGGAGTCAGCTCCATGGGACCTTCGTGGTAAAGTTGCTGTTCTGAAAGGCACTAATTAACTTTAAGTGTTTCTCCTAAATACAACTATCAGAGCAGAAAATCACAAGGCCATTAAGGAAAATGCCATGATCACTCCCCATAGATATTCCCAGGGGTGTCAGAAAACCAAAAGGTGACTCTGGATGACTGGCTATGGAATATGGAGCAGTTAACAGCCAATCTTTCCTGTATAAACTAACTCAAAATCAAAACAGAGGCTTATGAGACTGGAGTGAATTATGGCCCCACACCCAGCCCCATTCACAAAGACTATAAAATTGATAACCCAGTCATGGGCACCAACTACCCCTTCATAGGAAAATAAAAAGTTCCCCAGTCTTACCTGGAAGAGGAGCCGAGTTTGCAGCATCAAGTCCTAGAGGTGCTTACCTGCTCCCTAGGACTCCTGCTCTTGCTGCTTGAGCTCGGTTAGAGGAACCACCCACCATATCCTGTGTCCAGCTACCCCAGGGTTAAGGCTATTTCTAAGGATAGGTCTTAGACACTATGAAGCCTGGGACATACACCAGAGCAATAATTACCACAGCTCAGATCTTTTTGGAAAAATCATTTTATTCCTTAAATGATTAGCACATTCAGAAGCAGGACAGAGGAGCTCTCATGAAATCTCTGGGGGACTCAAAGCAGCCCTCATTTTCTGATGTTTTCCTGGGTGATTCTCTTCCAGCCTGTGAGTCCTGCTTTCTTTCCTCCCATCTGAAGTTCGAGACATCCTCTACCTCAAGGAAAGCCACTACTACCAGCCCAAAGAGCCACCAGAGAGGAACCAAACCACATGCATCAAGTTATGGGAAGGAAGCAAGAAGGAAAATTAGAAAGGAGAGGGAGGGGTTTAGTTGGGATCCTGGGGCATGCCAACGTGAGGGTGATGGTCTCTCTCCAAGCTGTTGTACACATCCCTTTTCTTGCCAGGTGCTCCAGCCCCAACTGCAGTTTTGGGGAACGTGTGAAACTTGCTGAAGTCCTGCGAGTATGTGCTCAGCATGCAAGTACTCAGCCTACTGCACCGCTTAGATCTGGGACTGCAGGGAAAAAACATGCCAGACAGTACCATAAACCTGCCCCCATGGGGAGTCACTTAGAACATTAGACCAGGCAGGGGACTCTTCGAGTAGGAGCAGGAAGGACACGCAGGAGGGCGGCTTGCTTTTCCCTCATTAGGAGAGCTCAGAGGTTCAGTGGGCGAGGGCAGTGCAAGGAAGGACTGGATGGGGAAGCATAATCTTTTCTGGCATTCTACGTGCTGTTCAGTCCTTCATGCTTGACAGAGGGGTTCTCAGGGCAGATGCAGGGGCACACATGCCTCTGCGTGGGCAGTGCCTGGGGCTGCTCTCTGCTCAGGCTCAAGGTGCACAGGGATGTGGATCTGGGGTAGGGTGCTCTCCCTGGCCTCCTGACAACATGCACATTTCCACAGATACCACATATTTAAAGGCTCAAACCTACCTCAGACACTGCTCTACCTGTCCCCATCCCCTGAAAGGGCCTCACCTTCACCTTGCAGATGTGAAATGAAGGCTCCTTGCAGGTGTGAAAGAATGTCATATGCAGATTAACAAGGTGGATCCAAATTTCTAAAATCTCCTGAGATATATGTATATACATGTCTATACCTGACTTCACCCTCACCAGTCTTAACTCATCCCAATACTGGGAAGTCTCTGAGTACTGCAAGAGCAACTCCAACAGTGAGCAATTTCACACCTCCCCATTTCATTTCCTAAGAACTTTCAGAAATGGAGCTTTTTAATGTATCTAACCACAGTTCCTCCAGCTGCACTGGGACCTCTATCTCCCTTGGAGCTTGAGAACAACTGGGCCCAGGTCTCGGTGAACAACACAGCCTGTTGGATTCCTGGCCAGTGCTTTCTTTTCCACCTCTTGGGATCTGCCTTCCTGGGTATGCTGGGGGGAGGGGAGGCCCTGTGCGGGGCACTTGGGGAGACTCACCTGGAGCCCTTTGTCTCCTGCTCCTGCTCCTGCTCCTGCTCCTGCTCCAGCTCACTGGTCTTCATCTGCACATAGTCCTGCAGTGCAGCCAGCAGGAGGCGCCCTTTCTCCTCACTGAGTGTGGCTAGGTCTGGGCTTCTCTCCAGGGTGGACCTGTGGAAGGGAAGCAAACAGTGCAGGCTGTAAGCCCCTGCCTGCACCTCCCCAGGATGAGCAGCCAGGCTTCCTGGTCTTTGCTTCTTCCCCTGAAGATGTGACCACTGGGAATCCCAGGGACAGGGCACGAGGCCAGTGTCCTCCCCAGGACCCAGGCACTGGAGTGGCCTACAAGCAGTGGTATGCTGGAGCTAGTTTGTATAGACTTGTCAAAGCTGATGGTTACATTTTCAGGAATTTTGCAAAGCTGAGTGCAGCTATTATTATAAATTAAATGCTAAAACTTAACAGTTAGTGCTGAACCTGAAAACAGTTTTAGTTTAATAAATTTGTACGTGGGTGAGAAATAGATCAACAGGTAAAATATCAGATTTAACAACAACAAATTTATTGTCAAACTATTTAACAGAATAGTATGCAATTCATTTCTCAAATCATGGCTGAATAGAGTAAATAGGATGGCTACACATACAAAAGTTTGGAAAAAAGCAACAAAAGCATTTTTGTGGGACTCAATGGCCTATATGAAATTTATAATAAAGAGTATTGTCTAAATATTTATTACTACTTATAAATTGTGTAACGCACATCTTTATATCAGAAAAAATTATGTATTTGCATGAGTACATATATTACCCTGGCCCCCTGTTGGTTTTTAAGCATTCAGTACATCACACTTAAGAGGCATGGAATTGTCTGATTCCATTGCGGTTCTGGCTTCAGGCTGTCTTACCTGAATGGTGCTGCCTGGAGGCTGCCTGCCTGGAACAGCACCAAGATGCCGAGAGCCAAGAAGGGGGAGAACTTTTGGAAGCCCATGACACCTCTCTGCAAGGGAAGAATGAGGTAAACCACCTGCGCCAGTTCAAAGCTCTAGGAGCCCACAGACCTTGGCTCCTATCCTGCTTTTCTATCTTGCCTCTATTGCCCTGGCTTTGCGGCTACAGACTGGTCATCATATTTCTTTTCTTCTTCGTTTCCTCATCAACACAGTGGAATCCTGGGAGGTTCAATGGGCCTGTAGCATGCACAGTTTGACAGAGCTGGAGGAGCAACCCTAGCGTGAGAGCTGAATGGGAGAGGTCTCAGTCCTACCCTTCTCCCCAAAGCGACACACATGCATATAGACCTATTAGCCAGGTCTCTGTGGAGGACACACTCCCAGGACCCTGTCACAGAAGCTGCTCTCGTAAGGAAACCCAGAGCTGTCCTCTTGTGGGGCTTTTGCATACACCTGGATGGGAGAGAGAGGGGAGATCTGTCGAGAGGGATTATCTCTGCTAATGGAATCTGAGAAATAGAAGAATCCGTTTTAGTGCTCAGCCGCTCCGCCTGCTGGCACCTCAGTCCCCTGCAGTAACCAAATTTAACTCTTAAAATGGGACCCAAGACTTTCTCTCTTTGCTCCCAGGAGCCTGTAGTTTAGGGCTGCTTGTCCCTCAGTCGTCGTGCGCTTTTGCCACCTGTTCGCGCTGTTCCAGGTTCTGAACCAATTTCCCTGGGACTGCTAGGCGCCAGACGCGATCCCTGAACGTACAGTCTGCGGAAAGTCCTGCTCTGTGCACGGTCCCTGGGGAGCCTGAGTGTCCCAAGACCGGCCCAAGCCTGTGTGCAGGGGGAGAGAATAAGGCTGGAGTCCGCAGCCGAGCAGCAAGAGCGAGCCCGGGGACTGAGACTGTCCGATCCTACCTAGGGTAGGAGCCTGGTAGAAATCGCAGACTAACAGAGACTGTCTGATGAAGAGACTAATGGAGAGAGAGAGAAAAGAGGAGAGGGAGAGAGAAATTGACTAATGGAGGGAGAGGGAGAGAGAAGGATAAACACCTAAGCTAGAATCTCGGGGCTCACCTAGCGGGAGGTGGCCTGGATCGGAGGCAGTGGCGGCGGCGGCGTCCAGTCAGAGCCCTGTGGAAGCGGCGGCGACACTTGGGCTGAGGAGTGGCTCTGATGCCTCCCAGCGCCAGCGACCGCTCTTATTCCCATCGCTGTGGATCGGAAGGGTTCCGCCAGTACACAGCAACCAATGGTCGGAAGGGTCCTTTGCCCAAGTTGGGTTGCGTCACCCTCGTGCTTCCAGAACCTGTCGGATCCAGCAGGACGATCCCACTTGTACTTGCATTGAGGTCATTGATGGAGATGGGGGGGCGGGGGCGGGCGGAAAGGGTGGGGATGGTGGGGCATTAACTAGAAACGCCCTTAAAGTGAGCGGGAATTTGAGGGCAGTTTGACGTCGTGGTGAATTTCATCTCTGTCGGGCTTGGTTTTGAACTCGCGCCCCACTCCACCCCTTTTTGTGTGATTTGGCGGGAAGGGTCCAGGATTCTAGGGACCCCAGACCCAAACCTGACCCCAGACACCTGCCCAAGTGAGAGTTGAAAGTTAATACCCCTAAGGGTGGAGTCTGGGCCCAACCAGGCTGACTCCAGTAGCTGATATCACCCACAGAGGGCCAGGGCTCGTGGGAAACAAGAGATGGAGCTAAGACCAAGAACTCTGTTAGACGGAATTCAATTCCAGTTTAGCCAATTCCGGATTGTGTGATCATGGGCAAGTAACTTCACATAGGCTTAATATACTCATCTGTAAATGGAGACCACAGCCTCATCTTGAAGGAATGTTGTGAGAAATAGCCCAGTGCCTGGGCCCCAGCTAGGCAGGGATCTACAAGAGTTTCCTGGTCCGCTTAGGGGATTCCGTAAGATCTCTATGGATACTTTGCGAATCCCCATCTCTCCGGACTGTTTGAACTCACGGTGGGCTGTCCCGGGGTACTGTTCAGATCCATTACATGTCTGAGGAGGGGGCAAATGACTAGCTGGGCCTGAGGGGTGAGTTGCAAGGGACAGGTGCATAAGCCTCCATCCAGACCTCTGGCCCTCCCCCTTCCTACCCTGCCATCCATAACCTGCCTGAGCCGTTTGCACAGCTGCCCCTTTGCTTCCGGCTGCCGTTTGCCAAGATGTCCCAGCGACATTCTATTCCGGCCCTGCACCCCTCGCCCCCGCCCCACCCCACTTCAGTCCTCCACTAAAGAGCCGGCAAGCTTGACAGTGCTGTGGGGTCCCTGCGTAAACCGAAGCTCACACACACACTCACTTCCGCTCACACTCGTTTACAGACACACTCTGAATCACAGACACAAAAAGCAGATGATGGTGCACAAAAATATACTTAGGGGTTCATTCAAACGTGTCCCAAGCCTGCTTCCGAGTCTCTTGGACAGTCGCATTGACACACCCGCACGACGATGACCAGCTTGGATCAAATCTACACACACTCTCACGAACATCACACCCAATTACACGTGACCTCGACAACTCTCACACCCCGCACAACCGGGTTTCAACCACTCCGCCTGAGCGTTCAGCTCCGGGCGCGCCCCGAGCGGCAGTGGTGGGAACTGTGGCACCTTCCCACAGCGTCCAGAGTGGTGAGAACGAAGCTTCAGCGTCCCCACGATCTCCCAGTGTGGGCGCGCAGCGCGCGATCTGCAGCAGCTGGTCCGGGAGCTGCCTGTGCGGTGAGCGCAGTAGCTGCATCCCGGGGCTGTGGCGGGAGGCAAGGACCCTGGCTTGAGGTTCTTTGAAGCAGAGCAGAAATTAGCCCTTAAGTGTACGGTGAGTGGCGCGAGTCACGGAACTCCAGGTACTCCCGGGTCGAATCTGCACCATCGTCCTCAGTCCCCAGAAGCTTCGACATTTCCTAGGACCACACCCCTGTCTTGCGGTACATCTCTTCCCCCTCGGGGTTGGTGGCTTTGGTGGTCAAGGAGGCAGCGGCAAAGCCAAACTTCCAAGATGCCCTTAATTGAGTCTCTTCCTTCTTAACTATTACGAAGGAATAACACCTGGGGCTGGGGACGGCGTGTCTGAGACTCGCTCTCCTCAGGCCCTGCCGGCAGGGCGGCCACAGGACCCGCGACTGGAACTGGGGCTCATCGGCGCGCGTCTGGCGCAGAGCGCGGAAACGCGAGCTGCGCGCGGAGCAGGGCCCGGAACGGCGGATCGTGTGTACTGTGAGCCCAGGATCCTGAAGGAAGACACCCCCTGCTAAGACCCAGTCCTGAGCGTTGGAGTTTTTCAGCAGTTTGGTCTCTGAGCCCTGGCCTGGGTTTTCGGTGCAGAGCTGTGCGGAGTCGCGAAGGCCGAAGTGCTAGCACTAAGTGGGGTGTAGTGCTTGGGCCGCTGCCCCCGGGGCTGTAGCAGGAGAGTGTTTGCGCTCAGCTACCACATACTTCAGTGGAAATGACTTTTTCCAAGACTAGAGGTTTCTTTTTGTGACAAAAGATTTTTTGTTTTTTTTTTTTTTTTTGAGACGGAGTTTCACTCTTGTTACCCAGGCTGGAGTGCAATGGCGAGATCTCGGCTCACCGCAACCTCCGCCTCCTTGGTTCAGGCAATTCTCCTGCCCCAGCCCCCTGAGTAGCTGGGATTACAGGCACGCGCCACCATGCCCAGCTAATTTTTTGTATTTTTAGTAGAGACGGGGTTTCACCATGTTGACCAGGATGGTCTCGATCTCTTGACCTCGTGATCCACCCGCCTCGGCCTCCCACAGTGCTGGGATTACAGGCCCGGCCAAGACTAGAGGTTTCTAACATAAAGAGGGGGAACTTCACACACTGGGGTCTGTTGGGGGGGTGGAGGACTAGGGGAGGGATAGCAGGGGGTGGGGAAGTTGGGGAGGGATAACATTAGGAGAAATACCTAATATAGGTGACGGGGGTGAGGAGGGGGTAGGGAGTGGAGACAGCACAACACCATGGCGTGTGTATACCTATGTAACAATCCTGCAAGATCTGCCCATGTACACCAGAACTCAAAGTGTGTGTCCTCTTGAAATCGTTTGTGTGTATGTCTATAATGTGTTTTCCTAAACAGAGAGCTCATAGCTTTTGCCCTTGCCACGGTGACCCCAAAATGGAAGACTGTAGACGCAGATTTTGTGGTCTTGTCACTTTGCGGGATCGCAATTCTACTCCTGACTGTCGCGTATGTCTTCAGCCCTCAGAATAGACACACTCCCCACTATCAAATCTTTGGCAGCTACAAATCAAAGAAAGGCTGGTGCGGTGGGGGCTAACCAGAGCCTGAGTCCAGAAGGCGCTAGTGTAGCCCTGAGCAGTTTGAAGGCTAAAAGCCTGTCTCTTTAGGATGGGAGGGATTGTCATTTATTCACCTCTTAAGCACTCCTTGAGTCTGTAGGCAGTGTCTGGCGCCTTGCCGAGGGCAGAAAGTTTTTTTTTTGTTTTTCGTTTTTGTTTTGAAGTGATTTTCTCCAGCAATTAGCACCATGCCAGGCATCCTAGTAGACCCTCCGTCAAAGTTAAATGAATGAAAATTCATTCTTGCAAATTCACCAGTTTCACAAGGTAGCTTGCAGAAAATTTGGACCTAGTCAAAGCGGCATTTTGCTTTGTTTTCCGAAATCCGCAAACTGTTCAGCCAGACTCCTCCCATTTTATTTGGTAAAGCAAATCGGTTCCCAGGTGTAATTTTTCAGAAAGGCAGGGAAGTAAGGATTTCGTCTGGGATTCTCTCTAAACACTGGGATCTCCTGATGCGAAATGTGAAGCCATTCTCTGAGCCCATCCCTGATTTTCTGAGCGAGCCGAAGGAAGCTTAGAGCTTCCCCTGAGCAGATCACTTAGATTTCGTCCCTCTATTTCTGGAACTTGTCTGAGTTTCGGTACAAAACAGAGCATGGTCTAACGAAAGTCACTAAGAAAAATACTGATTTTAAAATAGTCACTTGACTATTTGACCTTTGATTTTACTGTCTTATTTCCTAACTTTAAAATCTGGAAATCAGGGTCACTTTTGAAGCAATCTAAGTTTGGAAAAAAATATTTTTCCAACATTCCGATAATGTTTAACTTAATGTTTGTTCCCATTCGTTTAGATCACATTCCTGTACTTTTTGCTTTAGAAATAACAACAAAGATGAAGTCTGGTTGAAAATTCTTATATGAATTTCCATGTGATAAAAAAGTCATACCCAAGCTTGAGTTCAGAGCTCAAGTTGAATTTATTGCTGCTGTACAAAGAACAGGTTTCCTTTATAATATAGACTCGACCACAAAATCACAGCAGTAGCAACAGCACCACCAGTAACAGTAACCCAACAGTCCACAACACACACATTTTCTTCAGCCTGGTAGAAATGTGGAGCTGTCAAACTAACTAGAAAATCGCCCCCTGACACACACACAAAGGAAACTGTGAGGTAATGGTATGTTCATTAACTTGATTGTTGGCAATCATTTTACAAAGTATACATGTATCGAGATATCACATTGAATACCTTAAAAAAGAAAAATCTTTAATATGGAAATAAAAGTGAACAACAAAAACAAAAAAGAGAATGAGAGACAGCCGAAATTCCCCAGTGGGAATTTTGCTGTGGGCTTTAGAACAGGTGCATTTGTACAAACATTTGAGAGGATATCAATGTTTTATTAATAACCTAGATATAGAATTATCTAAAAGATGTTGCATGCGCAGTAAGTATGACAAGTCATATAAAACCATATTAAATTGAAACAAAGCAAAAATATTGTAAATGTTAAAACTACCATTAACTAAGTTCCATCCATGTGCCAGGCACTGTGCATATATCATCTTTCTTACTCTCAAAAGTTTAATAAGATGGATATTTTTATCTTTGTTGTATATGCAAGGGAATAGTAAGAGTATTTGGCTTTAATTAATTATATTTTCCAGGCTCCTTTTGAGGACTTGAAATACCAGAACATGGCTTATCTGTCTGCATATCAAGTAAAAAGTCTGGACCCCTGGATCCAGGCATTGACTCAGAGGAAGATATGGGCATGTCTGCCTGCTTCAGGGCTAATGTGATTTGTAGCGAGAGATTCAATGAGCAGGCATAAATCATTTACGATTCCGGGACCAATATTTGGGAACATTGACATTTTTGCAACAGGAAAATAAATGTTGGTGGCACCACTTAAGTAAATTGCTAAAGAATAGAATCCAAATCAGATTTATAACAATATTCATAAGATAAAATTTTAAAACACTTGAGTTCAAACAAAAAAAATACAAATGACTTAACTTCCTATATTTAGCATCATGCATTACTTCATCTTGTCTGAAATTGTGGTTGATTTTATAGAGTGTTCTATTTTGCCCATGGATGTTGGGGGTGAAATGAGAAGGGAAGGGGGTTAGTGGAAAGAGTGCTTGGAGTCAGGAGTTAGGGTTCTAATTCTCACCCCTGACCCAAAGGGTATGCCTTTGAGAAAATCATTTGGGCCTCTGTTTCCACATCTGATATATGAACTTTTATGGGATTAAGTGATTCCGAAATTCCATTTTAATTCTGACATTCTATAAATATGCTGTAAACTTTAGGTTGTTTTTATAGTACTTTTCAATAACACCAGGTCACCTGCTACTTGGCTTCTTCCACTTGCCCTGGCAAGTACCATTGTCTTCTAATAATACATAAGAGGAGTTCAGCATGAAGGAGAAAGGATATGTCATTCTTCGGAGTGACACAATTCTTTGGAGGCCCCGTTCCCCTACCTAAATATGAGGGATAAATGATTTTCAGAAGAGACAGCACAAGAAGGGAACAAATGTCCTGGACCTTGTATCCTTGTCAACAAAACATGTACTGGTTTCTTTTGAAAGGAGACAGAAAGCATGCCAGCAAACTGGGAGTATTAAGTTCTTCTCTACTTTGTGAAGATGAATCTGCAACAAACTACTGGTCGTTATCTGGATGCCCATCTTTCTGCAAGTTGTTAGCAGAAGCTTTGCAATGTGGCTACTTGGTGAGTTCACATACAGCCCAATGCATAGTTCTGATGGAGCCTGAAAATCAGCTCTGAAAGGTTCTCCTCAGAAGATGCCTCTGAAGTGAGAGGCATGAACAAAGAAACTAACCTTCAAGTAGGTCCAGCCAATATTTTAACAAATATTCAATGAATAATTTGGTTGGAAGGTAAATCAATTGATTATGCATAGAGAAATGTATTATGTTAAGGAGTACATACAATAAATACGTAAAATACATTTGTTTAGAGGTGTTATAAAATTATTATTATATGGCTATACATGTTTGGAAATATTCTGTATTAGTAGAAATAGAATGAACCAAAAAAGTATATTTATCAAAATATATGAGGAGCAGGTGAAAGAAAGAAGTGTAGGACTATTTATATCTTTGTTACCAAATAAGCAAAGAAAACGTATGGCTAGTTAACTGGAGTTATTGAAGAGAGACCCCACCAGCTTTCCTAACTAGGCTCTCTTCTTGTGTTAATGACATTGTGTCCACAAACGCTGTGTGCAGATGAGGCAATCAGGTAGAGCCATCCTTGATCTTCAGATCATCTTGATTGGGTTTGGAGTGCATTTTGAGTAGAGGACAAAGACTGGGATAATATGGCTAATGTCTTATATTGCAAATAAAAGAGATACACTGAGTTTTTATGTTCAAGACCATCTGGGGCTTACCTGTTAGTCTCCTGCTGGTATAACCTGAGAAATGTGAATAAATCCAGGTTATCTCACCTCATATGTTTGCTGTCATCATTTTATAAAAGGATTCCTGGACCAGGGGAATAGTAGAGTTCATTCTCTTGGTGGCTATTGAGAGCTAAGTTAGATTGTTAGTAATTGGGTGGCCTGATGCCTCATTTGTTTCTCCCTGAAGTCTCTTGCTGTTAGAGGGTCAGCATTGTCTAGAGGAAGTGAAATAATGAAGTTAACATGATTGAGGTTCACTATACATAGGAAAAGGTGGAAATGAATAAAGCCAATTTACTAAAAGCACTATGTAGTGTCTTAGGGAGACAAGAACCACACATCTGAAATAATGAAAGAAGAATACAAGATAGTGAATAAGTATACTGGCTTCCCATTGCTGCTGTAACAAATTACCAGAGATTTAGTGGCTTAAAACAACACACGCTTATTATCTTACATTTTTGTAGGTTAGAAGTTAAACATCCAACATGGGTCTCACTAGTCTAAAATGTTTGCAGGGCTGTTTTCCTTTCTATAGGTTCTAGGGAAGAATCTATTTCCTTTCAATTTCCAGCTTGTGAAGGCCTTCCAAGTTCCTTGGCTTATGGCCCCTTCCTCTATCTTCAAACCCGGCGTGGAATGCATCTCACATCACATCACTCTGACCTCCTCTTATGCTTCCCTCTTTTACTTGACAGGATCCTTGTGATTACCTTAGGTCCAACTCCTGGAGAATCCAGGATAATCTCTCTATCTCAAGGTCCTCCATTTAATCACATCTGCAAAGTCCCTTTTGCTTTGTTCTCAGGGATTAGGGTATGGACATTTTGGGGGAGATCATTCTTCTGCCTGCCATAATAAGTAAAGGCTGGGTTAATTGACAAGGAATGCAAATGATGGGGGTTGGAGAAAGAGGCTACTGTGGGCTGGAGCACTTTGGGAAGCCTCCCAGAGATGGTGGGGCTAGATCCAGAAAGTGGCTAAACAGTGGATACAGAGTCTCTGTTGAGGGATCCATCTACTGGGTTGGAAAGCGGATGGGGAGACAAGACAAGCCTTCTTTATATCAGCGGCCATCCTTTACGCTTCTTTTGCTGGGAAGGGAGAACTCCTGAATATGTACTGTATGGTTATTGGCATTTACCACTCAGGTGGACTATGTCTAGAAATCATGAAATCTCATGTATCAGAAGTTTCTCTTCTATCAACTTCCAATTTATTATGTGTCCCTTTGATATTCATGTTCAGATATGCTATAAACAAAGGGGAGTTATTGAGCCAACTGGTGTCAGGATTGGTGCAGACATCTCTGGCGTGAAACTCCAGTTGGGATGTGGAATGGAACCTTTGCCACCACATTAGTCCATGTCTTAGAAGATTATGATAGCGCTATTAAATCTTAAACTTGGTGTCTGGCCATTTAACCCATGGCTTAGATATCTTTGCTAGACTCCTTTGACAAATAACAAAGAGCAGGTTTCTAATAAATTGAGCACTGAATTAAAACTCATTTGAAAAAAAATCCACTTAAAAAAATTTAGTGGCTGCACTGAGATTGGGCAGGCAATAGGGAATTGCTAAAATGTGTGGGGAATGTAGGTGAGCCTCAGGACTTTCCAGCATCCAGTGTGGGGAAGATTTCTAATGTCTCCCTACTCCCCAGGAGAGAAGGTGATAAGTACTCATACTCAGGCACTGGGGCTGTGAAGATTTTATGTGTAACTCCCCACTACCATGGGTTATATTAACTGCCACTAGAGCTTAAAACAAGGCACACCAAATCAGTACATTTTAGGTTAGATCAGAAACGAGAAAGACACTATGGCAAAAAGAAAGAATGGGATATTATTTCTGTGGGGGTTTTTCTGGCCTCTCATTCTTGGAAAATGAGAGGACTTAACTGACATTTTTGTAGAGTGGAACTGACTGTTGCCCAGGGAGCAATTCTTCCCAACCCCACCGGTACTTTATTTGCTGTAGACACCAGGAGAGGTTCCTTCCAAGGTCCAGAGGCTATTTTTAGGGTGACTTCAGCTGCCAGGGAAAGAGCTGAGTATAGTGGACAAGGGCCAGGCTGATCACTGAGAGGTGGATGGACTTAGTGGGTGACGTCAAGGAATTACTCAGGATGGGTTCCTTTAACATGATTTCTCCCTTGGCTCAGACTAGCTGGATCCAGAATGGCTCTTCTCTCCCTGGCTAGGAACATTGTTCTATGGAACAAGAGAGAGAGAGATAGGAATCTTCCCATGGTACCAGAAAGCTCATGACAGAGATGATTCCTTTATGGGTATTGCCAGGGAATAATAAGTTACATATAAGGGGATTTTTTATATAAATAGACTCTGACTGAGATTATGAAGAGTATGTCTTCAAGGTCTTATGCAACTGGATTTGAGTCTTGGCTCTACCGCTCACTTATTGTTCTTGGGCAGATAATAATCTCCCTAAACTACAGTTTCTCAACATGTAAAATGGGAGTAATAAGAACTACCTAGGAGGGTTAAGGCTATTTTATGCTAGAACATCTGACACATTGCTTGGCATGGAGCAAATTCTTAAGAGTGGTGGCTATTATTATTAAAACAAGAGCTTGTTCCTTCAAGCACCAAATGACATTGGCTTAATACAGTAAAGTAAACAAAATCATTACCTATTCCTCTGTCTTCTTAAGAGGAAAATATGTAAGCCTTTAATTCTCAAAATAAAACCAATTGTCAAGGCCACAACAGAATGACTCTGCCTTCCCCAACCCTCTCAGGTTCATGCCTGGCTGTGTTGCGGCCTCACTGCCCAGCAGGATTAAGGACCTGGCATATTGCTGGCATGGAGTAGGCACTGTAGTGTGATGGCTATTATTATCATTATGACAAAAGCTTACCCCTTCAAGTGCCAAATGATATCAATTTCGTTATCTAATTTTCCATTACAAAAAAACACATTTCACACACCTCTACCTTCTATAAAGAATAAGCCAAATACACTTTCAATTCTTTCTTGACAATTCATTGTCACCATCATAAGAATATCACTTGATGTGCTGGCCCATATGTTGGACCAATAGCCTCAAGCAAGATCGTACCACACTGTCTTTCTTTTTGAGGTCTAATATATATGTAATTTCATGATTATTCTATTTTGTTTCTTCAGTTTCTTCCTATCACTTCTTGCTGGTTTCAAGCAATATAGCAGTAATCTATCTACTTCCATTTTCATTTGGTACACAGCAAAACAAACAATAAAGCTTAAAAACAAAAATTAAGCTTAGTGAAATGGTATGGGAATGAAGAACTTATAGTCATGGAGTATGGACCTGTAGATACTAAAGAAAGGGGAATTTTTGGACATCTGCTCAACTAATTTGTACTCAAGAAAACAGAAGCAAAGCTTGTCAGAATTATGTGTAGGAGAGAAGATACTGAGTGATGGTCTTTTGGTTAGGAACTTCATGGTCTTTTGCAACAACAGCTTCAAGTGACATATGCTCAGAGAAACCAAACAAAACAAGCAAACATGTTAGAGTTGGGTGTGCATGAAGAGCCTATAGACAATTGAGTGAGAACTTCTTAATGGTCATGATGGCAGTAATGGATTACTGTGACACCCATTGCAGTTATTCATATACAATGTTTTTGGTCTTTTTTTTTTCTCAGCTTTTTTTGGTTTAAGGAAAGTCACCAGGCAAATGACACCTGATGAGTGAGTGTTTTGTAGTTTCAGGAGGTACAGTACTGGTGAAAACCAGGTCCATGATGTGAGAAGGTGTCTCAGTCTGTTATCTGTTAGTTTTAACACCATACCTAAAACCGGGTAATTTATAAAGGAAGAGAATTTATTTCTTATAGTTATGGAGGTTGAGAAGTACAAGATTGAGGGGCCACATCTGGTGCGGGCTTTCTTGCTGGTGGGGTCTTCCTGCAAAGTCCTGAAGTGGCACAGGCAGCACATGGAGAAGGGCTTATGTGTGCTTGTTCCTCTCCTTATAAAGCCACTAGTACCACTCCCGAGACAACCCATTACTCCATTAACCCACTATTTCATTAATCCATCAATAGATTAATTCATCCATGAGGACAGAGCCTTCATGATCCAATCACCTCTTACTGGCCCCCAACTCTCAATACTGCCATGTTGGGGATTAAGTTTCCATATGAGTTTTGGAGGGGACATTAAAACTGTAAACAAGGGTTCAGTGATCCAGGCTGCAGTTTTGTGAGCATTATGTTTCTGGTTAATAGGGTTCTGAGGACATGAGTAGAAATGGTGTCTTTATTTCTAGGCAAATATCTAATTGGTCCTTGGATCTGGGGAAAGATCAATCAATTTTCAGGTTTTCAGATCTTACATTGATTTCTGTACTGCAAAGTCATTCTTTGGAATCAAAAACTTTAAAGGATCTTAAAAGGCCCTTTGGAAAACCCTTAGACCTTGCACCAATTGTCTTGGGCATACTTTTAAGCAGTAGTGAAACATGCTTAAGCAATCAATGCCTAATTTCTCTTTAGCACCAACAAGTATTATTTACAGATAACCTCCAGTTAAATGAGAATGTGGTGAGTAGGCTGCCTGAAGAGTCCAAGGACTGAGCAAAGACCACGGGTTAGAGAATAGTTCTTCCTTTTACCCTGCTTTGCCCTGTGGTAAGCCTGGCAATGTCTTGATCCTTGTGTCTTTGTCTCAGAATTTCAAGATTTATTGCCCAACACACTGCTATGAAATCTTTTTTCCTCTCTCTGTTGGAAGATAGAGATTCCAGGTTCCTGCAGGTCATAAAGCAGGATAAAGAAAGGTTGTAGAGAAAGCTTATTTTTACTTCTGTCATGTATACTGAATGTGAAATGTTTATGCTAGCCATTTGGCTTTTATGTTTCTTCTCTGAGGTCTTACTAAGTATGAGGTAAAGTTAGATTATATGCAGTTGCTAGATCATATGTAGATCATGTTAGGAAAGTTGTTCTAGTGATTTAACCTCTGTTATACGTTTTAAAAATAGTTACATGTAATTAAAATAGCTGTGAGGCCCATTCCAGTCTTATACTTTTAGTTTATTTAAATGGAGAGGGAGTGAAGGAGGTGAACATAGACGAACAAAGAACAAATGAAGGACATTATATGATGGCAACTGGATTTACTTAGAAGTTAGTTGAAAAATACTGGTGATGATTATTTTATTATATTTTGGTGGCGAATGCCTGCTCTAATTCCTGGCAAGCACTTCTAGAAAAAGTGTTCAAGAAAGCTTCTCTCAGGGGGTTCTGGTTCAAGATGGCTGACAGAAGCAGCTAGTGTGTGGATCGCTTTCACTGAGAGGTAACAAAATGGTTAGTAAATACTAGTTCTTTAAGTAGATTGTCCAGGAGATCACGCTGAGATTTGCCAAGGAAGCAACTGGACCCACAGGGAACAGCAAAGGTGTTCCAACTTTGGGTACATGCAGTTGGGTGTTGGTTGTGGTGGTGTCAGCTGGTTGGGTCAACCTGACCTCAGACTGTGGGGGAAGTGGTCAGGTGCCAGCAGAATTGGAATGGGTAGGTAATTCCCAAGTCTCAGGACTTTAGATGGTCTACTGGGCAGCATGTACAAGTCATGAAGGGGCTAGACCAGTGTCAGGGTAACCCAGAGTTTGGGTTATGGCTGTGAACCAGTTTTGAGGAGGGGCTGGCTGGTCCCCAGCCACTGGCAGAACTCTCAGGCAGAATGTTTAGATGATAGGAGCCAGAGAGAAGATCACAGGGCTACCTGAAATGCTCAGGTGAGAGTGGGGTGGGTACATTTGGAGCCAGAAGGAGGCAAGTCCCGTTAGCTTGGGAGGAGTGGGAGTCAGGGGTAGGGAGAGGATCTCGTGGTAGGTAAAGAGTCTGGCTGCCTTTCAGTACAGTGGCTGTGGTGCTAAGAGCACAGGAAAGCCCTCAGCCTGTTAGTTCCCTCCCTAGCCTGAGGGTAGGTGGCAGAAATGGAGACAGCAGCCACAGCAATTGTCTCTCAGTCACTTCTGGGAGTTTCCTCCCAGAAGAATGCAGAGCCATCCTGTGATCAGGCAGAGGCAGAGAGGTTTCACTGGGGTCCAAGCCAGAGGGCCCTGCCTGGCAAGGAGCAACAGGGATAGGGTCTGCAGTCTGTTTATCTAGAGGAAAATGGATAAACTCCTGGAAACACCCAAAGCCCCAGTATTGGATCAGAAAGAAATTGAAACCTTGAACAGACCAATAGTGAGTTCTGAAATTGAAGTATTAATAACAAACTTACCAACCAAAAAAAGGCCGGGACAAGATGGATTCATAGTCAAATTCTACCAGACATATGAAGAAGGGCTGGTATCAATTCTACTGTAAGTATTCCAAAGAACTGAGGAAGAGGGACTCCTTCTTAACTCATTCTATGAAGTCAGATACCAAAACTTGGCAAAGACAAAACAAAATTAAAAAAAAAAGAAGAAGAAAGAAAATACAGACCAATATCCCTAATAAACGTAGGTGCAAAAATCCTCAACACACTACTAATAAATCAATCCAGCATCACATCAAAAAGTTAATTCACCTCAATCAAGTAGGCTTTATTCTCGAGGACATTGGTTTGGACAAAGATTTCTTGAGTAATACCATACAAGCACAGGCAACCAAAGCAAAAATGGATAAATGGATTCACATCAAATTAAAAAGCTTCTGCACAGCAAAGGAAACAATCAACAAAGTGAAGAGATAACCTAAATAATGGGAGAAAATATCTGTAAACTATCCAACTGAAAAGAGATTAATAAGCAGAACATATAAGGAGCTCAAACAACTCAATAGGAAAAAATATAATATGATTAAAGAAATGGACCAAAGATCTGTATGGACATTTCTCAAAAGAAGACATGCAAATGACAAACAGGTTTATGACAAGGTGCTAAACATCAAGGATTATCAGAGAAATGCAAATCAAAACTACAGTGAAATATTATCTTACCCCAGTTAATTGGCTTTATCCAAAACACTGGCAATAACAAATGCTGGCAAGGATATGGAGAAAAGAGAACCCTTGTAAACTGTTAGTGAGAATGTATATTAGTACAACTACTAGAGAGAACAGTTTGGAGGTTCCTCAAAAAGCTAAAAATAGAAATATCATATGATCCAGCAATCCCACTGCTAGATATATACCTAAAAGAAAGGAAATCAGGCTATCAGGGAGATATCTGCACTCCCATGTTTATTGTGGCACTATTCATAATAGTTGAGATTTGGAACCACCCAAGTGTTCATCAGCAGATCAATGGATAAAGAAAAAGTGGTTCATATACACAATGGAGTACTATTCAGCCATAAAAGAATGAGATTCTGTCACTTGAAACAACATGGATGAAACTGGAGGTCATTATGTTAAGTGAAATAAGCCAAGCACAGAAAGACAAAAATCACGTGTTCTCATTTATTTCTGGGAGTCAAAAATGAAAACAATTGAACTCATGGAGATAGAGAGTAAAATGATGGTTATGTGAGGCTGGAAAGCATGTGGTGGGGAAGTGGAGTTGGTTAATCGATACAAAAATATAGTTAGACTGAATAAGATATAGTATTTGATAGCATAACAGGATAACTACACTTAACAATAATTTATTGTACATTTAAAAATAACTGAAAGCATATAATTGAATTGTTTTTCACACAGAAAAAGAATAAATGCTTGAGGTGATGAATACCCTATTTACCCCGATGTGATTATTATGCATTGTATGCCTATATCAAACTATCTCATGTACCCCATAAGTATATACACTGGCTATGTGCTCACAAAAGTTTTAAAAAGCATTGTTGAAAGAAATCATAGATGACACAAATAAATCGGAAAACATTCCATGCTCATGGATTGGAAGAATCAATATCATTAAAATGACCACACTGCCCAAGGTAATCTACAGATTCAATGCTATTCCTGTCAAACTACCAACATCATTTTTCACAGAAATAGTAAAAAACTATTCTAAAATTCATATGGAGCAACAACAAAAAAAGAGCCAGAACAGCCAAGGCAACTTTAAGCAAAAAGAACAAAGCTAGAGGCATCACATTACCCAACTTCAAACTATACTACAAGCCTGCAGTAACCAAAAGAGCATGACACTGATACAAAAACAGACACATAGACCAATGGAACAGAATAGAGAATCCAGAAATAAAGCCACATACCCAAAGCTATCTGATCTTTGACAAAGTCAACAAAAACAAGCAATGCAGAAAGGACTCCCTATTTAGTAAATGGTGCTGGAATAACTGGCTACCCGTATGCAGAAGAATGAAACTGGACCATTACCTTTCACCATATATGAAAATTAACTCAAGATGGATTAAAGGCTTAAATGAAGACCTAAAACTATAAAAATCCTAGAAGAAAACCTAGGAAACACTATTCTGCACATCAACCCTGGCAAATAATTTATGACTAAGTCCTCAAAGGCAATTGCAACAAAAACAAAAAATGACAAGTGGGACCCAATTAAACTAAAGGGCTTCTTCAAGGCAAAAGAAATGATCAACAGAGTAAACAGAAAACGTACAGAATGGGAGAAAATATTCACAAACTGTGGATCTGACAAAAGTCTAACATCCAGAATCTATAAGGAACTTAAACAATTCAACATGTAAAAAGAAAATATCCCATTAAAAGTGGGCAAAACATGTAAGCAGACACTTCTCAAAAGAAGATATAGAAGTGGCCAAGGAACATGACAAAATGCTCAATATCACTGATCATTAGAAAAATGAAAATCAAAACCACAATGAGATGCCATCTCACCCCAGTCAGAATGACTATTACTAAAAAGTAAAAAATATTAGGTGTTGGAGAGGCTGTGAAGAAAAGGGAATGCTTACCCAATAATGGAAATGTAAATTAGTTCAGCCACTGTGAAAAGCAGTTTGGAGGTTTTTCAAAGGAGTTAAATAGATCTAACATTTATGCTAGTAATTCCATTACTGGGTATGTACTCAAAGGAAAATAAATTGTTCTACCAAAAAGACATAGGCACTCATATGTCCATCAGAGCACTATTCACAATAGCAAAGACATGGAATCAACCTAGATGCTCATCAATGGTGGACTGAATTTTAAAAAAGTGGTATATTTATATCATAGAATACTACACAACCATAAAAAGAATGAAATTATGTCTTTTGCAGCAACATGGATAGAGCTGGAAGCCATTGTGTTAAGTGAACTAATGCAGGAACAGAAAACTAAATAGTGTATTTCTCATTTATAATTAGGAGTTAGAACTTTGGGTAAACATGGATGTAAAGATGTGAGCAATAGACACTGGGTACTATGTAGGAGGAGGGAGGAGGGCAAAAGGCTGAAAAGGTACCTATTGATTATTATGCTCACTACCTGGGTGATGGGATCAGTCATACTCCACACATCAGTGCCATGCAGTATACCCATGTAACAAACTTGCACATGTACCCCCGAACCTAAAATAAAAATTGAAATTAAATGAAAAAGAAGAAAGCTTCTTTCAGTGAAATATGAATAGTGTCAGGTTACTCTTGTAAATCTTATTTTTTCCTTCCACTTTCAGAGCTCCTGCCCTCATGAGGAATTCCGTTTCATCATATTGCTTGGTCCCCTCTCCCCAGTAGGAGTGCTTATTAAGAGTCTGCTAGACTCTCAATTCATTTTTAGAAAAAGAAGCTACTCTTTTTTTTTTTTTTTTTTTTTTTTTGAGACAGCGTCTTGTTCTGTCACCCAGGCTAAGGCTGGTATGCTGTGGCATAATCACAGCTCACTGCAGCCTTGACCTCCTGGGCTGAATCAATCCTCCTGCCTCAGCCTACCGAGTAGCTGGGATTACAGGTGTGCACCACCATGCACAGCTAATTTTTGTATTTTTTGTAGAGGTGGGGTTTCACCATGTTTCCCAGACTTGTCTTGAATCCCTAGGCTCAAGCAATCAGCCCACTTCGGCCTCCCAAAGTGCTGGGATTATAGGCATGAGCCACCATGCCTAGGCTAGTCTAGGTATTTATTTATTTATTTGAGATGAATTCTCACTCTGTCACCCATTTATTTATTTATTTATTTGAGACAAAGTCTCACTCTGTCACCCATTTATTTATTTATTTATTTATTTGAGACAAAGTCTCACTCTGTCGCCCAGGCTGGAGTGCAATGGTGCAATCTTCGCTCACTGCAACCTCTGCCTCCCGAGTTCAAGTGATTCTCCTGCCTCAGCCTTCCGACTACCTGGGATTACAGGCACGCACCACCACGCCTGGCTAATTTTTGTACTTTTAATAGAGATGAGGTTTACCACGTTGGCCATGCTGGTCTCAAACTCCTGACCTCAGGTGATCAACCCACTTTGGTAGTCTAGGTATAGGAAAGGATTTCATACAGGGAATTGGATGATAAAAAAACAATGTTTGAAGTTCTTATAGATGCTACCTTTACCATAATCACAGAAGCGGGGACTAAGGACACTATACACCTGAATAGACGTCAAGAGAATCCCATCAATGCTGCGATCCAGGGATTATAAAGCTGCTGTTGCTTCTGTGACAACTACCTTTCAACATTCAAAGTACTCTGGGCCCTGGAATGCTGCCGTGGAACTCCTGGTTCCTTGACTTTGCTTGACAGGAGAAAACAGAAGAAACAGCAGGAATATAGACTGTCTCACTCCTGTCTCCCAAGTTTCACAAAAGGCATCTAATTGGATGAAGTTTCCATTCTGAACTTAATTTGAAAAAAGTGTGGGAACAATCATGTTTTAGGTTTCCATCCAACTAGGAGGGTTGAGAGGATTCTGAGTGTAGCAATACGATTTCCACCACAGTAGTCATGCTCTGAATAGTCCCAGCCTTCAGTGGATTAAGGCTTATACCAAAGGAAATAATCTGTAATCATGGAATAATGAAACTTTATCCATCAGTGATTGAAACTCTTTTTTTTTTTTTCTCTTAGTTGTGGGAGGGTTTTTCAGATCTCAACTCATCAATGATCCTCTACAAATTTTACCTTTGGCCTACTGGTGCCTTATGGTTAGGGACATCCAAAAAAGGGCAGTGCTCTTGCTTAATTTTCTATTTCTTACTGCTCAGGCATGCAATATATTGTCATGTGTAATTTTATAATTAAGATTTTCAAGACCAGGCACGGTGGCTCACGCCTGTAATCCCAGCACTTTGGGAGGCTGAGGCGGGTGGATCACGAGGTCAAGAGATCGAGACCATCCTGGCCAACATAGTGAAACCCTGTCTCTACTAAAATATAAAAATTATCTGGGTGTTGTGGCGCATGTCTGTAGTCCCAGCTACTTGGGAGGCTGAGGCAGGAGAATTGCTTGAACCTGGGAGACGGAGGTTGTGCCACCGTGCCACTGGACTCCATCCTGGTGCCTGGCGACAGAGCAAGACACTATTCGCAAAAAATAAAAATAAAAAAGATTTTCAGGTCCTCACTTTCTTCCATTCTAATGGAACACAACCTTGAGTGTACATAATGGAAGGTGCAAAGGAGGCACGTTTGTGCTGGCTGTATCAGTTTGTGTTGGAAAGCTCTGAGGGACACCACCTACGGCTCTGGCCAAGGCTGCAGCCATCCAAGAACTGGCAGGAAGCCCACCAGACACTTTCACCTGACATGCCCCTCAGGATGAATCCTGCAGGTTTGGTTCCTAAAGGCTTAGAAAGAGGCTCTTGCAGAAGAACAGCAGCTCTGTTCTTTGTAGAAACAACTACTGTTCTGCATACAGAAAAGGCAGAGCTCTGTACAGGATATTCACCAATTCCTCTGGCATACTGAAGATGGGATCCCTGCCATGAAACAGTGAAATCCTTCACTTCCAGTTCCCTCAAGCATCCCTGTCATGATAAAAGCCAGGGACAAACATTATTGATCATTTTCTATCACTCAAAGAGCAAATGCAGGGAGGGGGAATGCAAGGAGGGATTTCTCTTTGTTGAGCACTGAGAGAACATGATAAATGGTTACAGGGAAGGCTCTGTGTTCTGAAAGTCTTATAGCTATTCTCAAGAACCACACTGATTATCCCCGAATGGATGGTGGGAGGACATCTCATCAGTGCTGTCAGTCAGACAGGGCTGCGTCAGGGGTAACTCAGCTTTCCTCTGCTAATGTAGCCAGAGGAAGAATGCCAGAGAAGGAATGATCTTTCATTTAAGTGAATTGGAGGATATTTACTAAATGGAAATCAATCCATTTTGAAATTTAAAAAAGATCTGAGTTAGGATCCTTTCCTGAACAATAAAATCAATAGGGAATTCAGGCAAGAATTACTTTAGGATTATTCTTTGTGGACCCTCTCCCTTCTCTGGGTGCCTCCTTTTTCACCTTAAAGTCTAATCTGAATTCTCTTCTCATGGGGACTTTCTAATGGTCTTACTCCAAGCTTTGACTTGACATTTTCACAAAGTCCTGACCAACAGCCTTATCTTGGAATATCAGGTGACTTGACAAGCTATAGAGAAATCCTCATTTGGCACTATTGTATAGACCTCTATTACATAAGTCTGTGTAGTTAATTGTCACCAAAGCAATTTTAAGCATGGACTAGATTAATAAATGAGCATAAATAATATGAACTTAATAAGCATGATGAATGTTCACAAACCTGGCTATGTGTATAGCAATGTGTTGATGCAGATGTTGAAATCATGTTCTAAAAACCTAGGAAAAGCTGGTTATCTCTTGGTGGTCAAAAGATTAAAGACAAATCTAGGCATAGAACTACTGGAAGAGAAGAATGAAAACAATGAGTGATCTTGTGTTATGCCTCCTGTCCCAATAGAACTATCAATTCCACTCCCTTTGACTCTCAGAAGGATACCAGGATTGACAGTAAATTCTATTATGAATACACACATTACCAGTCTAGGCATATGGTGAATCATCATAAACTCTGTGACTACAGTCTACATGCGTGGTCAGTCAGTATATACTCTGTGATAGTACCATCATGAGATGAAACCTAGTACTATAAAGGACAGGAAAGACAGACTACCCTGGAGGCAGAAGGAAGAAGAAAGTCCCCATAAGAAGAGAAAACTGCTGAGAGGCAAGCACTTTCTTGATTCCATATGCAGCAGAATCTACAACTCACCTGACAGCTGAAATAAATGCATCATATATGAGAGGTATGTAAAATGTTTAATGAGAGTCTACAATTTTTTAGGAGACATACATATTTAACACTATTCAGCCTTTGCTAAGTGCAATTGTTTGGCTTCCAGAGAATAGAGAAATGAATAAGGAAAGGACCCTGCCCTGAGGGGATACTAGATCTGCTTCCATGTGCTCCTCAAAAAATGATGTGCTTTGAGTAGTCCTAGCCTGTCATGGATAAATAAAGCTTATGATAAAGGAAAAAATCTCTAAAAATGAACATTATTCAGGTGGGCTTCAAACCCTCCTCAATCTTGTAATATTTTTCACATGCTTGAATCATAGGAAATGCTGACTCCCTACTTCCTTTAAGGACCATGTCATATATTCAGAAAAGGTCTTGGAACCCTGTTTTGCTTGATGGAATATCAAGATAAAATGGAATTTTTAAGCAATTACCTAGATCTTTCTGTGTAATAGCTTTGAATTTTCTGTAATGATATAAATGTTCTATAGCTGTGGTGTCTGATGCCATAGTCACTAGCCACATGTGGTTACTAAACACTGACATTGTCTAGGGCAACTGAGGAGCTGATTTTGTCAAATTTAGATATAAATTGCTATATGGCTAGTGGATACCATTTTGGACAGTGGAGATTCTTGACTTTTTTTTTTTTTTTTTTGGTGCTGCTTAACTGAAACAGTCAAGGTTTTTGACTGATTTTTATTTCTTTTTATTTAGATGTTTTTGGCACCATCGGCAATAATGTGTCCTAAATGAAACTGGGTATATCACAGGGAATGACAATTCATCAATTTTCATTTGCAATGGAGAAAATGTATTTGTTCACTCAATCAAAAGAGATTTGTTGAGCATTACTGTGTGCTGGGCACGGTAATAGACTATGACAAACATAAACCTGGCCCCCAACAATCACAGGGCCTATTGGTTAATTCATCGGTGATGGTAATGGGTTTCATTTGGTCCCTGTATTGAAGCCATTTTTTCCCACTTTACTTCTTCCCTTTCTCAGTCTCCAAATCTGATGTATCAGAAGCTCCTGGTTGCTGAAGCCTTATGGTAGACATAGGTCAGGCAATAGGTCTGTTTTATAGAAAGAGGACTCCCATGTCCTAATGTGACTAAGAATACAGAATGTTTAATTTCCTGTCCATTAAAAATGAGCAGCCCATGTGGGAGAGATTAAGTGGCATTTCTCATACAGATTACTCACTGGTTGAGCTATCATTTACAGAAATAAGTAAAAGATTTCAACATGATGGCACGGATTTCATCTATTTTCTTTCCCAATATCATTACTTTGGAAGAAGGTGTATGCTATGCTTGCAGTTTGCCCTCTGAAGCCATCAAACATTGTAGATGTGATTAGCAAGGATTATTTAAATATGGTCATATATCTTTATCTTTTTGGTCAATCACAATTTCTAGTTATCTTTTAAATAAAATGTAATAAAAATGTAACCCAAATGACTCCAAATCCTTTGGCCTTTTGAGACCATTCTTTTATTTAATATTCAAATAAAAATGATAGAAGCTCCCATTCTACATAACAGCAAATTCTAGTTTTAACACACTATTCTTTTTCAGTTTTAACTTCTTCTTTTTTTTTTGGTAATTCATGCTAATGTTCCTTGAAAGGCTTGGAAAAGGAGAAAGGGATGTTTGGAGATATTCTTAAAAAGCTCTGGGCAACTGGTACCATTATTCTAGTGGGCCCTGATTTTTATCTTTCTAGGAAAACACTGTGTCATACTTGGGTACCTGGTTAGAACTTAGGGTTGTCACTTAACTGAGGACAGAGTGAGAAGAATTCAGTTCTGGGGATATGTTTTCATGCAGCCTGGATAGTTCTGCATGATCCAGGGTCCTGGAAAATTGTTGTTGGAAGAGGGCTTGGAGACCTATCTGTAGTTTTCATGGAGGTTGGGGACAGGTAAGATCATCTTCATCCATCTTAGGCACCAGTTCATGAGGTGGCTAACCTCTATGTTGCTTTAATTGAGATAATATCTAAATAGTGAAAAAAAATTGATTATTTTTCAATTGTAAAAAAATTAGATACAGATTATAAAAAAATTCAAGAAGCATAGAAAAGTATGAGAAAGCAGAATTATTAAAAAGTCCAGAAACAACCACCATTCACATTTAGGTGACCACCGTATGTAATATCTCTATGCTTATTGGTGCACATCTGCACATGAGACCATTTAAAATTTTTGGATTTTTTTCATTCTTTATTTCTCTCTTAAAATTTTTTATTTCCTTTTTCTCTTTGCTTTTTCATTCCTTCCTTTCACACCAGCGAACAATACTAATAGCCTGTGTGTCTTCTTTTATAATTTTCTCCAAGCTCATATGATCACAGGAAATCACATCAGACATAAATCTACTCAATTGGAGGAGTTTGTTAATTGCATTAAAAGGGCTTTTAAATTGCATTAAAATTGCTCTTCTTAATTTTGCTCTTCTTCTAGCAATGCTTAAACAACATTTTTCCTAATGAGTTCAAATACCATCTAATTCAGTATTTTTAATGACTGGTTAATAATATCCGTAGAGGTTTCCAAAATTTCTACATTCATGGTACTCTTGGTGGCTTACCCATTTTTTTCATATCGTCTATAGGCCAAAAGAAATACTAATACTTTCATTTATTAAATAGCTAAGTTCATACAACTTAAAATATTTATGCCCTAACAACTCAGTAGCATTTGAAATAGAAAACATGTAAATCAGAAGAAAATATAATATTTTAATTTAGTTTTTAAGCAACCACAATTTTTAATAGTGTGTGTGTAGCTATTGGGTACTGCAAAACTTTTCAAACTTTAGAATCACACTAATTTCATTCCAAAGTTTGGAAGCAACACCACCTTCATTGACTGTCCCACACTGGTTTTTGTATGATACTTGCTTTATATCACAGAAGCTGCTGGTTCCTAAGTTGTGGCAACAGCAAAAAGAAAGTAATATGATATAATATTGAAACTATCAACTACCTTAAGCTACTAGTTCATGCATTGTCCAAAAGATGTCAAATATTTTTTTCCTAGAAAATTTTGAACTCCAGGGCTCAAATGATCCTTCCACCTCAGCCTCCCTAATACAAGGAGCTGGGATGGCAACCTCATGCCATCGCCCTGGCTTGCCTCTTATAAAATATGTATATAACTGATAAACCTGTATTGAATCTGTTCAAGTAAAAGGGAAGTCACAAATTACCAATATCAGGAGTGCTAGAGAGTTATCACCATAGACTCTCAGGATAAAAGCAAAGAACATTATTAAACAATAATAAAGGTTAATAAAGTATTATTACGATCAAGTTTATGTCAACAAATTTAAAATGTAGATTGCATGTACAAATCCCTTGAAAGATACAAGTTACCAAACAGACAAAAGTGACAGTCAACCAAGGAAACTGAATACGTAACAAAAATTTTTCCCACACAGAGAACTTGAGATCCAGATGGTTTCTCCAGTGAATTCTACCAAAAAATTTAAGAAAAACAAAAACAAAAACAAAAACAAAACAAACCAATATATACAAACTTGTGTTACACGTTCAATTCATTTTATAATTCAATAATTTAGAATTCGCCTGGTACTAAAATCAAACAAAGTAATCACAGGAAAAGGAACCTGGAGATCACTACACTTAATTGCATGTAAATTATGTCACAACAAAATTAATTAAAATAATTTAAAAGTAAAATGACATGTCAGATGGTGATAAGTTCACCAGAGAAAAGTACATAAGGGAAGAGAAATGGAGGAGGCTGGGTGAGGTGAGGATGCTACTTTAAGTTGGTTACGGAAGGCCCAAGAATGTTACTTTCGAGGAATAACCTGAAAAGGAGAGGAAAGAAAAAGTTTACATGATATAAGAAAGTACACAGAAAGCAGCACTTTACTCAAAATCATCAGAAATACCAAGGTTTAGCATTTGGTTAGAAAGCTTCCAAACATACATTTATGTTTACAAAATCAGACAAAAAGCTTGGATACACAGGTGGTAGGCAAACAGATAAATAAGAATAGTTTTATAAATAAGAATAGTTTTATAAATAAGTATCATACTACACATGCCTTTTAAATGTGCTTCATTGATCATATTTGAATTTGCTAGAATAAAATAGGCTTAAGGAATTGTTGAATTGTAGATAATTATTTAAAAACAAGATCATACAATTATCATGAATTGAAGCTGTACTTTGCAATAAGAGTCTTCTCCTTGCTATAAAAATATTTTCTTATACCTTCCCATTTTATTAGTCATAAAATTATTTTATTTTGTCAGAGCATATACTATTTTTTTAAAATAGAAAAACAGGAATGAATTAACAAAAAGTTTGACAGTTAAAACAATGCCTTGCATAAAATGTGCCACATTATTTCGGGAGTATGATTCTGGGAATCAGATATTATATGTTATCTTCCTATTTTTCCAAGTGTATTGTGGTATAATTTATATACTATCAGATACAACCATTTTAACAGCACTCACAGTTTGATGAATTTTGACAAATGTATACACACATGTAATCACCACCATATTCAAGATGTAGAACATTTCCATCACCCCTAAAATTTCCCTTCTTCCCCTTCCCAGCCAATCACCATTTCCTCACCCATACATCCACTGATCTGCTGCACTGCTGTGATTGTAGATTATATTAATTTTCTAGAGTTGCCAACAATTATAACCATACATTATATGCTCTTTTATCTGCCTTCTTTTTGGGACCTATCTCCATGTTGTGTATGTCAGTAGTTTGTTTCTTGTTTATTTCTGAGTAATAGTCCATTGTATTAACGCACGACATTGTGCTTATTCACTTGATGGACATTTTGGCTGTTTGCAGTTTTTGTCTTTCATAAAAAAAAAAGAATCTGTGAACAATCTTGTACATATCGTTTTGTGGAAATATGTTTTCATTTTTCTAGGTAAATACCTAGAAGTGTTATTGCTATATTTTATGATAAGCATATGTTTAATTTTATAAGAAGCTGCCAAACCATTTTCCAAAATGATTGTAACAATTTACATTCCCATCAATTATTTATGACAATTCCACTTGTTCCACATTCTCCTGAACACTTGGCATTGTCAGTTTTTGAAATTTTTAGCCATTCTGCTGGTGGTGTACTTGTGTATCACTGTGGTTTTGATTCACATTTCCCTGATGACTAATGATCTTAGCTTCTTTTGATGTGAGTATTGACCATTTGTATATCTTCTTTTGTGAAATGTTTGTTAAAACCTTCTGCCTGTATTTTAACTGCTTGTCTTCTAACATTGACTCATAAGAGTTCTTATGAATTGTAAGATTTATACATATCTGATACATATTTAGACATCAGTTTTTTGTCAGATGTATGTATTATGACTATTTTCTCCCAGCCTGTGGCTTTTCTTAAAAACAGCAGGAGCATTTAGCTTTGTGAAGTCCAATGTTTCATGCTTTTTGTATCATATCTAAAGAAATCCTCACCAACTCCAAGGTCACAAAGATTTTCTCCTGCGCTTTTTTCTGTAACTTTTTTAGTTTTAGCTTTTATGTTTAGATCTATGGTCCTTTTCAAGTTAATGTTTGGGTATGGTGTGAGATCAAGATTTATTCTTTTTATCCTTTAGGAGTGTTCAGTTGTTCCAGTACCATTTGTTAAAAAGATTGTCCCCTTCTCATTGAATTGCCTTGGAACTTTTGTCAAAATCAGTTGATCACATGCATATGTTTCTATTTCTGAACTATTCTGTGGCATTGATCTGTGTGTTTATCCTTATTCCATTACCACACTGTCTTAATTATTGTAGTTGACATTAAGTCTTGAAAGCAGGTAGTGTGAGTTCTCCCAATTTATTCTTCTTTAGAATAGTTTTGGCTATTCAAGATCCTTTACATTTTCATTTAAATTGTAGAAAAACTTGTCAGTTTTGAAAAATGCCCCCTGGTAGTTTGATTGGTGTTGTATTGAATTTGTATATCCACTTGGAGAGAATTGGAATTTTAATGATACTGACTATTCCAATACATGAAATTGGTAAATCTCTCCATTTATTTGGATCTCCTATAGTCCTTTCAGAAGTGTTTTGTAGTTTTCACTGTAAATTTTTTCCTTTGTATTTCACATTTGTTAATGTTTTTGTAAACAATTTCTTTTGTTAATTATTTGAATATAGAAACAATTGCTTTACTTATTGAACTTGTATCCTGTGATCTTGTTTAACTCATTATTTCTCACAGGATTTTTTTTTTGTAGGTTTCTCTAAATTTGGTACTTACATTGTATCACCATCTGTGAATGAAAGCAGTTTTATATCTTTCTCTCCAACACGTATAACTTGTGTTTATTTTTCTTACCTTATTGCATTGACTTTGACATCCAGTACAATGTTGAATAAAAATGATGGTTGTGAACATTTTTGCTTTGTTTACAATCTTGTGGGAGAGCATTCATTAATTCATAAACAAATATGATGTTAGCTTCAGGATATTTATACATGGCTTTGATCAAATTCCTTGTCTTCTATAAAAACTGAGAATTTTTACCACAAATTTGACTTTGTCAAATGCATTTTCTGCACCTGCTAAGATGTTCTACTTTTATTTTTCCTATGGTATTTTGTTGAATTGCATTGATTGAAATATTGAAATAGTAAACAAACTTTGCATTTCTGGGATAAATTCTACTTGGTCAAGAAACAATACTTTGTTCATATTACTGGATGCAATTTGTGACTATTACAGTGTTAAGGATTTGTTTTGTCTATGTAGATTATGGACATTAAATTAATCTCTAGTCTCCTTTTCCTTTCCTATAATGTTTTCATCTTTTTTTTTTTTTAAATCAGGATACTGCTAGCTTCAGAAAATGAGTTGGGATGGGTATTTCCTTCTTAATCTTCTAAATGAATTTGCATAATTTTCATTTCAGATATCTCATTTTTCTTCTCTTGCAATCCACTCTGTTTTATTTTTTAAACCTTCCATTTTTCTCCTCATTACATTCATGTTTTTCTTTAAATTCTTAAGCACATTTTAAAGTGATTTTGATTATTCTTGTTACTTATTCCACCTTATCATTTCTGTATCTGTTTCTGTCAAATTACCTTTTTCCTTGGGTTACATTTTCTTCTAGTTTTGCATGTCTATCAGTTTTTTGATTGGATGTTAAACATTGTAAACACTTTATTGTTAAGTGCTGGATTTTGTTGTATTTCTTTAAAGGAAGTTAATTTTGTTCCATCAAGAAATTAAACTACTTGTGATTCAGTTTGATCTTTCTACGTTTGTTTTAAAATTTTTTGTGCCTTTTGAGGATGTGTTTAAAGTTACTGTTCCTGCAGTACCAGTTTAGCCCTAAGTAGGCTTTTTTGGGGTCTCTAGTAAATTTCATATGCATTTAACAATACCATTCTGCCCTAGCTAGGGGGAACTTGAATAATTCTGACTCTGAATTAGCTATGGATATTGTTTGGCTTCTACTTCTTTGTAATTTTTCTTTTTCTACATGTTGTTCTTTGAATAGTCTTGTTGAATTTTATGCCATGCATGGGCAGATTATTATTCAGTCAAAGACTCAAAGAGACTCCTATTCAAATACCGAGATCCCTTTTTCTAAATAGCCATCTTCTCTGCAATATTCTACCACGCAAATTCTAGTTACCTGGGCAACCCTAAACTCTAATCTCTGTCTCCTCAACTCAGGGAAAACTTCTCATACTTCTATCAGGTTCCCCATATCTGCACTCATGGGCCATAAATTGTCTACAGGCTAAAAGTGGAGGCTATTGTAGGATTCAGCTATTTCCCTTCTTTCAGGGATCACAACCCCTTATTGAATTTGTCCAATGTCCAAACGCTTTTATTTTATGTATGTTTGGCCAGCTTTCTAATTGTTCTTAGTTACAGAGTACATCCACGTTCTTTTACTCCCTCATGAATGTAAGAAAAAACGATAATATTCAATAATAATCAGGATTTGTCATTGATGTTTCTCTGTTCATTTTTTGGGGGGAGGATGTGGTGTACCTTTTTAATCTGAAGGTTTTGATATACAGATTTTATTATTTCAAGGATTATTTTCTGTATTCTATTTCTAAACAATTTTGGGGGGCATTCTATTTGTTGGGTTCACTATTTTTGGGACATCAAATATCCTCAATGTGAGATTTTCTTTCTCTGACTTCTATGTCTTTTTTTTTTTACAGCATTTGTTTTACTCTGTTTTCTATTAATTTATTGTTATTGGATTAAACCTTCCAACTGTTTCTATTCGAGTATTGGTTTTGTCTGTCCTGTTCAGGTAATTTCTAGTTTATAGACAAAGTTATTTTGATCTCTTTTTATTTCCTTAGCTTTACAATTTCTATTTTTCTTTCCCTTCTGTTACTTTGTTTTTCATTTAGACTTTAAGGTCTTGTTTTACTGAATTCATATTTAGGAAGTAGATCTATAAAGCTCAGCACTTGCAGGCAATTTGTTTCCATATTCCATTATTATCCAGATTGGGTTATTTGACAGTTCTTGCTTACTTTCTGAATTATTTGCTTCCTGGGAATGAATTCTCCTTGGTATCTCTCTCACTTTATTTGAGAATTGTTTTTCTTCTCTGGTTTGAAGTCCAAATATTTCTTTCCATTCACATTTCTGAAGCCTGTTTATAACTTGACCTAAATGTTAGTTACTTAGAGAGGTTTTCTCTTATTCTCTTATCTAAATTAGGATTCCACCGTTATTCTCCAGCTCTGAAACCTGGTCTTTTTCTTTATAGCATTTATTACAGTGTGTGATTTTGATCATAATTTGAGAAAGAAAACTCCTTCTATCTTTGATGTAATTTTTCCTCACACCCCAAAAGGTCTGCCAGTGCCATCAAGGGTTTTTTATTTTTAGCATTAGAAATTTCATCATTGTAACTTGCTATCTGGTGAATAAAAAGCAATTACTGTGAAAGTTTCAGAGAGTTTTAAAGAAAAATAACTCATTTATAAACAGTACAGATAATATAGCTTGCTTGAGGCATGAATAAATGTCTAAATGTCATTGGAAGATATTGATTTTCATAGCTAGTTTGTTTGATCCTTTCTATTAAAGTCCTTAACCAGTGCTAAATGATCAATATCATTTAAGAGTGTGCTCAGAACATCACAAAAAAGATGACCAAAAGGACAAAAATTTATAGATAAAATGAAAATCTGATGCTCTTTTGTGGTCCTGTCTGAAAATGATATTTTATTCTATGCCCCAAATGTACTCCATGCAAATTCTGAAAATTTCTGCCTTCATCTTTTTCAGACTTTTTATACACACACACACACACACTCTCTCTCTCTGTCTCTCGCTCTGTCTCTCTCACGTATATATAGCTATAGAACTACTTTTTATTTTGTGTACAGCTTAAGAGTTGTGACCAGACAAAACATGAGAGGAATTTACATGCTTGAAGTCAAAACATTTTACACTTTTAGCGATATATAGAGCCAATGGAAAATAATTTGAAAAAAAAAAATCCCACAAAATTTAATCAGACAGAAAAGTGGCTAAATCCAACCTGGGTAAATGATTCAAAATACCATTTGCCCCAACTAAGTCACTATAAAAGAGCCCAGGTTCTATTCCAAAGTAGAATCATTTTGGAAGCAAAGAATATCTTTTGTTTAACAATGATGCATTCCTCTTAGAGTATAAAAGCTTCTGGGATGCCAAAATGGGTTATTTGAAACTTTTGTTGCTTTTTGAGAAAGTAAATCCTAAAGATTGCATTAAAATCTTTGGCAAGTCAAATGATTTCTAATGATTTTTTTCCAACAAAACTGAAAAAGAATTAAATCAAGATATCTTGTAGATTGTTACAAATTATTTTTAAAGCTAGACCAGCAGGTGCATTCTGGCATTTAACTCAGAAGTAGTTTAAAGAATTGTGATATCACAATGAAAAAACTTCTTCCATTCCCATTCTCACTTTTTTATGTGAATGAAGCTTCTCAACTCTTACATCCACTAAAACAACAACTGCAAGATAGTATGAGAATTGCTACTTTTTCTTTTTTATTTTAGTAGTAGGTAAGAATTATCTATGGATGCTGGAACTGATTAAAAAATATCTTATCCATCTTGTTAAAAGATGCATTTCCAGTAAAAATCAACTGTCTATATTTTATAATTAACAAAAATGTAATAATACATATAAAATAATAAAACATTTATGTTTAATCAATTCTATTATAAATATTTGTAATGATAATTCATTTTAGAAGAAAATTTTATAAAGTATTATAGATATGAGAAATGAAAATATGTATTCATCTATATTTTCAAGAAGAATAAAATGGATGAGTAAAAAACTCTCAACAATAAAATGTAATGAATTATGATGAAATTCAAGGGAAATAGAACAATGTAAGATTTTTTACAGTTAAAGAAGTGCCTGCTCCTTTATTTTTGAAACGGATGATATCATTATCAAATTGCTATGGCATTTAGAGTCCAAATGCTGTATTTAAAAGAGCAAGATATTGGGATGCCAAAGCAGGCACATCACTTGAGGTCAGGAGTTCAAGACCAGCTTGGCCAAAGTGGTGAAACCCCATCTTTACTAAAAGCACAATAATTAACTGGGCATGGTGGCATGCCCCTGTAACACCAGCTACTTGGGAGGCTGAGGCATGAGAATTGCTTGAACCTTGGAGGCAGAGGTTGCAGTGAGCTTAGATTGTCCCACTGCACTCCAGTCTGGGCAACAGACTGGAGTGCAGACTCCATCTGGAAAAAGAAAAAAGAGCAATGCAATAGCTTAAAATGTCAATATTTATAATATATGGAAATGTTTATATTTTATGTTTTACAACCATTTAAATTTAGGAGAAACATTTTAGATGTCACCAAAAAAAGGTTAGTGAGCAAAATTATTTGAAGATCACCATACTAAGCTATGCAGACTTGTAATAATCTCAATTAGTTTAACTTTTATAATCTGAAAAAGTAGACATAATTATACCAAATTTACAGAGTACTGTGAGAGTTAAATGAAATAATAAATGCAAGCATCATAGCAATAAAAAAAGGTCTCAATGAATGTAAAGTTCTGGTCCTTCTCATTTGTCAAGTAAAGACTCCAAGTTGAACTGATCCTTCTAAGAAAGATGATGTGAAGCCAGACCCAGCTCCAGTTAGAGGGATTATGGAAGCAACACTTTGGGTTAGCAGCCCTGGGGTAAGGTGTAGGAACAGGCCAAAAATTCCAGAGAAATGAAGGAACTTATTTGAGTACCACTTAATCAGGGCAGGACTGGAACAGTAAACCAATTTCTCACTTCTTCATATACAAAAAAATTTCCTATGTGCCTGATGCAGTGTGTTAAACCCACTTCAATCATTATATAGTTTAACCCCATGAAAAAACTAAAACAAAGTTTTTCCAATGAGATTTTCTCTGGTCCACTACATTCAAACTGCAAGTTCTTTCCCATTTCTTGCTTAATTTTTCCATAATACGCAACATCTGACGTTTTATATATTTTATTTTTTATTTGTCTGTCTCCTACTAGAATGTAGGAGGGTAGAAATCATGTGTTTTGTTTTCTGTAATATATCCACCACCTGGAATAGTGCTGAACATGTAGTAGGTGTTTACCTAATTCAGTGTATCAATAAATATTTTTTAAAAAGTAAAAATATTTAAGGGGACAGTGTTTATGAACCAAGTAAAAATTCATGAAATAAATGTAAGAACAAAAATGTGGACAAATAACAGTGTTGAAGGGGCCTGTCTGAAGGGTAATAATAAATCAGTTTCATTCTGGAAAAATCTTTCCAGTGCTTTCAAAACTCTGTTTTGTACTTTGTTCAGGTAGAGTTAATATTAGTGCTCCATGAATAAAGGTTCTATAGTAAAATGAGCTTGAGAAATCATTTTGGAAATACATGACATTAAATGACTGAAAAAAACATAAATGAAAATGTAATCTTAAATTTTGTTTAAGAGGAAGTGAACTTAATTGTGCAGAATACATTTTTCTTCACTTACTTTTAAACATTTTCCATAAAATATTAGCTTATGAATTTCCGCTTTTTAGGCATACCTCAGTTCTATGTTCTTAGTGACATCTTGCTGAAAGCACCGCTCTTAGTATGTTACATGAGGCTAGAGAGAGTCATAACTGAAAGGACAGACTAAGTGAATGGTGGCTTGGAGCACCAGCCTATAAGGAGACTAAGACATCTCTAGACCATTGGAAATATGACACCAGTTCATTCTGTTTTCCACTACCAGATGGAAAATGGCAAAATGCACATGGTTCTCATTTCTGCTGAAAGAGTTAGTGCCCTCTAAATTAAAACAAAAAGACCCTCCTTGCTGGTGTCAATTGCGATGGCTGTGCTCCTCACTAACACGTGGCTATTTAAAATTTTTAATTTTCTATGTTTTAAATTAACATTTCTGTTTCTCAGCTCTTATATTAGCCACACTTCAAGAGCTCAAGAGCCGCACGTGGCTAGTGGTTACTGTACTGGATAGCAAAGAAACAGAACATTGCCACCATTGGACAAAATTTGTATAGGGTGTACCACTAACCCCAAACCAACCAGCTGACAAGCCTTAAGTCAGTTGTCATAGTCAATTAAAATTCCCAAACCATTAAAATGCCTGGTATTGTGCTTTTTACTAGGAATAAGTGATTCACTTTGTTGTTGAATTTTTCATTTCTTTAAAACACCTCTCAAGAAGTAATTTTAGAAAAAAAAATCACAATTTCAAATACTTTAAATAAATGAAAAATGTCACATTAAATATAGCTTTTTTTTTTTTAGCATAAAAAGCCATACTTTTTTTTGGAAGAATAGTTTTATTGTATCCCTGCTAAATAATATTGAACAATTTTACAAAGAATTTTGGCTTAACCCAGTGTCATATTTTTAGCTTCTCTGTATTCTCCATTCTACCCTTTTCTGGGTGGGCTCTATCTTCCTCAACCTCAGTAAGGAATAATAAGAGTTACTGAAGTTTTAGGCTTGTGTTATTTCTGGAAATCCAAATTATTCACTACTGAAGTTTTAGGCTTGTGTTATTTCTGGAAATCCAAATTATTCACAAGAGCTATTTGGAGAGCAAGTTTTGTAATAAACAATCCATGGCATTTCTCCTGCATAAAAGCTGAGTAGCACAAGAAAACCAATAAAGATTCACAAACGTTTGGCTTATTCATTCTGGTCATAACCATATGTGTAAAAGAGGCAACTGGCAGGCCAAGAAATTCTCATCAATTAAAATTGGCTTTGGGAGGCCAAGGCGGGCAGATCACAAGGTCAGGAGTTAGAGACTGGCCAACATAGTGAAACCCCGTCTCTACTAAAAATACAAAAATAAGCCTGGAGTGGTGGCATGCACCTATAATTCCAGCTACTCGGGAAGCTGAGGGAGGAGAATTGCTTGAATCAGGGAGGTGGAGGTTGCAGTGAGCTGAGATTGCACCACTGCACTCCAGTCTGGGTGGCAGAGTGAGGCTCTGTCCAAAAAAAAAAAAAAAAAAAAAAATCCTCTTTTGTTTCTTGCTATAATTATTCTCATAAACATCTCAGTCATCATCCTCGGCACACACTTTTTCAAAATCTGTCTCACATATGCCCTTTCTAGTGCTAGGAAAATATGAAAAGTGTAGTATCTTTCTTTTTCTCATGCCATTGATTTCAATTGTCTTGCTGGCTGAGACATATTTTTCATGCTTATTGAGTTAAATTACCTCTTTCTACTGAGTTAATTCATTCTATCATAAAACACAGCATGCAAAATATTCCTTACGATGACCTCATAATTATGTATTTTACATAATATCTTTTACAAAATGCTTTTCTCTATGTATTCATTAGTTTGACAATTTCTTGTTATTTTAATGTAATATATTTCCTCTTGACCAGCACCTTGGGAACTGGGATTTCTTGATCAGGCCTTGGGAAAAGTGCATATGAATAGAAGCTTGAGAGATAAATTGTCACTAACAAATAAAACATAAGACAAATAAATGTAGCATCTTGAAATTAGATCCCCAAAAGCTAACTATACATATATACAGAAGGCCTGGGGGAGACATGGCTCAGTAGATATATTTGTTAAAAATATTTGGTGATTTTAGTGATTCTTGATTTTGACATATATTAGGAAAATGATAGTGTAGTGGATACCAATTGGGATAACTGTCTGACTATCCCCTCTTCTCTCTGAGAACAACAATAACACACAGGGTTAGGCCTCCATTGGTCATGTCTGAACTAAATTACCTGCAGCAAACTTGCCCAGGTGGCCTGATAAAGACTGGCCAGCCAACTTCTGTGCCCAAGATTTGTCACTCAGAAATAAGGAGAGTTTGTTAATGATGTGAGATATGGCACCTGTCAGTACTATATTTCCCAACATGAGAGTCTTGGAAGGATTTATGGCCTTCAGGTTGTAGTCAACTAACTGTTAGATCAGTTTGCCCGTTCTGTGCAATAAAATAACATGTAGCCATTTATACCTAGTATTCCATTATTGGAAGGCTAAGCTTGTGGGAGTTACTTATGTCCTACTGGTGAAAGTCGTCACCGAGGTCTGATTTTTTCACACACAAAAATTGCAACCTCTAGCAAAAAAGGAGTTAAAATCTGAGTTATTGTTTTCTGTACAAACTTCTTCCAAAATTCTTTACTCTCTATCCTTCAAAATCTCTTGTCTTTTCTATGACTTTTTTTTAATCTAAGTTCATTTGAGTTGGCTTTCTATCACTTACAACCAAAGTTGAGAATAAATATTGTTGTCAAGGAGCTAATGTAATCTTAGTCTACAATATTGTAAGTAGTTAGAACAAGATGAATGATACTTTTATTTTAAACTGTTGCAATATAGTGATTCTGGATGTCAAATTTGATGGTGAAGAGATTCAAAGTCACATCATATAAAAAGAGTTTGAAGGAATTAGGAATTTAATTTAGAGAAGAGACTCCATTGGAATGATAGCCTGCTATGTGGCTATTAGATTTGTTTAAATTATCTAAAGTCCAACATGACTAAATCTCTTCTATTTAATACCTGCCTAGTAGATAGCTGACATATTCTTGATGCATCCAGGGATTTAAAAATGATTCAGCCAATAGCTATTGAGTACCCACTGTGTGCTAACTACTGTACTAGGATGTGTTTTGGCAATGAGGATAGATATTATCTCTATCCTTGTGGCAACTATGGTCTCTCTAAGGAATTAACTACCACTTGACACATCCTATCTTTAGATAATTCAGAAAATCCTTCCTGGGACCAGTGGAAAAATCTTATAGAAATACATGATCTATTTGAATTGTTTGAAAATGGCTAAATCTAAAAGAGACCAGATATTTAGAAAGATTTAGATAACATCCAATCTTGAGATTATATGAAAATAAGGATACCTTTTATACAAGTGGTTTCTAAATTTTGGACTGCAGACCACAAGGAATCCAAGGAATTATTTGAAATGGTTTAGGAATTCACATGTATTTAGTAATAATTTCAGATTAAATAAGTAATAGTGCTACCACTATTATGTAAGTGTCCATTGAAATTTTCATCCATTCATGCATTCATCATTCAATATATAGAAGATCTAGCAGGTTCTAGACATTGTTTTAAAAGCTGGAAGAAAAATCCAGAACAAAAAACATTTGGAAAGGCTGGGAGTCACCACTTTGAGCTACTTGCAATACTCAGCATATTTACTGTATGCTTTTATCAGAATGTCAGGTGGCAAATCCATAATTTTGTTGGCTTTTGGGGAGAGGGGCAGACTGGGCTTTTCACATGCAAAGTTGATATACAAATTGTTAGGGTATAAATAGCGCTCTGTAAGCCATATGATCCAGGATAACTAACAAATTTTAAGACTTTTATTTTGACCTGTGGTTGTGGATAAAATATAACTTGACCAAAAGCTACATTATTTTTCTTTGTTCATACAAAAAAGAATTTCTTCTTTTCTTATGGCAGTTAATTTAATGTGAAACAGGACTGTTAAAAAATAATGAGATGTCTGTTTCCATGGTAGCTTTATAAGAACTTTCCACAAAGCAGAAGATTTCAAAAGTTCCTGTAACCTGTCCTCAGAATTCAGTAGTTGTTAATAATCTCGGGAGACATTGCAATTCTAGGCCATATGGTATAAGCAGCGAGAAAATTAATTAATCGATCTCTGTTCTTTTTCCTTTTCTTTACACGGGCTAAAATGTGAGGGCATGACTGTAGAGATCCATTAGCCAAGATATATCTTAAAAAGAAGTAGTTATAACTAGTGAATGGTGCACGATTCCAATGCTATATAGTGTTCACAAGAGCAGTGCCTTCTTCAAGTATTACTGATAAAATTGATACTATCTATGTACAGTCATATTTAAAGACAGAAAGTCTTCTAGGTTATAAGCAGATATAAAAAAAAGGCACTCTACAGTATTAATATACTTTAAAAAATATATGTCAGCTGGGCGAGGTGGCTCACGCCTGTAATCCCAGCACTTTGGGAGGCCGAGGCGGGTGGATCACGAGGTCAAGAGATCGAGACCATCCTGGTCAACATGGTGAAACCCCGTCTCTACTAAAAATACAAAAAATTAGCTAGGCATGGTGGCGCGTGCCTGTAATCCCAGCTACTCAGGAGGCTGAGGCAGGAGAATTGCCTGAACCCAGGAGGCGGAGGTTGCGGTGAGCCGAGATCGCGCCATTGCCCTCCAGGCTGGATAACGAGAGCGAAACTCCGTCTCAAAAAAAAAAAAAAAAAAAAATGTCAAAAGAATGGACTGTTGGCATGAAATATGGTAAACATAGTGTCAGAGAGGAATATTTTGGCAGCATTACACAGTGTTGTCTAGAAAATAAAGAGACACCAAATTGTTACTCTTATCTGTGTTATAGGACAGAGATTTTTAAAAAATCAGGTTTTATCATGACTTGAATGAAACCTCTCTCTGGTTTGTACATTTCTGTGCTTGCCAAGTAATAATTAGCATTTTTTAATTTTCCTCTTGATTAACCAGCTGCCAGAAAGCAGACACAAGTTACTATTCAATGTGGAGGTATATGTTTTACTATATATTAACATGTTTTCATGGAAGAACTGATCAGTGAATTTGGGCATACAGTATACTTGATAGTCTAAATTAGTAAATTTGACCTTCCAGCTTATGTATCTATAATTTATTGAGAATCTGAGGTCCACCAGCTCATGTTTGTGGATAAAATGAAGACTAGGAAAAGAGACTATAATCCTGGACAATGATGCCATCTCATGAGACTCTGCCTAAGCAATTAGTTCGTTACCCTAGGTGAATTATTTTCCACTTACCTCTGGTCCTCTGACCTAGAAATCAGTCAGATATTGTAAATGTGGAAGAGTAGTTTCTTTTGTTAGGTGCTTTACAAAAAACAAAACAAAACAAAACTGGAAAAAGATCTCTCTGTTCAGATATATGGTTTTATTTCCACCTCACCTATGAACGTCCAATTCCCAAACTGATACCTATATAGGCACAGTTTATTTAACACTTTATTAAGAAGAATTGCATTTCTGCAGTATAGATGCCAGTGAAAAATTCCCAGATTTCAAACACTTATGTTGAATGACCCTTATGAATTTTGTTATTAATATTTTAAGTGATAAGGGGAATTAGGAACAATGAAAACAAATGTTTTGAAGATCCTTTTGAGGCTTAACTTTGCTACAAATCTGGTTTAAATTGTATTGATCATCACAGATTAGCTATAAACTTGGGCTACAACTAAATATGTTGGATTGAATGACTTATAAGCACCTTTTAATTTTAAAAAGTTGATAAACAGGATGAGGAGTATAACTGCCCAACAGGTTCACCTTGCTTCCTGCCCAGACAGAGATGATTTATTAAGAAAGGGTAATTGCAATAGACAAAGACTTACTCACACAGAGCCAGCTGTGTGGGATACAGGAGTTTTATTATTACTCAAATCAGTCTTCTGGAAAACTCGGGGATGGACGTTTTAAGGACAATTTGGTGGGCAGGGGCTCATGAAGTGGGGAGGAAGTTGATGGCAATCTGATATGTTTTTGTTGCCTGTATTACAGGGAATAAGCTTCAGTTTTCAGGGCCTCAGGTAAAAGGCAGTAGCCATTTCATTGAGTCCAAGTCCAAAAAGTGGAAAGAAAAATCTGTGAGCATTAGTTTGTGGACTTGCAGTCCACAAAGAACTCAGGATTTAGTTCAAACTATAGACAATAATAAAAATTCAAGAACATTTAACAGCAGATGTACTATAGTTGTTTGAAACTCATTCTTTTCTCTCTCCAGTCCCCACTTTTATTAAAGACAAATCATAGTAGGACAAATTACTTGCAAAATAAATCTTAGATTTATTGTGCTTGGCCTGATTATTTGCATAAAGTGCATAAGGAATAATCATTTCCATACAAATTGTAGAATTGATCCTAAACTTTAAAAAATTGGCTTTGGAAAAAGTTTATTTCATAAGGAATATCAGGTAGCACTCTATAATGCCTTGAGCCCAGTCATAAATTTGTGGCATCAAATACCTGGATTTGTTGGGTGAATTCTTCTTCTCTTGAAGTCTCAGGATAACTTTGGGGTTCCTGGGTCTGTCAGAAGGTGACATTATTTACTTACTATGGGTCAGGAATCCTGTACAGGAACTATGTAGATAAGGTATGATGCCAGTTATCCCAATGGGCTTTTACAGGCTCTACAAGTCAAGTTTGATTCCTTAAAAAGAAAAAAGCACACAATTCCAGTCAAATACTTGGTAAAATAACCAGCATCTCCAGTTATGTTCTGTTACAAAAGAAAACAGATTCTTATTACACTTATGAAAATAACAGTACTGCCTTAAGTCGAGTATACTCACAGATAGTTTCTAAATTCTGGAGAAATAAGAGAGAAAACAATATGCTCTGAATTTTGTTTATAAGAGTATACTGTACTCAATTGCTAAAAGTTGTAAATAGCTCAAAGGAAAAAAGTTTTCTTAATTCTGAAAAACAAAAGGATTAGTGATGTTTAACATATCTGCTCTCCTTGAGAATCTTAGAAGTTTTTTTTCTCTATTCCGATGGCACAATTCCTAAAGTTATCAGAGACCTGTATTCAGGAGTACCCATTAGAGTTTTCTATCAGATTATAAACCACTTTTTGAAAGGAATCAAAACAATACAACAATTATCTGTGGGTGACAAAATTCTCAGGACAACCATAGTTAAAGATGCAATTAAAAAGGAAATCTGGTCATCTCTGTGACATACAACAATTTAATCAAAATCTGACGGAGCCATTAGGGGCAGAGGTGGCTGTGGTATCCACAAATCAGCAATCTTAGTCTTGTCTGCCTGTGGGCTCTGGAGAGTCAGGACAGTCCGAAAGAGGGTGATTCCTGCCAAGCACAGCACACCTACTCTGCCAAGGGGCAGCCAGACTACCAATTTAAGCAGGTCTCTGATCCTGTTCCTCTTGACTCGGTGAGAACTCCCAACAGGGGTCTTCTCCAGACATCTCATACAAAAGCCTGTAGCTGGCATCAGGTCAGTGCCCCTCTGGGACAGAGCTCCCAAAAGCAGAAGGACTGAACCATCTTTGCTGTATTGCAGCCTCCACTGGTGATACCACAGGTATGGGAAGAACTCAAGTGAATAGGGTCTGGAGTGGAACCCCAGGAAACCATAGCAGCCCTACAGAATAGGGTCCTAACTGCTAAAAGAAGAACAAACAGAAAGTAGCAACAACAACAGCATCAATGAAAAAGACCTCACAAAAAAGATCCCAGCCAAAGCTTAGAAGCTCAAAGATCAAAGGTAGATAAACCCACAACGTTGAGGAAGAGTCAGTGCGAAAACACGGAAAACTCAAAAGGCCAGGGGGCATCTTCTTCTCCAAATGATCTCAACACCTCTTCAGCAAGGGCACAGAACTGGGCTGAGGCTGAGATGGATGAACTGACAGAAGTAGGCTTCAGAAGATGGGCAAAAATGAATTTTACTGAGCTAAAGGAGTATATTCTAATGAATTGCAAAGAAACTAAGAACCATGATAAAACATTACAGAAGCTGTTAACCAGAATAACCAGTTTAGAGATAAACATAAATGACCTGATGGCGCTGTTAAACACAACATGAGAACTTCACAATGCAAACACAAATATCAATAGCTGAATAGACCAAGCAAAAAAAAAAAAAAAAAAGAATATCAGAATTTGAAGATTATCCTGTTGAAGTAAGGCAGGCAGACAAGATTGGAGAAAAAAGAAAGAGAGGGATGAGCAAAACCTCTGAGAACTATGAGATTATGTAAAAAGATCAAACCTATGACTGATTGGGGACCTGAAAGAGACGAGGTGAATGGAACCAAGTTTGATAACACTTCCATATACGTACCAGCAGGTTATCATTTAGGATATGCCTGCAGGATAACATCCAGGAGAACTTCCCCAGCCTAGCAAGACAGACCAATATTCAAATTCAGAAAATCCAGAGAACTCCAGTCAGATACTTCATGAGAAGATCAACCCTAAGACATATATTCGTCAGATTCTTCAAGGTCAAAATGAAGACAAAATGTTAAGGGCAGCCAGAGAAACAGACCAGGTCACCTACAAAGGGAAACCCATCAGACTAACAGTGGACATTTCAGCAGAAACCCTATAAACCAGAAGAGATTGGGGATCAATATTCAACATTCTTAAAAATGGAATTTCCAATCCAGAATTTCATACCTGGCCAAACTAAACTTCATAAGCAAAGGAGAAATAAGATCCTCTTCTGACAAGCAAATCCTGAGGGAATTTATCACAACCATGCCTGTCTTGCATGAGCTTCTGAAGGAAGCACTAAATATGGAAAGGAAAAACTATTACCAGCTGCTATAAAAACACACTGAAGTACACAGAACAAAGACACTATGAAGCAACTACATAAATAAGTCTGCAAAATAACCAACTAGCATCATGACAGGATGAAATTCAACCATAACAATATTAACCTTAAATATACATGGACTAAATACCCTAATTACATGGACTAAATACCCTAATTACAAGGATAAAGGGTCAAGATCCATTGGTGTGTTGTATTCAAGAGACCCATCTCACATGCAAAGATATACATTGACTCAAAATAAAGGGATGTAGAAAAATTTACTAAGCAAATGAAAAGCAGAAAAAACGGGTTGTAATTCTGGTGGTATGGTTTGGTTGTGTCTCGCCACCCAAATTTCACCTTGAATTGTAATAATCCCCATGTGTCAAGTGCAGCACCAGGTGGAGATAATTGAATCATGGGGGCAGTTTTTGCCATGCTGTTCTCATGATAGTGAGAGAATTCTCACAAGATGTGATGGTTTCATAAGGGGCTACCCCATTTGTTTGGTGCTCATACTCTCTCCTGCTATCCTGTGAAGAGGTGCTTTCCACCATGATTCTAAGTTTCCTGAGTCCTCCCCAGCCATGCTGAACTGTGAGTCAATTAAACCTCTTTCTTTTATAAGTTCCCTAGTCATGAGTATGTCTTTATTAGCAGCATGAGAATGATCTGATACAGTAAATTGGTACCGGGAGTGGGACACTGCTGTAAAGATATGCGAAAATGTGAAAGTGACTTTGGAACTGGGTAACAGGCAGAGGTTGTAACAGTTTGGAGGGGTCAGAAGAAGACAGGAAAATGTGGGAAGGTTTGAAACTTCCTAGAGACTTGTTAAATGGTTTTTACCAAAATGTTGATAGTAATATGGATGAACAATGAATTTTAGGCTGAGGTGGTCTCAGATGGAGATGAGGAACTTCTTGGGAGCTGGAGCAAAGATAACTCTTGCTATGCTTTAGCAAAGAAACTGGCAACTTTTTGCCCCTGCCCTATAGATCTGTGACATTTTGAACTTGAGAGAGTTTGATTTAGGGTATCTGGTAGAAGAAATTTCTATGTATCAAAGCTTTCATGAGGTGACAGAGTCTAAAAGTTTGGAAAACTTGCAACTTGCTGATTCAGTAGAAAAGAAGAAACTATTTTTTGGGGAAGAAATTCAAGCAGTGTGCAGAAATTTGCATAAATAATGAGAAGCCAAATGGTAATTGCTAAAACAATAAGAGAAATGCCTCCAGGGTAGGTTAGACACTTTTGTGGCAGCCCCTCCCATCATGGAGGCCTAGGAGAGAAAAATGGTTTTCTGGGCTGGATCAAGGGGCCCCCTGCTGTGTGAAGCCTTAGGACTGGGTGTCCTGTGTTCCAGTTGTTCCAACCATAGCTAAAATGGGCCAACGTACAGCTCAGGCCATTGCTTCAGAGGGTGCAAGGCCCAAGCCTTGGCAGGTTCCATGATGTGTTGGTTCTATGGGGACACAGAAGATAAGAATTGAAAACCACCTAGATTTCAGAGGATGTATGGAAAGGTATGGATGTCCAGACCTGGAAAAGCCACATTCAATGCCAGCCCATGAAAGCAGCAGGAGGGGGGCTGCATCCTGCAAAGCCACAGGGGCGGAGCTGTCCAAGGCCATGGGACCCTACCTCTTGCATCAGTGTGACCTGGATGTGAGACATGGAGTTAAAGAAGATCATTTTAAAACTTTAAGGTTTAATGACTGTCCTATTGGATTTTGGACTTGCACGGGGTCTGTAGCCCCTTTGTTTTTGCCAATTCCTTCCATTTGGAATGGGTGTATTTACCCAATACCTGTACCCCTATTGTATCTAGGAAGTAACTAACTTGCTTTTGATTTTACAGGCTCATAGGCAGAAGGGACTTGCCTTGTCTCAGATGAGACTTTGGATTTGGACTTTTGGGTTAATGCTGGAATGAGTAAAGACTTTGGGGGACTGTTGTAAGGGCATGATTGTGTTTTGACATGTGAGGATATGAGATTTGAGAGGGCCAAGGGGCAGAATGATATGGAATTGTCTTTCTGTCCCCACCCCAATATCACCTTGGATTGTAATAATCCCCATATGTCAAGGGCATCATCAGGTGGAAATAATTGAATCATGAGGGCAGTTTCTTCCATGCTGTTCTCATAATAGTGAGTGAGTTCTCATGAGATCTGGTGGTTTTATAAGGAGCTTCTCTGTTCACTTGGTGCTCATTCTCTCTCCTGTTGCCCTATGATGAGGTGCCTTCTGCCACAATTGTAAGTTTCCTGAGAACTTTCCAGCCATACTGAACTGTGAGTCAATTAAACCTCTCTCCTTTATAAATTACTCAGTTTCAGGTATGCCTTTATCAGCAGTGTGAGAAAGGATTAATACACCCAGTTTCTGACAAAGGAAACAGATTCATAAAACAAGTTCTTACAGACCTACAAAGAGATTTAGACTCCCACACAATAATAGTGGGAGACTTTAACACCCCACTGCCACTGTTAGACTGATCATTAAGACAGGAAATTGACAAAGATATTCAGGACTTGAATTCAGCTGTAGATCAAGTGGACCTGATAGATATCTACAGAGCTCTCCACCCAAAACCAACAGAATATACATTCTTATCAGTGCCATATGGCATGGTGCTTACTCTAAAACTGATCACATAATTGGAAGTAAAACCCTTCTCAGCAAATACAAAAGAACTGAAATCACAACAAACAGTCTCACAGACCATAGTGCAATCAAATTAGAACTCAAGATTAAAAACTCACTCAAAACCACACAACTACAAGAAAATTGAATAACCTGCTTTTGAATGACTCTTGGGTAAATAATGAAATTAGGATAGAAATCAAGAAGTTCTTTGAAACTAATGAGAACAAAGAGACAACACACCAGAATTTCTGGAATGCAGCTAAAGCAGTGTTAAGAGGGAAATTTATAGCACTAAATGCCAACATCAGAAAGATAGAAAGATCTCAAACTGACATCCTAACATTACAACTAAAGGAACTAGAAAATCAATAGCAAACAAACCCCAGAGCTAGTGAAAGACAAGAAATGACCAATCTCAGAGCAGAACTAAAGGAGATAGAAACACACACAAAAAAAACCCTTCAAAAAAATCAGTGAATCCAAGAGCTGTTTTTTTTTTTTTTTTTTTTGGAAAAAAAATTGATAAAATAGACCACTAGCCAGACTAATAAATAAGAAAAGAGAGAAGAATTAAATAGAGAGAATAAAATATGACAAAGGAAATATGACTGCTGACCCCACAGAAATGCAAACAACCATCAAAGAATGTTATAAACACCTCTGTACAAATAAACTAGAGAATCTAGAAGCAATGGATAAATTCCTAAACACATTCACCCTCCCAAGACTGAACCAGGAAGAAGTTGAATCCCTGAATAGACCAATAATAAGTTCTGAAATTGAGGCAATAATAAATATCCTACCAACCAAAAAAAGCCCAGGACCAGATGGATTTACAGCTGAATTCTACCAGACATAGAATTCTACCAGAGGTAAAAAGAGGAGCTGGTACCATTTCTTCTGAAACAATTCCAAACAATTGAAAAGGAGGAACTCCCCCCTAACTCATTTTATGAGCCTAGCATCATCTTAATACCAAAATCCAGCAGAGATACAACAGAAAAGAGCACGTCAGGCCAATATCCATGATGAACATCTATGCAAAAATCCTCAATAAAATACTGGCAAACTGAGTCCAGCAGCATATCAAAAAACTAATCCACCACAATCAAGTTGGCTTTATCACTGGTATGCAAGGGTGGTTCAACATATGCAAATTAATAAGTGTAATTCCATCACATAATCATAATTAAAGACAAAAATCACATGATTATTTCAATAGATGCAGAAAAGGCCTTCAATAAAATTCAATATCCTTTTGTGTTAAAAACTCTCAATAACTAGGCATTGAAGGAACATACCTGAAAATAATTCGAGCCATATATGACAAACCCACAGCCAGTATCACACTGAATGGGCAAAAGCTGGAAGCATTCCCCTTGAAAACTGGCACAAGACAAGTATATCCTCGCTCATCACTCCTATTCAATATAATATTGGAAGTTCTGGCCTGGAGAATCATGCAAGAGAAAGAAATAAAGCATGTTCAAATAGGAAGAGAAGGAGCAAAACTATCTTTGTTTGCAGATGACACAATTCTATATCTAGAAAACCCCATATTCTCAGCCCAAAACTTCTTAAGCTGATAAGCAATTTCACCAAAGTCTCACGATACAAACTCAATATGCAAAAAGCACAAGCATCCATATACACCAACAACAGATAAGCAGAAAACCAAATCATGAATGAACTCCCATTAACAATTGCTACAAAAAGAATAAAACAAATACCTAGAAATACAGGTAACAAAGAAAGTGAGGGACATCTTCAAGGAGAACTGCCACCACTCCTTAGGGAAATCAGAGAGGACACAAACAGATGGAAAAACATTCCATGCTCTGGGTAGGAAGAATCAATATTGTGAAAATGGCCATACTGCCCAAAGTAATTTATAGATTCAATGCTATTCCCATTAAATTACCATTGACATTCTTAGCAAAATTGGAAAAAACAATTTTAAATTTATATAAAACCAAAAAAGAGCTCATATAGCCAAGATAATCCTAAGCAAAAAGAACAAAGCCAGAGGTATCATGCTACCTGACTTGAACCTATACTACAAGGCTACAGTAACCAAAATAGCATGATACTGACATAAAAACAGACACATAGACCAATGGAACAGAAGAGAGAACTCAGAAATATGACCATACATCTACAACCATCTGTTTTTCAACAAACCTGACAAAAACAAGCAATGGGGAAAGTACTTTCTATTTATTAAATGGTGCTGTGATAACTGGCTAGCCATATGCAGAAAATTGAAACTGGGCTCCTTCCTTACACGTTACACAAAAATTAACTCAAGATGGATTAAAGAGTTAAATGTAAAACCAAAAGCTGTTAAAAACCCAGAAGAGAATCAAGGTTAATACCATTTAGGATATAGGCATAGGCAAAGGCTTCATGTAATTGAGAAAAACAATTGCAGCGAAAGCAAAAATTGACAAATGGGATCTAATAAACTAAAGAGCTTCTGCACAGAAATAGAAACCATCGTCTGAGTGAACAGAAACCTATAGAGCAGGAGAAAATTTTTTCAATCTATACATCTGATAAAGGTCTAATATACAGAATCTACAAGACACTTAAACAAATTTACAAGAAAAAAACCACCCCATAAAAGAGTGGGCAAAAGATGTGAACAGACACCTCTCAAAAGAAAACATTCTTTTGAGAAGCCAACAAACATATGAAAAAGAGGGCAACATCACTGATCATTAGAGAAATGCAAATCAAAAGCACAATGAGATACCATCTCACACCAGTCACAATGGCAATTATTGAAAAGTCAAGAAACAACAGATGCTGCAGAGGTTGCAGAGACATAGGAACACTTTTACACTGTTGGTGGGAATGTACATTAGTTCCACCATTGTGGCAGACAGAGTGACAATTCCTCAAAGATCTAGAACCAGAAATATCATTTAGCCCAGCAATCCCATTACTGAGTATATACCCAAAGGAATATAAATCATTCTGTTATAAAGATAACATGCATGTGTTTGTTCATTGCAGCACTATTCACAATAGCAAAGACATGGAATCAACTCAAATGCCCATCAGTGATAGACTGGATAAAGAAAATGTGGTACATATATAGCATGAAATACTATGCAGCCATAAATAGAAATGAGATCATGTCCTTTTCAGGAACATGGATTGAACTGGAAGCCATTATTCCCAGTGAACTAACACAGGAACAGAAAACCAAACACTGAATGCTCTTCCTTGCAAGTGGGAGCTGAACAATGAGATCACATGGATAAAGGGAGAGGAACAACACACACTGGGGCCTGTTAGGGGGAGTTGAGGGGAGGGAGAGCATTAGGAAAAATAACTAATGCATGCTGGGTTTAATATCTAGATGATGGGTTGACAGGTGCAGCAAACCATGATGGCACATGTTTACCCATGTAACAAACCTGCACACCCTGTACATGTACCCCAGAACTCAAAAAAATTATAATTATGACTAATAACATTTACTGAGACATATCAGCATTTTAGGAATCTTATATAATGTTGTAACACATATTAACATATTTATATGAATATAACTCAAAGTTAAATACCATTTTAAATTTGACAGTGGTTTCTGTATGATTTTAATACATCAAATAAGAATTTGTCTCTTTTGGACTTTTGGAGACCTACTTTTAAAAAAAATTTAGAATAGGATTTTGTAATATTCGCCAAATATTAAAGGTTTAAAACACTGGATAGTGCAAAATAGGATCATAGGATGTTCATTTAGCTAAAATGGTAACTCCAAAAAAATTTTTAAAGGCAAAAATCCATACTCACTGATAGAGGAGAGAATCAGCTTTCTAAACAAGATCCAATAAAGACTGCATAAAGCCAACTGAATCTATCTCTTTTCCCTCCCCTCTCTCTTTTTTTTTTGTAGTTTACTCAAAAGGCAAACAAAAATCTTTTATTGTCTCTCAATATTCTATAAATTTTTTTTCAAAAGAGAAAACCAAATTTTATTTTTGTATTAGTGCATCTTTAATGGTAAAGCTACTTTTTAATTAAATTTTATAAATCTATTCAGTTTTAACTAGTTTAATCACAAAGTCAGATTTTCATAAGCTTTTTATAAATTTATTATATTTTTGTTAAATAACATCAATGTTCCAAAAGATCCTGTTATTTTGACATATGGGCCAAGTTCTGACCCTATGTCAGTGTGCGTTTATTTTAATATTTAATTTAAAAATAACTAAATAATAAATAGCATTTTAATTTTAGTCAACTTGCTCACTCACAGAATTCTTTACAAAGTTAGTTTTTCATAAACCTTCTACAACTTGCATAAACTTTCAGTTTTATTTTCCTTCTTACAAGTAAAAATAATTCTTAAATTTTCCAAATTAGGCAAAATTAGTTTTTTGAAAAAACGTATTCCATGGCTTTTCATCAAAAACACATAATTTTTCTTTTCAGTGTAAGCAATTTTAATTACATACCAGGTGCAGAGTCTAGGATGCATGACAGAACAGATAAAGTCTGACTGTTTCCAACACAGGTAGGAGACATGGCTAGTACCACATGTCCCCAGGCCTTACTTAGAATCCATTGGCTCTAAAGCAGGTAAATTGCACAATTTTCAAAAGTCAAAGAAGCAGTTTATGACATTAAAATATTTAGCAAATACAATCTCTCACTTAATTTAGACCAAATGTCTAAATTTTGAAGACATTATTTTACCAATAATCTTTAAAACTGTTTTTATTTCCCAAAGATTACTAAAGTCACATGAACTAGAAGCCATAGAGTTTCTATTTTTCTGACAAAATATTTGATTTAAGTGCTTTTATTTTCTTTAAGCCAATTAATTAGTGCCCCTTTATATAAAGATCAAACACACAACACTTGCAAATTCACAGACAGAGGAAGATGTAGCAGTTGTAAGTTTTTTGTTCCTATATTACAAACCTCATTACAACTCATACAGGTCATCTATGACATACTTGGATTTTCTTACATGTCCTATATCTCCCTCTTTCTTCAATAATTAGTAATTCTACTTTAGGACAGGAATTTACCACACAAGATCCTTTCTCACATTAAATTTCTTTTCTTTATAACCTTCCTTACCATAAATACATCTTCAGATCATAAATTTCTTTACATGTCTCTCCTCTACTAAAGTAATTTCTGATGACTCCAAAAGTCAAAAAAGTCAGGTAATGTGATGCAAAATAGAGAAGAGCCTTAGATTTTGAGAGGAACCTGTCTGCTTACACTTCTTTGGGTTCCATGAGGAAAACAGAGATTTCTCCCAAAATATGCCCCTTATGGCCCCTTCTCTGTTTTTCTAAGGAGTCCCAGGATGTCAGAAATTATTTTAGGTCCTCTCATGTAGGCACTGAGAGTAGCAAGAAGACAGGCTGGGGAAATAATTCACTAGACTGTGAAGAAAAAAAAAAATTTTTCTTAAAAAAATAAAACAAAAAAAAAGATCCAAAAAGAGAAAAAGCATAAAAGCCACACACACACATATATATATATATATATACACACATATATATATATATATATGTGATATTAATTTTAAAGTAAGTGGATTTTAACCATAGAGTACTTAAAAATTTTTTTGTTTAAAAATCTCTTTTCATGTGACTCCAGCCAGCACAGACAGCCAATATTTCTGGCTTTTGAATTCTACCACAGGTAGAATTAGTCTGTCTTAGTAAGTGAAATCAGTAAGCCTTAACTAAGGTATTATTTAACCATAAATGTATAAGGTGTCTCAGAGATGGAAAGCAGTTTCTCTCTCTTTCTCGCTCTCTCTTTCTTTCTCTCTTTTTATTCCGCTCTCTCTCCTTCCTTCCTTCCTTCCTTCCTTCCTTCCTTCCTTCCTTCCTTCCTTCCTTCCTTCCTTCCTTCCTTCCTTCCTTCCTTCCTTCCTTCCTTCCTTCCTTCCTTCCTTCCTTCCCTCCTATCTCCCTAAATGTACTCCAAAGCAGTCCTTCGGGGGTGTGGGGGGATGAATCAATAAATGGCAAAGAAAGAACACAAATAACAAACCAGAAAGGACTCATTCCTTAAGCCAAGAATTTAACTTGGGCTATCATTGTCAAAAGACAAAGCCTTAGCTACTGAGCTACAACACTGAACAGTTTCTATTGCTCTTTCCTGAAGGGGGCTACAGCAGCCAATTTCAAGATTGCAAAGAGTTTTAACTGCTGAAGATAATTTTTAGGGCCACCTATGATATGAACACCAAAATTCCTTTCCTCTAGATGGCAGAGACCAAGAGAAAGTATCCCCACATGGTCACAAGGTTAAGCTCTCAAGGACATAAAACAAGAGAGAAGCTTCATCCAGTATTGGTTTCAGGGGCCTGCAGCAAAGTTTGTAAACAACAAGCCTGCTAGGTTGGTTTGAAAAGCAGATTTATAGGGTTTCTAAGCCCACATTCTAACCTGTGATACTCGTCTCTTAATGACAGAATGACACAGAAAGACAAATTCCTAGCACAAAGTATACCAGATTTACTATAGCCTAAGAGTAGTCTCACAAATTCTTTTTTCTACTAATCAAATCCTTGCAGAGGAAACAAACAGTGGTGATATTTACCGTACACACACACACACACACACACACACACACACACACACACACAGACACACACACGCCAGAAGCCTGGCTGGTAAGAAATTCTTACCCTTTTGCTGGCACACCAGTTTCCTGGGTTCCCTTTCTCGGCAGCTTCCAGAAGAATGGAGTGGCTTTTGATGACCCTGCTCCTTCTGCCATAGCTGTGGGGGCAAGCCATGTTAAAAAAGAAAATTATCCCAGCTACTCGGGAGGCTGAGGCAGGAAATTCCTTGAACCCAGGAGGTGGAGGTTCTGGTGAGCCGAGATTGTGCCATTGCACTCCAGCCTGGGTAACGAGCAAAACTCCGCCTCAACCAAAAAAAAAGAAAAAAAAAAGAAAATTATCCTTTCTGTTTTATGGAATCATGAGCAAAAACTTTTCAATTTTGCAAGATACTGCCCAACAGGTTGCATGAGAAACCAAATTAACATTTTCCATCCCAGCCGAGGAAAATATACATGACAAATGGACACTAATCACCTTGTTCAGCACCCAATATCAACCTGGCAAGACTCAAACTTTCTCCTGTTGCTCCTTGTCACCTTTGATCCACTCGAGGTGGGGAAGGATGACCTCTGACTTGGGATGTGAGAGGTGGTCTCTGGGCAAGATGAAGAGTACGCAGTCACCCCAAGTCAGGCCTGTTGAGCTTTCTTCAGAACTCACCAAATGTGACCAGAACTCGGGTTCTTCAAGTTAGGCCTACTGGACTTCCATTAGCAATTCCTTCAGTGATCCCTTCCACATATAAAAACACACACAATAAATACAAGACAGAGGGCTTCCAAACCAAGACCCCTAATCAAAAATTCCAAAAGTATTCCTTCCAAACTAACATCCTATTTTCCATCTGAGAAATCTCCAAATCTTCCTGATTGAGGAGAAATCTCCTGAATCAAGACTCTTCCTACTAGTTAGAAATAGCCAACAGAGATCCCTGAAGGAGCTCAACCAATTGGGATAAGAAAGGGAGGCGTTGGCAGATCCTAGAATACTCACCAAATTGGACATTCTGTAATGGGGCTACAGTTGCAGATACTCCATGATGGGGCTACAGACAGACGCCCTGTGATAGGACCACAGTTATAGACACCCTGTGGTGGAACTACAGATAGATTCTGCAATGGGATTACAGACAGACCCACCGCCGTGAGGCTACAGACAGACACTCCACCATGGGGCTACAGTTATGGGATGGGATGTTTCCCCAGGACTGTTTCCCTATTGCAATTAAATGCTTGCACATTAGATCAGCAGTGCCCTGCTGGTAGAGATGGGGCCAGGGTCAGACCCTAGTCCAAGAGAAATAGGTGGACATTTGGGCTAGCCTCCAGATCTGTTGCCAGAGTGGGGGCTACTGAACCATCAGCAGGTAGCCACAAGGGCAATCCTGGATGAGCCCCTAAATTTTTAACTGCCCAACTGGTTCACCTTGCCCATTGCCTAGATAGAGCTGATTTATCAAGACAGGGGAATTGCAATAGAGAAAGACTTATTCACACAGAACTCGCTGTGTGGGAGACTGAAGTTTTATTATTCAAATCAGCCTCCTGGAAAATTCAGGGATCAGAATTTTTAAGGATAATTTGGGGGGTAGGGTCTCATGAAGTGGAAAGTGCTGATTTGTCAGGTTGGACATGAAATCATAGGGGGTCAGAGTGAGTTTTTCTTGCTGTCTTTTGTTCCTGGGTGGGATTGCATAACAGATTGAGCCAGATTACAGGCATAGGCAGTGTCAGCTGATGCATCAGAATGCAGGGTCTGCAAAATATTGCAAACACTGATCTGAGGTTTTACAATAGTGATGTTATTTCCAGGAGCAATTTGGGAGGCTTAGAATCTTGCAGCCTCCAGCTGCATGACTACTAAACCACAACTTCTATTCTTGTGGCAAATTTGTTAGTCCTGCAAAGGCAGTCTAGTTCCCAGGCAGGAAGGGGTTTATCTTGGGAAAGGGCTATTAACACCTTGGTTTCAAAGCTAGCCTATAATGTAAGTTCCTCCCAAAGTTAGTTTGTGTATTCCTAGGAATGAACAAAGACAGCTTAGAGTCTAGAAGCAAGATTGAGTGGGTTATGTCAGATCTCTTTCACTGCAATAATTTTCTCAGTTACGATATTTGCACAGGTGGTTTCAGGAGTCCAGTATAGAGTAAAGTGCGCGGGTCAGGAAGCTTAGGTGTGTTCTTTGTATTGCATGCTTGGTGTGAGCTGTGAGGGAAGTTTAAAGGCAGAAAAATTGCCATTGGTAAGAAGCTTCAAGCATCCCTTTTATCTAGATGGGATAAAAATAATAAATTGATTACATATTCAGAAGAAAACCAGATTGTTTAGTAGAAATATTCATTTCCTGGAATTGAAATCACCATCAAATATCATTTTGAAATGCATTTTATTTTCAAAAATGAAAAAGGCTTTTTGTTTGTTTCTGATTATAAAAGTAATGGGATTAATGGGAAAGATAATGGGTATAAGTGTACATTTATCTATGCCTTACATTTACTGAAATGAAGTAAAACAATGAAATAAGAGAAAGTAAACTTCATTAATGCTGAAACTAGAGCAGGCTTCATCTTCGTAATACTATCTCGGGATAAAAGATGCCAAGCACAGGTTTGTGATCCTCCTGTTCATTTGCACAGTGGGCTGGGCTGTGGAAATGGGTGGAGCTGGGGCACAGGAACCTCAGTGGCACTTTTCAGTCAGAGGAGAAGATACTGGTGGCATAATTGGGCTGCAGGAAGAATGGAAAACTTCTTACTTGGAATGAAGTGGGGTCTAGAAGAGAAATTGTATGACCAAATAATGCTGTTATGTTTCTATGACTTCCCAAGCAGTAGAGATCTACAGGTGAACCTTTATTGCAGCTGTGTACCAGGATTTGCAAAATTAAATGTGCACTAAACTTTTAAGACCTCTCAATATTAAAAATAGATTCTATATCAGAAGTAGTAAAATAAATCTACATTTAAGATATGCCTCCCATGGAATACGGGATAGCACAGAAAGACTAATGAAAGTTTTAAAATAAATGCAGTAAGAAAATGCAGTTAAATTTCTGAAACTGCAGTTGTAGATAGACACAGCTCCCTACCCACAGATCGACCCACCAACAATAGACAGCTTATACCAGAGAAGTGAGAATTTTTCTTGTAAAAATCCCTCCCTTTAGCATTAGTGCTAATGGCAAGATTAAAATAATGCTTGAGTAAATAGAAAGGAGACTCAAAAAGTTTCTACCAATACTAATCAGGGGCAAATTTTAGACTCACATTAAGAGATAAATATGCAGAAAAATATTCAGCATGCAAATCACATAAACGTTCTATAGCAAAAAGGATTAAAAGAACATTTTATGCCAAAGATGGATGAAAGTAACATTTTGGAACATTTACTCTAGGAAACAGAAACATTTTAACTATAACCACGTTTAACTTTTTAGGGAATTAAAGAAAACAAGGATTAAGGCAGGAAATTTTATGATAGGGTAAAATGGAAAGCTGATGGAAAAACCAAGGCAAAAAGGAAAGGAAGAAAAGGACCACCTTCCAGGTGGAAATAATATTATACTAATGTTAGTTTTCTGTTTTAATAACTACACTATATTTATATAAGTTGTTTATATATGTGTGTATACATATAGATATGTACATATATATGTATGTAACTAGTTATGTCAATATAGATCTCATTGTTGAACAATGAGTCTAGAGCACTGGGATAAGGCAGGTACTCAATAAATATTTTTTGAATGAATGAATCAATTTCACTCATAGTGCTGTGCCATAGTGGTAAAGAGTAATCATCACAATTATTCAGGGAGCTTTTAAAAAATACAGAAATCTAGGTTTCACTCCATATCTATTCAATTTAAGAATATAATAGAAATTGATAAGAACAAAACAGTAATGAGAGACTTTGACATATGGCTTTCATGATCTCCTAGTGACTCACTTGGAGAATTTGAGCTTCTTGTCTCAACCATTTTAGGCTCATCATGTCTGTAAATCCTGATTCCTGGGATTTGGGGGTGGGTATGCTCCTACCTGGGCAGTCAGGATTCTATCAAGCCTCAAGTTATGACTGCTGCCTGGTAATTTTTGTCTCTTTCTATTAGTAAAACAATAGATAAAGAAAAAAGTTACCATACTATGGGGTAGTTAACCCTGATCACTGTAAGGAGATATGGTTGATGCTACATAATGGAAGCAGGGAGAAGTATATCTGGAACCCAGGGGGCCCATTGGGGTACTGCTTTGTGTTTCCAACTCAGTTTTAACTGTGAATAGGCAATTTAAACAAAGATGACCAAACAAAGACATGAGAACTAGACGCTTTGGCTCCTTAGGGATGAAAATTAGGGTCATGACACCAGGAAAGCAATTCAGACCAGCGGAAGTACTAGACAATGGTGGCAAGAAATCTGAAGTGGGTAGTAAAGGGGGAACATAATAAATATCAGTGATGACCTTGAGATCAACAAATGCAGCAGGAGTTCTAGGGTATAAATCTATGTGTCCCCTCAAAATTCTGATCTTATAACTTAAATCCTAAGGCAATGGTAATAAAAGGTGAGATCTTTTGGGAAGTGATTAAGCCATGAGGGTTCTACCTTAATGGGAATAATAGTTTATTATAAAAAGGGTTTCAGAGAGCTGTCTGGTCCTTCCATCTCTTATGTATGTTAGGACACTCTTAGTCCCTTTTTGCCCTTCTACCATGTGAGAGTGCAATGAGAAGGTGCCATCTTGGAAGAAGAAAGCAGCCCTCAAAAGACATTGAATCTGTTGGCGCCTTGAGCTTGGACTCCCAGTTTCCAGAATTGTGAAAAAAATTCTGTTCTTTATACATTACCTAATCTCAGATATTTTGTTATAGCAACACAAACAGATTAAGACAAGGAGTTACACTTATTCCATTAACCCTTCTCACAGAGTCTAATTTTTCCCTAGAATTGTGACCAGTCACTATTCTGAAGAATTAGTGGAGTAAATTAAGTATGAGGAATGAGTGAATCTGAACAGCACAAGATCTGGGCCGTAACAAACACTGTTAGTGCTCTGCCTACACCTCCTTGGATCCCTTTTACAACTATCGTGCTCATCAGCTTCTGCATCTTTTTGTCAGAGGTCTCTGGCCACCACTTTATCTCTTCAGGTAGAGAGCCAGTTGTTCTTGGGAATTTACGAACCCCAAGGCTGGCTTTTAACCAATGATTGGTGAATGTGCAGAATATAAATATTCTAGCTCCTTAGTTCCTGAGCAGGACAAATATTATGATTTACACTGTATCCAAAGCTCTTCTGTGAGACCGAGTCAAAATTACACTACTGAGGACTTTTCTTGATATTGCACACTTGCTAGACTGCTTCCCCATCTAATTTTTCCTTTATTACCAGTTTTTCTTGGTGACTTTTTTTTTTGTAAGGATGAGGTCTCATTTTGTTGCTCAGGTTGGTCTCGAACTCCTGGGCTCAGGTGAGCCTCCTGCCTTAGCTTTCCAAGGGGCTTGGATTACAGGCATGAGCCACTGTGCCTGGCCCAGTAACATTTCTTAATAAATTTCATTCACAGGTTCTGATTCCGGGGAATCTGATTTCAGAAACTGATAATATGATTGGGGTTTAGGGAGCATAAATGATTGAGGTGGAATTTCACCAGTTTGTCATGATGGCAATTTTAATCGTTACTAAGATACTTTGTAGTTTTTAAGACATGTGTATTTTTAACTGTCTGCATTTGTGGACTAACATGCTTATGCAACACACACATATAGCCAGCCTTAAATATTTAGATTGTGTCTAGACACTGAGAATTCCCAGTTAACTAAGACTACTGCTATAATTTGAATGTGTCCCCTCCAAAATTCAGGTATTATGAATGTGGTAGCATTAAGAGGTGGAGCCTTTAAGAGGTGATTAGGCCATTAGGCTCCTTCCTTGCAAGTGGGATTGGGGTCTATATAAAAGAGGCTTCAACACAACAAAAAGGTAGTTGTCATCACGTCAAGGAGAGAGGTCTCAGGAGAAACCAAACCTGCTGACACTCTAATCTTGAACTCCCAGAATCCAGAATTGTGAGAAAATAAGTTTCTGTTGTTTAAGCCACCATGTCTGTGTATTTGATTATGGCAGTTCTAGCAGACTAATATATAGTTGATCCTTGAACAACTGTGTATTAGTTTGAACTAATATGGGTCCACTTGGCTTTGAACTGCTAGGGTCAACTTGTGGATTTTTTTTCAGTAAATGTTACACCAAGTTTGCCTACATATCCTGTCTCCCCTCCACCTTTTCTATCTCTGCCATCTCTGAGACAGTAAGACCAACTCTTCCCGTTTCTCCTCCTCCTCAGCCTGCTCTAGGTAAAGACAATGGGAATGAAGACCTTCATGATGACCCACTCCCACTTAATGAAAATAAATATATTTTCTCTGTTTTATGATTTTCTTAATAATATTTTATTTTTTCTAACTTAAAGTTATAAGAATTCAGTTATATAATACACATAACATTTAGAAAAAGAGGCTTCATGCAATGTTTGTCTAGCTTGCCCTTCAGCCTTTGGCCATGTGAGGACACTGCATTCCTCTCCTCAGTAGGATGCAGCAGCTGGGTGCCATCTTGGAGATGGAGAGCAGCCCTCAACAGATTCTGAATCTGCTGATACTTTGTTCTTGGACTTCCCAGCCTCCATAACTGTCAAAAAATAAATTTGCTCTTTTTAATAAATTATCCAGCCTGTGGTATTTTGTTATCACAGCATAAATAGACTAAGAGAAAAACCAAATCTATTGTTTTGCTTTACAAATGAAACTAGAAGGTGTATGCTGCTTCATGATTCAAGTCCCAGTTTTGTTGCTATTCTGGAGCACCAAAGAAAGAGTCACCATTGATGTCTGTTCTATGCAAGAGTGGAACCCTTCAAAAAGAAACAGTTATGCACCATTACTAAATAAAGAATATTCCTCCAGCTTCTGCTTATTTTCCACACTGTTCCATCTGTCTGAAACTCTTAGTATTACGATGCACACCAATCCTTTGACAGTTTTACAGCATAATCAACAATGGAACCAATGATTACCCTGAGAAAAACATGGCACATGGGAGAATCCAAAAGCCTCCATGAAGATAACACACCTGTGCCCTAGTGACCATGAGCAAAGCAAACCTCTCAAGGCTAATTCTGGCTTTTCATTCTTATAAAGTATGTCTTAAATCATAAAGGGATCTGGTTAGGAAGAGAATTAGCATTATAGCTGGAGTGAGAATCAACGCAAACCTTCATTAAAGATGGGGAAACTGTGTCTCAGTAAAAGGAAGAGAAATAGTGAGCTAATGGCAGAGTTAGAACTAGGACTTCTAGTGGGAACAGGATGGAGTTACATTTTGGATTGTTTATTGTTAGCAAATAAGAAAGCTATTATTTTTTTCATTCTTTTATGGGCAGATGACCATATAACAAATAATGATTTATATCTTGCTTTCTAATATTTATCCCCTTTAGTTTTATTGTCTTAAATATTATTTATTATATAGAATATTTGCAATGATGTAAGTTTTCCTTGTCTTGTTCCTGATATAGCAGGAAGGCTTCTAAAATTCTATCATTAGGCATAACATTTTTTATAAGTAGGAATCCTTTATCAAGTCAAGGAAGTTTTCTTTTATTCTTAATTGCTAAGAGTTTTCTTTTTTCTTTTCTTTCTTTTGTTTGCTTGCTTGCTTGATTTTTAAAAGGAGTGTTGATTTTTTAAATATGGGAAGTTTAGCATAATAACTAAGAGCCTACATTTCAGTCCTAACTTCACTGTATACTGGTGGTGCCTCCTTGAACAAGTTACTTAACTGTCCTATCACTCAGGGAAATGTAAACATTACCTAACTAATAAAGTTGTGAGAATTAAATGAAATAATAGATAGGAAGCTTTTGGCATGGAAGTGCCCAGTATGTGTGACCTGACTACTAGTCAGCCTTGATTCTTATATTGGTATCCATATCAAAGAGCTGCATAGAATCATGTGATCTTTGTTTTTGTCTAGGCTAGCTGGTTCTCAGATTTTAGATTATATAGATTGTAACAAAAATTATTTTAAAATCTGAGGTGAAGATATTGTTATTAGCTTTTTTATTTAATAAGGTTACTAATAAAAGAAAGAAAACATACAGCTATAATAATGTTAAATGTGAAAAAGTTTATTTAACACCTTGAAATCAAGAAGAGTACAATCTTAAAATAAAACAGGGTCTTCTAAAGTGAATAAATGTGATGTTTTGAGGAATTTACTATATTGTTCTGATTTTTTTCTCATTTACCATAGAGCAGTGAAAATGAAGCGGATGGGTAAGTTTGGGAGCTTTATCCCAGGCCCATCTCTCACCTAATATAAGAATCATTCTTCCTCCAACATCCCTCTCAGCTTTTGATGGATTCTTCCGGGAGTGGTGTGCTTCATTTATGAACAATCTGGTTAAAAGTTATTCTCTGAACTAGCTTCCTTATAACTTCAGTCCACTGTTGCTTGGATTGCTGTTTGGAAGCAACACTGATGAAATTTGTTCTTGTTCAATAAATGCCTGTCAACTGTTGAGACAATATTTTCCCCCCTCACTCCACAAACTTCCTTATTTGAGAGTGAATATCTGTACTTTCAACCTTTTCTTATACTGCATGGCCTTTAAGATCTCTTCCCCTTGTATTTCCCTTCTCTGAATACAGTCAAGTTTCTCAAAGTCTTTCTTAATTTGTAGAATCACCTCATTTATAACAATAGGATCTGGCATGATATTGGTTTAGTCAAGAACATTTGGTGGGAGTGTGAATATAACAGGCAGCCTGCTCAGGTAGAAAAAATTCCTGGTTATGGGAGACTTCTATAAGAGGTAATGTTATGAGATCTTTGGGATGCCAATTTTCAGGCTAGAAACCCGTGTCTGGTGGCAACTTTGTCCAAGTTCTTGTCCTGCATCCTGGAAGAATGAGGTATGCAGACAAGTAGAGGGTGAACAAGATGAAGAGGAGCTTTATTGAGCTCAGAGGAGACCTACAGTGGGTAGCTTTTCTCTGTAGGGAGGTGGGTAGCTCCTCTCTGTAGGCAGGTTGTCTGGTGGAGTGTTCAGCTCTCAGCACAGAGGAGGCTCTGGAGACGGTGGCTACTCTCTGCCTACAGGTCCTCATGTCCTCTTTGCAGCTGTCACTGGAGATGGTAGCTCCTTTCTGTCCATTATCTCCAGCTATCAGCAGAGGGTAGTTACTTTCTGCAGCTTGTCCTTCATTGTTTCTCTGAGTCTTTCCAACCTCTGCCCTGCTCTGGCTGGGTCCAGGGCTTTTACAACCTAAGAGGGGAAGAAATGCATGTGCATGCTGATTGGTCCATGGGTGGCCATGGGCAGGCTGGAAGAAGCATCACAAATCCCTCTTTCATTAATCCTCCCTGGCCTCAAGGTGCTTACCAGGGACTGCCTCCTTTCACCAAGGAATCTGTCTGCCTTCTACTGCCATTTATGGCCCCAGGACTATGCCCCACTTTGCTCCCAGATCAGAGGGGGCACTGACAGCAGGAGAAGTCAGGCAGTGGGGCAGGCACTTCTGAGCCTGTCAGGGCATGGGGGCCTACCTGGGCCCCCAAGAGTGCAGGGATGCTTGAGTCTGCAGCAGGTTTGGGTGGTTGCAGCTGGGAGGGAGATGGGGCTCCTGCCCACTTGGTGGCCTGCATCAATAGTAGCAGTTTGGATGGCTGCAGCTGTGTCCAGGAGGGCAGGGAACCTGCCTGGTCCCAGCCACACACAGGAGGCTCAGATCCACAATTGCAGTTTGGGCAGTTGCAGTTGCACCCAGAGGGGCGGAGCTCCTGCCTGCTCTAAGGAGCAGGAGGCCTGGGTCTGCAGTCCCAGCCGTGCCTCCCTGCTGCAGCTGGCATGATGGCAGCAGGAAGTCATCTGGAGCAGCAGCTGCCATCAGTAGAGTCACCTTGTTTTGAGGTTAAGAAGCAGTTGAAGGAGTTAGTGATTAAAAATACAGACTTTGGCATCAGACAGAATTGGCTTGAGTTCATCCTCCATTATTTACTAGCTGTACATCTTTGGATAAGCTTCTTAACCTCTCTAAGTCCAAGTAAGGTTTAAATGATTCAATTTATGAAGATCTTAAAATGGTGCCTGGCATATAGCAAATGCTAAATTAATGTTACATAATCTTTTTATTCTTATTCATTTTCAGGATCAGCATCTTAACTGCAGTTGTTATTTGGGTCCAGCCAGTCCAGAAATCTATTTATAATAATGTCTGAGAACATTCTTTAGCTCAGGATTGATTATACAATAATTTAAAAAAGGCTAAACTGAGAATATCTGAGCCCACATTATGGAATGGGAAACCAGAGTGAGTTTAATTATATGGATGACTTTGGGATAACTACTTTTATTATTTATCATTAACTGTAATTTTGTTATTACCTATGTATTACCTCAGTATCTTCTCAGGGTGGACTGGAGACAGAGCCTGGACCTTTCTCTCTCCTCCTTTTTACTTGCTCCTTCCCACAGTAGGAGAAATGAATTGTCTAATGGATGTAATTTATAAGAATATAACAGCAGTCATAACTTTAGTAGGGGCAGAATCACTGCATTAAAGAGTGGGCTTTTCTCTCTTCCTTTTTTAGGCTTCTCGCTGATGAGGAGTTAGCATATGGATAGGACGCTGAGCCCTGGCTCAGGAAGGTCAGCAGAGATCCTGTTCTCTGAGTTTTGGCTCCTTCATCACAGTTGGACAACTAAGGTCAATCATTTACCTCCAATTGAGGAGGAAGCTCCATGTTGGCCTTTGGTCTAAACCACTTTCTCCAATCTTTGAAAAAAGCGAATTGACGTTTTGATTTAACTCTAATGTTAATTTATAACCATGATAACCATAACGTGAGATTCTGATATCCATTTCAATTTCTTTAGCCATTGATTGATGAGCCATTAATTTATTTACCCACTCACTCATTCATACATTAATTCTGGAGATTTACTGCTCAATATTTACTGAGTGCCTACTGTGTACCAGGGACTCTTAGGCACTGCAGCTACAACAGTGTACAAAACAGACTAAAATATCTACCCCAATGAGACTTACAGTTTAGTAGAGAAGTCAGACCATAAATGATAGAAATAAATAAACTATAAAAGTATAAGAAATATAAAATGTGATATATGCTACTGAGAAAAAGTAAAACAGAGAATAATGCTAGAAAGTTTTGTGACTGAGACGGGGTAAAATTTTGGTTTGGGTGGTCGGTTAAAGGCATTACAGAAATGCAAAAGGACTGAAGGAGAGAAGAAGCAAGATCTGAGCTACCTAAGGGGAAGGGTCCTTGTGGAATGAACAGGATGTGCACAAGCCACAAGTGGAGATGGCCAGTGTGGCTGAATAGGATTTTGACACTTTGAATGCAAAAGAAGCCTTTGGAGGATTTTAAGTACAGGGGTGATATGATATGCCCTATATTTCAACAGTGCACAGAAAAGACAAAATTTCTGCCTTTGTGAAATTTATATTTTAGTAGCAGAGGCAGATGATAAAATTAATAAATAAAATTTATAGATGGAAGGTGATTTTACCAAAGGAGAATAAATCAGGGAGAGAGAGCATTTTGGTTACCATATTGAGAATAGATTGTTGTGGGGCTCTAGAGAGAGTGTGAGTGTGGATGGGAGAGGAACAAATTAGAGTTCATTGCAAAAACTGAGGCAAGAGACAGTGAGAGTGACAGAGCAGGATGGTAGCAGTGAGGGTGGTGAGACATGTCCAATTTGGGACATATTTAGAAGGCAGAGCCATTTGGACTCTGCTGTTAGATTGAATGTATGGTGTGAGAAACAGAGAATTCAAGGATGACTCTGAGGTTTTTAGGCTAAGTGACTGGAAGGATGGCGTCTCCGTTAACTAAGATGCGGAACAGGTTTTGGGGAAACTAGGAGTTTGTTTTGAATCTGTTGTTTGCAAGGCCTAACATACATGCAAGTAGAGATGTTGACGGGGGTAAACTGGAGTTCGAATAGAAGAATTGGCATGGATTTTTCCTTTTCCAGGTCATGCTTATCTTGAGCCATCATTTTGCACCAAGAGGCAGTGAAGAACATTGGTTCTACAGTTTCATTCCCTGGGCTCAAGTGTGGCTCTAAAAGCTTTGTGCTGTAGGGCAATTACTTAACCTCTTGCTGCCTCACTTTTGTCATCTGTAAAATAGAAAATAATTGTGTGACTCAGGATTGTTGTGTGAATTAAATGAGTTAATCCCTTTCATGATCTTATCATTGAGTATGGCATGAAATATTATTCAAAATAAATGTTTGAAAAAGTTATAATAGCAGTAGCTAACACTAATATAGCCTTCATTTTATGCTCAACACTATTCTAGAAACTTGATAATATGTTAACACAAAACATATTATCATATTATCTAGAAACTTTATAATATGTTAACTCAAAACATATTTATCACTCAAAAAACCCTGGGGGGCAGATACTATTACTTCCTAATGGCATGGAGATGGCATGGATGGTTAAGTCACACAGGTTGCTGGTGGTAGAGCTGGAGTTCAGTCCCAGGCAGTCAGGCTTCAAAGACCATGAACTTAAATACCACACTGCACTATCCCTCAGAACATGTTAGTTATGGATGTTATTATCCTGGGTTGTTCCTTCCTTTTATGAGAGCATCAATTCTTAATCTACTTATGAAGCTTCTCAAAGTTCACTAAGAGTCCAGTGTTTATCAATTGTACTTCTAAGGCGTATGTTTACCTTCAATATACTTTGCAAAATATAATATCAAATTGCCCTAGGAATGACCTAACTCCCCATTTGCCAGGTCCTGTTGCTTCCTGCCCTTCTCTGATTTGAGCACTCTGTCTTCTGTATCAGGTGATAAGCATTCTGCCTTTGCAATAGCAATGCAGAGAGTAAGATCTGCCTACTTTAATGAGAAGAGATTCTTGGTTGAGATTCCATCTCCCATGGCTGCTGCCACTTGGGGGCATTCTTGTTTTACTATTTCATGTCCACTGGTATGTGCACAATAGTTGCATAGCTAAGTGGTAACTCATAAACATTTGGGTTCACTCTTGCCATACCATATCATAAATAGAATATTTTATTTCTAACAGATATTTTAAATCCCTATCCAGCATCTTGTTAGGTAAAATACAATATTTTGAAAATCAAGTGAATATTTTTTAATCATATAAAGATTGTAAGTATTTAGTTATAGTATATGCACAATAACAAATTAAAGCAATGGCTTTGGTATGTGTTTGTGAAAATAATAGAACAAAATATTTGAAGGAAAACTCCTCATTACATAATCGGAGTAAAAATGTACTCTTTGAACTCTCTGTATAAATAATGATGTAAGCCAGTGGTTGTCTAATCTGAGCATGGGCCAAATCCACCTGGGGCCTGTGAGCTAAGACATCTTTTTATATTTTTAAACGGTTGAAAAAAAAAAGATGAGTGATATTTTGTGACCCATGAAATTATATGCAGTGCAAATTGAGGCAGCTATAAATAAAGTTTTATTGGAACATAGTCATACATATTCACATGTTATTGATGGCTGACTCACACCACAGAGACAGAGTTGAGCAGTTGTGAAACAGACCATATAGCCTGCAAAGTCTAAAGTATTTACTATCTGCTCTTTGCAGATAAAGTCTATCTATCTCTGATGAAAACCAATAAGGAAGTAATGCCCAAAGTGTCCTTGCTAAGGCCAGAGTCTAGCATTAGGGTTTGTGTGCCCCTCCGTTCAGAAGAAGCAGAGCCTTCATTTAACTACAGATGCTCTTTGCAATCAGAGGAGACAGTCAGAGGAAAAACATTCTGCCTAATTCCTTATAACACTCGATTTTTATTTTAATATGTGTTTCCTTTGAAAAGAAGATGGTTCTTATAGATTGTTGATCTGTTTTCCAGAAACAAAACAGTCAAGGATGTGGAAATACATCTTGAAAGCCTCAGTAAAAAGGACTTTTGGTTTTCAGAATGAGAGTTATTTTATTATTTTCTCATTATAAAACCATATATTTAGTGTAAAACAGAAGAAAGGCCACAGAGAAGCTAAACATAAAAGGAAAAACTACCTAAAATCTCACCTCTCAGAAATAATCAGATTGATATAAGTTTATCTTGTGGCTTAACAGAATTATTACAAAAAATTTTATTAACAGAAAATATTTCTTTGCCAGCCTGGAAAAGGCAATCTGATGTTTGTGTGCAGGCAGCTGAGAAGCCCTTTCCAAGGTGAGGGTGGTGGGGTGGCCCACCTTCCTACTCCACTAGGAAGTCCATTGTCTCTTTGCAGGAAACTAGTAGTTCAGATCACTGTCTAGACTTCAGGTAGCTCAGTTTACCTTGGGGATAAAAGCAGCAAAATGTTTTATAGAAAGCATTGCATATGCATCCATTTATTTAACTTTTCAACCAACCAATCAATGAGTCGTAAGCATATTAGTTTTCCATTGCTGCTGTAACAAATGAACACAGTTTAATGGCTTTAAAACAGCACAAACTTTTTCTCTTAGATTTCTGGTGGTCAGAAGTCTCAGCTCAAGGTGTTGGCAGAACTATGTTCCCTCTGGAGGCTTTCAGGAAAAATATATTTTTTTACTTTTTCTAGATTCTAGAGGCCAAGTGAATTTCTTGGCTTGTGACAACTTCCTTCATTTTCAAAATATATACTCCAATATCTGGTTCTGCGATCATATCCCCTTTTCTCAATATCTTGCCTCTCTCTTTTAAGGATCCTTGTAACTATACTGGATCACTGGTTAATCCAGGATCATCTCCCCGTTTCAAGATCTGTAATTTAATCACAACTGCAAAGTCCCTTTTGTCAGGTAAGGTCACATAGTCACAGGTTATAGGGATTAGGACATGGACATCTTTGGGAGGCCATTTTTCGGTCTACCACAGAAAGTGAGCACCTACTTTGTTCCAGACACTAAACTAGGCTCTAGGAAACTAGAGATGAAAAGCCGAATTCCAGACCAGAGGTAACAGACATGGGGCAATGCGCAAATTCCACACAGAAGGTGGCCTTTGTGGGAATAAATATTTGTTTTCTTCATCAATGTTATAACGAAGTGATGATGAATAAAATGATGTTATTCAGGAATCTGCTATATTTAGTAGAACTGAGTCTCTTTGTGTAAGATCCCATTGAATTCTCCCCTGATGAGAATTTCAACCAAACGAGGTTTCAGTGAGAATATATGTAAGAGAGTTTATGAGTAGAATTTATCCTCTGCTTTCAATCTTAGGGATGTAATAAAAGGACAGAGCACCTTTTCTAATGTGCTGTAAAAATGACTCAGAAATTTGCTTAGAGTCTTGACTGTAGGCTTCCCACTTCCCACTTAATGTTATTTATCCCCAACATGAAGGAGAAATCCAGCTTAGGGCTCAAGATGGCCTGAATAATTGACATTTTCTACCACAAGACAGTGTACTGAATGCTAAGAAGGTGATACAAAAGGATTATTAGAGCCTATGCTTAATATGAAATTAAAAGGCATGTGAAACCCTCTGCCCTGATTTTTTTCCCTACTTTCCTGAGATTTTCATCTCAAAGAAATTTAACAAATCAAAGTGCAGGGAGGCTCACAAAGGTCATTCCTGATTGGGGCAGATTCTCAAAAAGAGGGAAACCTTTTTGGGTGAATGAGACATTTTAGAAAGTTATTTTAACTTGGAAACTAATAAATTCCATCACTAACAGAGCTATAGGTATTAGGCAGGTTAATGTTTTGCATTAGATAGCAGGCTTTACAATCAAAAGTAGATGCAACTATTTAAGTGCATGAGTCAGAAATCTTTTGGTTTTAAATTATAAGAGGCCCATCTCAGAGTAGTTTAAAGTTAAAAAAAGATTCATTGACTAATGTGAGTGGGGGATTAAAGATATAATTCTGTATTCAGTCATGGCTGAATCTACAATTGAAGTAATCCCAGTAGATTGTCTCTATTTCTCTACATCTTGACTCTGCATTCCTCTGTATTTGTTCTTTCTCAGTGTGGTGGCAAAAATGCATGCCAGTAACCTCAGACATACATTTTCCTTTCAGCGAATGATTTCTAAACAAAAGGAGCATAATTTTCCCAGTAGCTCCAGGAAGAGTCCCAGGAGTGACTCTAGTTGGATTGGCTTAAGTCACATTCCCCTCCCTGAAGCTTTCAGTATTAAGAGGGATGTGGACTCCTGTAAGTCAGGCCTAGGTCATGTGCCTATTTCATAACCTAGAAATAAGGTCAGTTCTCGATGATTTTCCCAGAGAGCTGCTAACCAGATAGAAGGTTATGATTCTTACTAGATGGGCTCATCTATGAGGATTGGCTGCAGCAGTAGACATCACCCAGGGGTACCATAGGAAACTGGTGGTGGATGCCCTGTGGTGACTAATATATTTTACTTGTGAACATTCATCATTCATTCACTTACTTTTGAACCCTCATGCCAGAAGTCCCCATAATACCATGCTCAGGGGAAAATTTGTTGGAAGCAAGGGAGGATTTCCATTAGCCAATAAATAACCCATGGAAGCATGAGTTACATGGGTAAAGCCATAAAGGAAAATTCAAGTGAGAATTTGAAGTCAGCTATTGTACAGCAGGGCTTATAAGGGAGTTGATTTATGCTAAAAGGCTCCATTTTTAATGTTTGCTTATTTTGTGATGTTTCTTTTATACTTTGTATGCTGCTGCTTGGAAAGATGAATGCTGATTTCTAGCGGTAGAAAGGGGCAAGGTAGTGAAGGATGAGAAGGAGGAAGTGTGGAGGGGACCTTAAGATGGAAATAACAGAGAACTAGTATGCATTTAGATTGAATTTAGAGGTCATATTCAGAAATTTGTATAAATATATATTACACAGCAATGAAAAGTTTAAAAATATTAGTCTTTGGTTTATTGGTGCATCCTTAATAGTTTCCCTATGAAGTGTTCACAGTTCAAGGTATTTCCAGATGTTTGAAAAAGGGCCCCAAACCAACATCATGTGCCACTGCTATTGACATAATAATAGGATGAAGGTGTTCATGGAGAACTGACCCACTCAAAGGCATGCAGAAGTCCAGCAGCCCCAATTTGACCTCTAATGAGGATATCAACAGTATACACGACATCATGTACTATACTATACTGATAGCCTTAGAATAACTGAAAAACTTTAGGAATTTTCAAAACTTGACAGAGTGGTCTTTGAAGGCAGATGTAGAAACCTATTGCAATCTCTTTCTAGGATCAATTACAGATTAAACATTTTAGAGAAGGATAGACAACTATTTATAGCACTACTTGCCTGGATGTTCTTGGGCACTGAAATGGATTCACTTCTTCACCAAAATGTCCTCTACTCTTTTTATAGGGGTCTTTTCAAACAGTTCCAGGCAAGTAGAAGAAGCAGCCTATTTTCTGGACATATTTGCTGTTAATTAATAATGCTGGAGTAAATCTTGAATTAAATAAATACTTTGTAGTACATACATAGTTGGTTACTTCTGTAATATTTTTAACTTTTTTGGGGCTGATTTAAGATGGACAAAATTTGGTGAAAAAAGAATGGAAATTGGATGTAAGGATAAGGTTTCCTTTTTCTTTTCTTTTCTTTCTTTTTTTTTTTTTTTTTTTAGACAGAGTGTCACTTTGTTGTCCAGGCTGGAGTGCACTGGTGTGATCTTGGCTCACTGCAACCTCCACCTCTCAGGTTCAAGTGATTCTCCTGCCTCAGCTTCCCAAGAAGCTGGGATTACAGGCATGCACCACCATGACCAGCTAATTTTTGTATTTTTAGTAGAGACAGGGTTTTGCCATGTTGGCCAGGATGGCCTTGAACTCCTGACCTCAGGTGATCCACCCTCCTCAGCCTCCCAAAGTGCTGGGATTACAGGCGTGAGCCACCATGCCCGGCCAAGAGTTTCATTCTTAACTTCATCATATACTAGATGTATAATCTTTGGATAGTTAATTAATCTCTCCCAGTCCTTGTATTCCAATCTATAAACTAGATATAATAATACCTACACAGAAGCTTGCTTTGAACAATAAATTAGGTAAAGACTCTGCAAAGCGCCTAGCACATTTTTGGGCATAAGTATTTGCGCAACAGACAAAACTTATATGGAATCATAGATCTCACATTTCGTTTGTAGCACAGCTTCCCACAAATTTATCTATGGCCTGGTCTTTTTGATGAATTTCGATAGAGTAAGTGATTTACTAGGTGAAGCCCCTGAGGGTGGTGAGCTCAAAGAGGCTTTCAGGAAATACATCCACCACAGTATTTTTAGTAGCCTGTTCCTTGTTCCAAATCCTATTTAGTCAGGGTTAAATGTGCTAGACCATCAATCTGAATATAAATACATACTTCTTTTTAAAAACCTCAGAGACAAATTACCAATTATGACCTATAAATGAACCCAGGGCATTTCTGCTTCTTCTTGGAATATTTCCAAGTTGACATTAAAGAGACTTGCAGTTACTTATTGGTATATTTAAGCACTACCCTCTCCAGACTCATTATGCCAGGGAATAGTGGTGAAGAATTGATCTGCTTGTGGCCAGATGGGCCAGCAAAAAGTATAGCAAAAATTACTCAGGGAAGGTAGATATTTGTGTGTGATCTTATTGGAAATGGAATTTATCTTAGTCTGCTTGAGCTTCATAGCAAAAACCATACACTGGGTGGCTTAAACAATAAACATTTATTTCTCTGGTCCCTGAGGCTATAAGTCCAAGAGCAAGATGCAAACAATGCAGATTTTGTTCTGAGGCCTCGTCTCTCAATGGGTGCCATGTTGCCATGTGCTCACATGACCTCTTCTTTGTGTGAAAGAGAAGAGAGGGCACTCTGGTATCTTTTCTTCTTATAAGTATACTTACAAGCAGTATACTTGTCACAATTAAGAACTGATATATTTCTTATGGTATGCATCACGTGGGCCCCACCCTCATGACCTCATCTAAACCCAGCTATCTCCAATGGCCCTACCTTCAACATATGAATCTTGGGGGGCCACAAACATTGAGACCACAACAGCATTTATGAGTCAAAAGATGTGGAAAAATATGGCCACAATCCAAAACACTCATAACCTCTTCAATCTGACTGTTCATCCCTCCATTGCAAAACTAATTGATTATCTTATTAAGTCATTATTCCCCTTTCCCCAACTGACCTCAGCAATTTTAAAACCAGTTCTACCTTGTATCCAGATAATTATTTTAGAATTTACCCTATCACAAAATTACCACCTACTCCTCATCAAATGTTGTGACTTTGACAATACTACCCTTCTTTGCAGGGGAAAAGAACATAATATTTGTAATGAATAAATATTTGCATATATAAACATAAATTTTGCAATCTGTTTGAAGTTGAGTTTTGTAGAATCATCCTACCTGAAGTCTATAAAAAGGAAAACTGGAAGATAAGAATTTATCAGTGTCAGCTTAATATTATCCCAGGGAAACAAAGACTATCTAGAGGATTCTGATCCTCTTTTGTGGGTAGGATCTTACCAGGTTTTACCAGGGATGAGATGAAATATCCGTGTTGGCTATCAACTTTCTTGTACCTTATTTTTTGCTGCTCACTAAGAAAGATCCTGATGATGAATTTGGCTTCTCAGGTATCTTGATATGAAGAAGAGTAAGCTCCAAAAAGTGGCATAAAATTCTGGTCCTTGGAAAGAGGAAGGCATATCCTTCATTGCAAATTACATACATCAGGTTTTGGTGAGTCCAATTTATGAGAGTCAGTTCCCCAAGTCTGGTCAACCCTGGTGCACTGAAAAAAAAAAAAAAAGAGCTTCTAGACTTCAAAGCTTCAAACAAAAGCCTGGTAAACAAACCAGAACAAGATACTCAGCTCAGTGAGACCTTGCTTGAATTGCTAGCCAGTGTATCTTTGTCTCTTATGTCTTCTCACTTGAACAAATCTGAATGGGCAAGCAGAGTGGTCATGTCAGTTGCCACCTGCCACCTGTTGTATCATCTTCACTGACACAGAGAACTAACTCCCTCTGTCATCCCCACACAACAGCTCTGCCCCATGAGAGTACTTGGCAGCATTCACAGCAACTGTGCCAGAATGCTGCAGACATAAAATTGAATCATATTTTCAGGATCTCTGAAAATTTCTTCATATAACATGCTACCTCCTCAGAGTCAACCACTCCTTAAAACAGCCTAGTTTTACGGGGACACTTTTTATGCTAAGAATCAGTGAAGGGTTTTAGAAGCATTAAAAAATATTGAATACAGTTGTGTATTCTTCCTTTGAGTGGAAGGTTATACATGGGCACAGTTACAACACCCAGCCCAACCACAACTGTATCTCTGAGCACAGCTGATAGTATTCGAAGTTAGAAACTATTCTGGAAGAAGACGAGGTAAAAACTTTGAGGCAGCTGTGCGCAATGGCTCATGCCTGTAATCCCAGCACTTTGGGAGGCCGAGGCAGGCAAATTACCTGAGATCAGGAGTTTGAGACCAGCCTGGCCAACATGGTGAAACCCCATCTCTACTAGAAATACAAAAATGTGGCGGGTGTAGTGGCAGGAGCCTGTAATCCCAGCTACTAAGGAGGCTGAGGCAGGAGAATTGCTGGAACCTGGGAGGCGGAGGTTGCAGCGAGCTGATCACTGCACTCCAGCCTGGGCGACAGAGTGAGACTGTCTCAAAACAAACAAAATAAATAAATAATAAAAACTTTGAGGCAAGTTAAGTAGAAGGCATTTTTACTTTTACAAATTCACATTACAGACTAGACATCCTGGTAGTTTTCTGTCCACTAACCGATTTTTGATACAGATATTCTTGGTTTACTCTTTTTGCTGGGTCTTTCTGGATTTTTCCCTATTCTGCAAACAGAATCTTGCTGTCAGTGTAGTCTCTGTAATTCTTCAGGGTACAAGTTCCATTGAACTGTATGCATTAACACTGTCCATTATCTTTAAACAGACCTTTGTCCTTAGAACAGCTGTCTCTATGAATATTTTATTAGTGAATGTTTACTAGTAACATTTTAAATTCTCCTTTATTTTAAACAACTTCCCTGGTTCTCCTTTTTTTTTTTTTTTAATTCGAGTTTTGTATTTTTTTTCTTAAAACTCTTACTGGACAACATCTTCTAGATATCCTAGGGATATATAGGTATAACATCCAGAGGCTTTCTTTAAGTAGAGATGTCAGTGATGACCTGTCTGTGTATTGCTCACATAAAATATCTCCAAAAAAATAATTCTTCTGATAATGGAATACTGAAGTGTATAAAGCACACAAAGATATAATTCAAGGATAAATCTTCCAAAAAGACAAAAATTGAGGTGCCTTAAATATCTTTAAATATCAGGATATTGACTGAAGCCCTAGTTTCTCACTAAAATGTCAAGCTGAAGTCCAGTCTGGTGCTAAGACTATCAGTTATCTGATGATAAATATTCCTTCCTTTGAGAACCAAGGTGTCTTCTGAGTCCTAACATATATATGCTAAATGAGCTGTTCAATATGTACCCAAACCACTGATCCAAATGCTCATGTGGCCTTATGACATGTCATTAGAAATTTCTTTCCAGTTTGAAGTCAATCAATCAGTACCTTTTAGTTTTTGTCATTTAACAAGTCATCCTTCATATTGTCCAAATATCTGCTTTTGTCCAGCAGGATTTCATGAGATCCATAACAGAACCTAAGGTTGTGGGCATGGGAAGCATCAAATTCTACCTGTAGGTCCAGGGGAGTAATGGTGAAAGGTGACAATCTTATTTCCACTTCTTAGTTGTCTTTTCTAGCTACTGAAGATGCAGCACAACACGTAAGTTATTGGTTTAACACATATGTTGCATCCAGCAGGAGAGCTCCCCAATGCTGTGGAATGTCCCTGAGTTGGTGCCTTATATAAGCCCTTTACTATTGACTCTAAGACTATTTTACCATTCCATAAACTGGATATTTCTGAGAATGGGTACAGAGAAAGCTAGTTGCTGCACTTCCTTTGAGGTACATGGGTATCTTTGTCTCAGGCAATGTTATATGGTACATAATATCAACAGATCAGGCATTCTTAAGTCTAAGAGAAGCGGTGCTGAACAGGGAAGGCAAGCTCATATTCAGAGTATGTATTGGTTATAGTAAGGACAAATAGCTACCCTTTCTAGCCTATATGGAATGTTCTCTGGACCCTAAACAAGGTTAACTCCATGAAATTATACCAATTAAGTGAAGCAACTACTTGATAACCTTGATATCCAATTTCCTGCTGTTCTGTGTCCCAGTTAACCACAGGTAAAAGAAGCCTCAGTAATTGTGAGGCCTGCATGGCAGAATTCATAGCTATACTGCTTACCACTTAAATGGAGTCTTCTGCTGCCTTCAAACAATCCAACTCGAAGTCCATCATGAGGTCTGCTCTTCCAGGGCTACTGCCAGTGTTGTCTTAGTATGGGTTTCCGAGAAAACAGGATCTAAGGCAAAAAATTATATCCTAACATTGTAAGTAGAATTTAATCCCAAGAAAGCAGAAGTAAGGGAAAATGGGAAGCAACACAAGGGAAGGAGGGAGGGCAAACACGATAGGATGTGCCAGTGAGCTGGCCACCACTCCTAGATAATGAACATAGCTGATAACTTGGCCTCATAAGATATCTTCAGAGAAGCCAAATACAGTATTGCTCTTTTGAAACAGCTCTTGGTTCAGAGACGGGAGGGGGTGAAGTAGGGAAGAGAGGGAGGAAAGGAGATGAATTTATTTCATCCTCTAGTGTCTTCTCCCATTGGTTAAGTTCAATCCATAAGGTGTTACTTCTCTTGTATTTTTGGGTTGGGTTGTATTGCCTCTTCTTTCCAGGAAGCTGCTGGGGATGCAGAGCTCCTCCTGGTCCCTCCTTCAAAACCAGCTCTATGACTGGGGTCATTTGATCTATATGTGTGTGGTTGGAGAGAGGGCAGCTTCAGTGACCTGGCTCTGTGACTATGGGAACTGTGTTAAGGGTAGTTGGTTGAGGGAAAGGTGGATACAAACAGTGAGAAATAGGTATAGCCAAAAGAAGCTGGGAATAATGCATAAATTGAGTGTTGTTTTAACAGAATACCACAGACTGGGAAATTTATAATGAACAAAAATTTGTTGGCTTATGGTCCTGGAGGCTGCGAGGTCCAAGATTGAGGGGAGGGGGCTTCTTGTTGTGTCATCCCATGGTGGAAAAGAGGATGAGAAAGAGAAAGAAAAGCAGGCCAAACTCATCTTTTTATTATGAACCCACTCCAGTAATCACGAACCCTTTCTCACCATAACAGCATTAATCTATCCATAAGGGTAGAGCCTTCATGGTCTAATCACCCCTCATTTGGCCCCACCTCCCAACATTACTGCATTGGGGATTAAGTTTCCAACACATGAACTTTGAGGGACACGTTCAAATCATAGAACTGCATCTGGCAAAGGTTCAGGAAATTGTGTTGAGAAAATGGTGATTTGCCCCAGACCTACACCCCATTAGACTCTTTTCTGCCTAGAAATTCCACAGGAATAATCAAGAATACATTTACAACATGAATTATCATAAAACATTTATACTTCTTGCATTCCTAAGGCACCTAGCAAAGTGCCTGCCACACAAAATGCTCTAGGCAATTTGGCTTTGGAAGACTTACAATTTTTAAGAAGCTGTCTCCAGTGTCTGATGGACCCAGTGGACAAATTATCACACTATGGATTTATCTTCTTAGAAAATATACATATTAGAAATTAAAAGGAAAAGAAAAAACCTACTGTCTATGACATTTAATTTAATTGCCTGGTTCATTTCTATAACTTAAATCACATAACCTACTGGAAATGATTTTTACCCCACTTGTACACTCTTGACTATTTTTTTTCTTGAACATAGAGAAATGTAAACCATTTTCTTAGTTTGAACAGGACATTTGAATTTATGTACCTTTTAATGATTCAGAGTTGTTTAATTTTGGACTTAAAACAAACAAGAATATCCTTTAACACAGATTCTATGCTTTGTAGGTACCTTTTACATTTCATTTGTGAGGAAAGAATGAGGATTGGAGGTGGTAGGTGGTAAGAAGAAATCCAAGGAAAAGTAGAGCTCTATTAATTGGTATTTGCAAATGGAAGAAAGTTTTTTTACTTGTTTTTTTTGAACCAGAGAATCCTATATTACAACCAATTAATATATTAAAATTGATTGCCAGCATTGATAAATTAGTTTTCTTAGTCAATATTTCAGGTGCTTGAGCTATCATTCAGTGAAATTCACCCAACATCACTAAGTTATATCCTTTGGGAATTTATATATTAATATAACAAGTAAAAACAATCAATTACAGGACTGGTTTAGCTAGACTGTGTTAATAAGCTGCAATAATTTACATTAAATAAAGATCTTCACTATTCTTGGACATATATGGGTATGTAAGCAGATGACTACATAGTCTATTCAATTAGAACACATGCAGGAACTAAGACTCCATTAAATCAACCTCATTCACGTATTGTTCCTTAACAGCATTTGAAGGGTGTCTTTGTTTTTTACGGTTTTATTTGGCAAGGATAAACTATATGAAAATGGAAATCATTTATAATTAGCTAACATATTTATTACATACAATATGCATGCTTTATAATCATACATTGTCATTCACATGTATGGCTCTTAGGTGCATGGAAATTTTGAAATAAATGTTGTCTTCCCTTGCTGTTATTATTTCTATCATTATTGTCAAAACGATCCTGACTCAAAGGAACTGCATGCCTTGGGAAATAATCGAGCCATGCTGTTTTAAGACTTTGCTATTGAATGGCCTATTTTATGTTGACCACACACTTGTTGCATTGCCCAGCCCAGGGTCTAATGTGCTTTAATGGTAGACAAAATAGTTGAGATGGAGGGTGGAAGAGGGAAGAATGAGCAAGGCTAACAAAACTTACAACTCCTAACTGCCTATTTAGCTATCTGAAATTCAACCATGAACTCTGTAGTCTTTAGAGTTGCTTGAGTGTTGTCCATTGAGTGCTTTAAGAATTACCCAAACGAGCCAGGCACGGTGGCTCGCGCCTGTAATTCCAGCACTTTGGGAGGCCATGGTGAGTGAATCACTTGAGGTCAGGAGTTCGAGACCAGCCTGGCCAACATGGTGAAACCCAGTCTCTACTAAAAATACAAAAATTAGTCGATGTGGTGACACACACCTGTAGTCCTAGCTACTCAGAAAGCTGAGGTAGGAGAATTGCTTGAACCAAGGAGGCAGATGTTGCAGTGAGCAGGGATTGCACCACTGTACTCCAGCCTGAGCAACAGAGGGAGACTCTGTCTCAGAAAAACAACAACAACAACAACAACAACAACAACAAACCTTTTGTTAGCCTCTGTCTTATATTTCCTGTTTGCCTATTTTAATTGTGAATCCTCCATGGTAGAATAGTTTCGCCACAGCAGAATGTCTTACCAGTGCCTATATTGCCACCTTAGGAAGCCTGGAATTGTGATGCTACTCAGACCACTTGCCAGCTGCTTAGCTATATTGCTGGAGCTCCTTTAGGCACTCTCTTCACATCACTGATTTTTTGTCTTTTACGCTAATCGTTATAACTAGATTACTAGGAGCCAGTGTCCCAGGATCCTCATGTAACACTGAATTAATACCTTCCCCGCTTCTCTTATGACCCAATACTTAGCACTGAATTCCTGTACTGGCCCTCATTAATTGGCTGCCTAGCTCTCTGCTCCATCATCAGGACAGAACTCCAACACTCTGGTTTTCAACCTTCCACAGTGGGAGGGGGAATTTTGGCTTCCAGTTCTCCCAATTTTCTGATTGGGTGTTGGGGTGAGATCCATACTCTATGACTTGAACTATTTCAGACTCTTGAGTGGTCCCTCCCTTTGTGGATTCCTGATCATTGTGTTTGACTAATGAGAACTGACATTCAGTGCTGATGGCTTCTGGAATTAAAAATGTGAGGCAGTGTCTGCTTAGGCACTAGCTTGTACAACCCAACTCTCTTTTACCTGTGTCTGCATTTAAATTGTTTTTTCCTAATTCCTATTTTGATGTCACCAACTTAAAGGTCCCAGTCCAGGGCCACCTGGATTATGACCAATGTGAAATCTTATAAGAACCCCACGGCAAGTCCTGTGAGAATGAAATGGAAACAGAATAGAGAAAAAGACCATCAAAGCATGTCTGAGAACATCTTGGTTTGCGTCACTGGTCTCCAGGGACAGTCCTAGTGACAACATTGTTCAGAGCAGGGCAATTTGTATATATAGCATCTCTCCATCCTTCATTTTCAAAAGGATTTATTTTTATCCCCAAAATACCTTCCAGTTTACTTATCCTAAGGAGCCCTGCTTCTTTGGCAGTTTTCTGCTGGCCACATTAGTTGGAAACCTCTCTGAGCATCTCTGCTTGGCTGCCAATCTCTGTCTGACTGACAGCATCTAAGAGATGACTTCCTCTGGGAATAAGCAGAAAAATTTGAGGAAATAACTAAAAGTCGTGTAGAAAACAAAGCCTTTTTCCAACCACTTACAGTTTTCCTCTAAGTGCTCAGCAAAGAGAAATAGCTCATGGAAATCTTTTTCCTTGTGTTTGCCCTTTGAGGGTCAGCAAACCTTTTTCTATTCATTATATAGGACTGCTTGGGTGGAACAGTAACTTAGAGATGTCATCATTTCATGGAAGGGTCTTGTCTTTAATATGCAGAGTAGATGAAAGCCTGTAGAAATGTGATCATGGTGTAAAAGGATTTTACATTTCAATGTGAATAATGACAATGTTTTTAATTGAGAAGAGCATTGTTGTGCATGAGCCAAGAGACTCCTTCTGCGGCTGTTGGGAACCATTTCCTCCAGGACTCATCCCGATAGTCTGTCATCAGGTGAGAGTGTCTCTTGGGCTGCCAGCCAGTTCTTGGACGGCTGAAACACTTGCCTGGGCACTGGCTTCTCACTCCACAGTGCTCTCTGAACAGAGTTGCCCAGAGTGACTCACACAGAAAACTGTTACCTCATTTTGTTCAATTCCATTGTGTGGGCTGAAGGTTGAGTTTAGCTGGGAGAGAGGAAAGTGAGGACCAGAGATGAGGCGACTAATTGACAATCCCAATTATGAAATGACACATGAGAACATCAAAGGTCTTAAAAAGGAAGGTAAGGTGAGGGATTTGCCCTCTATTGGATTTCTTTTGCTGCAGGGTACTTGTGAGTCACAGGATGAGGTGGGGGCAGGCACAGTGAGTTCAAGAGGGCTGATGCAAGGATATGAAAATGTTTCCGTGAACAACCCCCAGTGAAATCTCACAGGGCATAAGGGTAGTAAATAATTCTCATTTCTACTGAATGAAAAGCAATAACCTTGAGAAAACCATCACTAAGTGGCTGTCCTGATGCTAGTATAGCTCAGATGCAAGCTGAACTTTACCAATCCATTACAAGATACGGTCAGATTAAATCCTTATTTCATGCTTTATAGCCTTTGGGCTTTAATTTTTATGTGTGCTGACACAACTCAGCTCCTTCCTTCATTTCTCAAAAGTGTCCAGTTTAACAAAACACAAAAAATTATATTCAATTTTATTTAAGATATGGGGGTTATAGAAAAAGTCAGATCACAGCTTACCAGATAAAAAAACTTTTCATATTAGGCATTTCTGTTTTTTCAATGTTTTTATCCTCATCTCATTCCTAACTACCAAGGCAAGTTTCTCATTTGCTCATCACCTCTGTAAGCTCTTAGACTTCTGCTGTTTCTACTTTCTCCTACTTTCTTTCACTCATCCCTTCCAGACTGTTCTAAGGGGACTTTAAATTTTCTTCCTTCTATATTTGGCAGAACAATTAATTTCTTCCTGATTCCAAATCACAGATTTTGATATCTGAACTGAACAAGGATTCAGTAAAACAGCAGAAAAAAAAAAAAGCTTTTGCACCACTAGTATTCATGTAACCAATATTTGCTGAGTGGTGACTATGTGTTCTAGACACTATTCATCTCTGGACAGAAATCTGCACAGCATCTTTACCCTCCCAGGATTTTACCTGGTTTCAATTAGAATATCACATTGGTTGCTTTTGGGCTCAGATTTTTGGCTAGTTCTGATTTCTGCACCAATAGTTCCTTCATTCATTCTATCCTGGAAGACAGACATATCTCTAACCCATCCAATCTGTGGTTGGGTCAGAGAAGTAGTCAACTAAGGAGATCATGGATTCTGGTTCTGGGACTGGAGACTTCCGCTCTGAAAGTTTCTACAGTGTTTGTCACAGTCTTCAGATATACTGAAGAGATGATCAAAGGATGGTGATGGCCCAGACAAGACTGAATTTGTTCCTCCAAATGGATTTAGCTTTCCAAGAGCCTTCTTTCTTCCTTCCCTCCTTTCCTTCTTTCCTCCCCCCTCCCTTCCTCCCTCCTTCCCTCCCTCCCTCTCTTTCTTTCTTTCTTTCTTTCTTTCTTTC